>NW_027253336.1:359233-718466 GCF_044704955.1 Pristiophorus japonicus
TTTAACAAGGCCAGAAACCTGCTACGTTCTAACAAGTTACTTGTATTGTATGACTTGTATTGTATGTTTAGTACTAAGCTTGTGATGCATCTTCGTACGGGGTTGGTTGTGTGTTACAGTAAGCCAATGGGTCAGGCAAACTGCAACCGGTTGCATATGCGTCCAGAGGCTTATGTAAGGCTGAAAGAGCCAACAGTGTGGTTGAGAAAGAAGCATTAGCATGCGTATACGGAGTTAAGAAAATGCACCAATACCCATTTGGACTCCGGTTCGAGATCGAAACTGACCACAAGCCGCTCATTTTGTTGTTCTCAGAAAGCAAAGGTATTAACACCTTCGTCCCGCATCCAAAGATGGGCACTAACGTTATCTGTGTATGATTATGTCATCCGCCACAGACCAGGCACTGAGAACTGTGCGGATGCCCTCAGTTGGCGACCATTGCCCACCACCGGGGTGGAAATGGTGCAACCCGCAGACTTGCTTCTTGTAATGGATGCTTTTGAGAGCGAGGGGTCACCCGTCACGACTTGTCAGATCAGGACCTGGACTAGCCTGGACCCGGTGCTATCACTAGTAAAACGCTGCGCCCTCAATGGGAGCTGGTCGGCGGTTCCAGGGGAAATGCAAGACGAAATTAAGCTGTGCCACCGACGCAAGGATGAAATGTCCATCCATTCGGACTGTCTCCAATGGGGGAATCATGTAATTTTGCCAAAAAAAGGCAAGGAAACGTTTCTACGCGACCTTCACAGTACCCACCCAGGCATAGTCATGATGAAGGCTGTCGCCAGGTCGCACATTTGGTGGCCCGGCATTGACTCGGAATTGGATTCATGCGTACACCAATGTAGCACTTGCTCACAGTTGAGCAACGCACCAAGGGAGGCCCCACTGAGTCTGTGGTCATGGCCCTCCAAACCGTGGTCCACGGTCCACGTAGATTTCGCTGGCCCCTTTCCAGGAAAGATGTTACGAGTAGCAGTGGACACTTGCTCTAAATGGATTGCATGTATAATAATGTCGTCATGTATATCCACTGCCACCATTGAAAGCCTCCGGGCCATGTTTGCCACCCATGGTTTGCCCAACGACCTTGTTAGTGACAATGGACCATGTTTCACCAGCTCAGAATTCAACGAGTTCATGACCCGCAATGCCATCAAGCACGTCACGTCTGCGCTGTTTAAGCCTGCATCTAATGGTCAAGCGGAACGGGCAGTCCAAACCATCAAGCAGAGCTTGAAACGTGTGACTGACAGTTCCCTGCAGACCTGGTTATCTCGGATTCTGCTCAGCTACCGCACGTGACCCCACTCGCTTACCGGGGTTCCCCCTGCAGAATTGCTAATGAAGAGGGCACTTAAATCCAGGCTCTCCTGAGTCCACCCAGATCTCAATAATCATGTAGAAACCCAGCGACACCGGCATAACATGACCCATGATCGCGCGGCTGTATCACGTGACATTGAGGTTCATGAACCTGTGTTTGTTCTTAATTTGGAAAGTTCCGGGCAAAAACAAACAATTAAAATTCAAGTACGAGGTTTGAGTGTTTCCCATCAGCAGCGAGTGAAGCGAATATTCTCTTCTGTTCAAAGTAGGCTTCCAGTCTGTACATGGCGTAATCCTGGTAACCAAACTCGATAGTGGAAACTGTCGATTTCTGTTTTAAATCCAGTGAATCACTCAGCTTCCACAGCTCTCTGAGGCAGCGAATTCCACAGATTCACAACCCTCTGAGAGAAGAAATTCCTCCTCATCTCAGTTTTAAATGGGCGGCCCCTTATTCTCAGATTATGTCTCGAGTTCTAATCTCCCCCATCAGTGGAAACATACTCTCTGCATCCACCTTGTCGAGCCCCCTCACAATCTTATACGTTTCATAGAAAGATAGAAAATAGGTGCGGGAGTAGGCCATTCGGCCGTTCTAGCCTGCACCGCCATTCAATGAGTTCATGGCTGAACATGCAATTTCAGTACCCCATTCCTGCTTTCTCGCCATACCCTTTGATCTCCCTAGTAGTAAGGACTTCATCTAACTCCTTTTTGAATGTAAGATCACCTCTCATTCTTCTGAATTCCAATGAGTAGAGGCCCAACCTCCTCAACCTTTCCTCATACGCAACCCCCTCATCTCCGGAATCAACCGAGTGAACCTTCTCTGAACTGCCTCCAAAGCAAATATATCCTTTCGAAAATATGGAAACCAAAACTGTACGCAGTATTCCAGGTGCGGCCTCACCAACACCCTGTATAACTGTAGCAAGACTTCCCTGCTTTTATACTCCATTTGTACTCACTTGTCAGGCGGTACGTGTAGACACATCGTTTCCCACAGTCCCCGACGTCACAGCACTGCTTCCAGCCTCCGCAATCCCTGTCCGACTCGCATGTCTCCACCTCCGCCTTATCACACATGTGTTGAGTCGTAGAAGGCTCGGGACATTTCCTGTCTGTCTTTTCTGCTGTTGAGAAAATAAAGGCGACAGGGTGATATTAACCTCGGCGAGCGGGCTGAGTATCGAGAACCCCCCGAGGGAGGCGGATTGTGGACATGAAGCTCAGAGTCTCGTGTCACTCCTCGATGGGACGGGACTGAGGGAAATCGGGCAAGGGGTGGGGGACGGGGATGTGGAAGGAGTTAAAGGTTCCTGTTCCCTCCCCCCACCCCCACTGAATCCCCCCTCCCCTGGACATTAACCTCTGTATCCTCCCCCTCCCCCGAAGCCCCCGTCCGCACAGCAATCGTCAACACACAGGGGATGAGGTCCATCATGGACACAGATGTACATTTTTCATCCGTCTGTTATTTGAGGAGCGAGAGCTGGAGCGGTTCTTCTTTTGGTCAGTCCTGGGATGATGGTGTCACGGGCACGGCCCAGCGTTTAGTGCCCCTTCCAGAATGGCCCTGGAGAAGGTGCTGGTGAGACGCCTTCTTCAACCGCTGCAGGCCCGTGAGATGCAGCTTCTCACACAGTATTTGGAGGTGGTGGTGTTCCCATGCACCTGCAGTCCTTGTCCTTCGAGGCGGGTAGAGGTGGCGGGTTTGGGAGGTGCTGCCGAAGAAGCCGTGGCCAGTTGCTGCAGTGCGTCTTGTAGATGGTACACACTGCAGCCATGGTGTGCCGGAGGTGGAGGGAGGGAGTGTTGGAGGCAGTGGCTAGCGTGCCGATCAAGCGGGCTGCTTTGTCCTGGATGGTGTCGAGCTCCTCGAGTGTTGTTGGGAGCTGCAACTCATCCAGGCATGTGGGAAGTATTCCATCAGGAATATCCCTCCTGACTTGTGTCTTGTCGACGGTGGAAAGGCTTTGGGGAGTCAGGAGGTGAGACACTGGCCGCAGAATACCCAGCCTCTGACCTGTTCTTGTGGCCACGGTATTTATGTAGCTGAACCAGTTTAGTTTCTGGTCAATGGTGACCCCACAGATGTTGATGGTGGGGGGATATGTCGATGTTAATGCTGTTGAATGTCACGTGGAGGTGGTTAAGACTCTCACTTGGGAGATAGTCATTGCCTGACACCTGTGTGGCACTAATGCTACTTGCCACTGACCAGCCCGAGACTGAATGCCGTCCCGGACTTGCTGCACTCGGGCACGGACTGCTTCATTATCTGGGGAGTTATGAATTGAAGTGAACAGGGAGGGAAGTGCAGTGCTTCGGACCCTGGGCACCTGAAGGCTCAGCCAGCAATGGTGGACCCTCCACCTTTAGCCCTATTAGCCCACCCCGGTACTACTGGGGTCAATCTGCGCTGCACCCCCTCCAAGGCTAAATGATCCTTCCCGAGGTGTGGCCCCAGAACTGGACATTGTTACTGCCCCAGAGGGTATTTGCTGATTCCCAGGAAGGACCGTCCCTCTTACCGAGTCGGGAAGCTCGATGGACGCATCTTTTCCCACAGCCAGCGTCGCAGCAAGTCAACCACAGATCGCAATCGTCGTCGTCCACGCACTCCTTCCCGTAGTTGACATCACACATGGGACCCAGGCGGCTGGGAGAGGGGCAGCTGCTGTTCTCTGTAAGGTAAACCGCAACCCAGATTGGTTTTATGGTCTCCACGGTTATCAACATCCACGTCTGTGGGTGAGGCGGGTTAGATACAGACTGAAGTTCACTCTACACTGTCCCATCAAACACTCCCAGGGCAGGTACAGGGGGTTAGATACAGAGTAAAGCTCCCTCTACACTGTCCCATCAAACACTCCCAGGGCAGGTACAGGGGGTTAGATACAGAGTAAAGCTCCCTCTACACTGTCCCATCACACACTCCCTGGGCAGGTACAGCACGGGGTTAGATACAGAGTAAAGCTCCCTCTACACTGTCCCATCAAACACTCCCAGGGCAGGTACAGGGGGTTAGATACAGAGTAAAGCTCCCTCTACACTGTCCCATCAAACACTCCCAGGGCAGGTACAGGGGTTTAGATGCAGAGTAAAGCTCCCTCTACACTGTCCCATCAAACACTCCCAGGGCAGGTACAGCACGGGGTTAGATACAGAGTAAAGCTCCCTCGACACTGTCCCATCAAACACTCCCAGGGCAGGTACAGGGGGTTAGATACAGAGTAAAGCTCCCTCTACACTGTCCCATCAAACACTCCCAGGGCAGGTACAGCACGGGGTTAGGTACAGAGTAAAGCTCCCTCTACACTGTCCCATCAAACACTCCCAGGGCAGGTACAGGGGGTTAGATACAGAGTAAAGCTCCCTCTACACTGTCCCATCAAACACTCCCAGGGCACGTACAGGGGGTTAGATACAGAGTAAAGCTCCCTCTACACTGTCCCATCAAACACTCCCAGGGCAGGTACAGCACGGGGTTAGATACAGAGTAAAGCTCCCTCGACACTGTCCCATCAAACACTCCCAGGGCAGGTACAGCACGGGGTTAGATACAGAGTAAAGCTCCCTCGACACTGTCCCATCAAACGCTCCCAGGGCAGGTACAGGGGGTTAGATACAGAGTAAAGCTCCCTCTACACTGTCCCATCAAACACTCCCAGGGCAGGTACAGCACGGGGTTAGATACAGAGTAAAGCTCCCTCTACACTGCCCCATTAACCAATCCTCACCCCCCAAACTGTGGGTCTCCTCACCTCCAAAATTGTGGGTCTCCTCACCCCCCAAACTGTGGGTCTCCTCACCCACCAAACTGTGGGTCTCCTCACCCCCCAAACTGTGGGTCTCCTCAACCCCAAAACTGTGGGTCTCCTCAGCCCCCAAACTGTGGGTCTCCTCACCCCCCAAACTGTGGGACTCCTCACACCCCAAACTGTGGGTCTCCTCACCCCCCCAAACTGTGGGTCTCCTCACCTCCCCCCCTCTCCCAAACTGTAGTTCACCTCACACCCCCCAAACTGTGGGACTCCTCACCTCCCCCCCTCCCCCAAACTGTGGGTCTCCTCACCCCCCAAACCGTGGGTCTCCTCACCTCCTTTGAAGAATTTGAAGACACAGCGTTTGCCACAGCCGGCGTTGCAGCACCTCTGCCAACGGTCGCAGTCCCCGTCTCCCTCACACTCGTCCCCCAGTTTCATGGTGCAAACCTTGCTCAGTGAGCTGATGCTGGGGCACTGTCGTCTTTTGCCTTGTAAAGGAAGACACCCAGAGATGGTTAAAGCACAAGGGACGCTGGGCTTGAGAAACAGCCCGAGAGTACAAACGCAAGGGAGTTATTGTCCAAAGTGTTATAAACCCACTGCTTGGGCCACAGCTGGAGAATGGTGTCCAATTCTGGGCACCGCTAACTTTGGGAAGGATGTGAAGGCCTTGGAGAGGGTGCGGAGGGGATTTACCAGACAGGAACCGGCCACGAGGGACTTCAGTTATGGTAGAATTATGTCACAGGAGGAGGTCAGTTGGCCCGTCATGTCTGTGCCGGTCGACAAAAAGCTATGTGTGAGGGTTTCTGCCTCTACCACGCTTTCAGGCAGTGAGTTCCGCCCCAGACCCCCCCCACCCTCAGGGTGAAAGAAATTGACCTCAACTCCCCTCCAAACTTTCGACCAATTACTTTAAATCGATGCATCCTGGTTATTGACATCTCTGCTAAGAGAAATAGGTCATTCCTATCCACTCTATCAGCCTGGGGACTATCAGACACAGGGGCCTGGGGCCTATCAGATCCAGGGACCCGGGGCCTATCAGATCCAGGAACCGGGGACTATCAGACACAGGGGCCTGGGGACTATCAGACACAGGGGCCTGGGGACTATCAGACACAGGGGCCTGGGGACTATCAGACACAGGGGCCTGGGGACTATCAGACACAGGGGCCTGGGGACTATCAGACACAGGGGCCTGGGGACTATCAGACACAGGGGCCTGGGGACTATCAGACACAGGGGCCTGGGGACTATCAGCCACAGGGGCCTGGGGACTATCAGACACAGGGGCCTGGGGACTATCAGACACAGGGGCCTGGGGACTATCAGACACAGGGGCCTGGGGACTATCAGACACAGGGGCCTGGGGACAGTCAGACACAGGGGCCTGAGGCCTATCAGATACAGGGGCCTGGGGCCTATAAGACACAGGGGCCTGGGGCCTATCAGACACAGGGGCCTGGGGACTATCAGACACAGGGGCCTGGGGACTATCAGACACAAGGTACCACAGCCTGGGGACTATCAGATACAAGGTACCACAGCCTGGGGCCTATCAGAAACATGGTCCCACAGCCTGGGGCCTATCAGACACAGGGTCCCACAGCCTGGGGCCTATCAGACACAAGGTACCACAGCCTGGGGCCTATCAGACACAAGGTACCACAGCCTGGGGCCTATCAGACACAAGGTACCACAGCCTGGGGCTTTTCAGACACAGGGTACCACAACCTGGGGTCTATCAGACACAGAGTACCACAGCCTGGGGTCTAGCCTTGTCAGGCAGAGTCCACACTGCTGTCGAGCGTTGGGAGTGTGGCGATGGTGCGAGCTGTGTATTATGGGGCCGCCCTTACTGTGCCAGGAGGAGTAAACACATCGCTTCCCACAACCGACGTCGCAGCACTGCTTCCACGACGAACATTCCTCATCACTGCGGCAAACCTGGCTCGAGTTCCTGGCGCAGATATGCCTCGCCCGGTATGAATCGGGGCATTCGTCTTCTTCATCTGCAAGAGGAAGTTGTATTTTACAGGAGGTGGGGGTTACACAGCACAAAACAGGTTAGTGTCGGAGGGGCAGTACAGACAACGCTGTCGGAGGGGCAGTACTGAGGGACCGCCATACTGCGCTGACAAGAGGGGCAGTACTTAGGGAGCGCTGTACTGCGTTGTCGGAGGGGCAGTACTGAAGAGAACTGCACTGCGCTGTCGGAGGGGTGGAACTGAGGGAGAGTCGCACTGTCGGAGGGGGCGGTACTGAGGGGGCGCCGCACTGTCGGAGGGGCAGTACTGAGGGAGCACCGCCCTGCACTGTCGGAGGGGCAGTACTGAGGGAGAACTGCACTGTCGGAGGGGCGGTACTGAGGGAGCGGCGCACTGTCGGAGGGGCAGTACTGAGGGAGCGCTGCACTGTCGGAGGGGCAGTACTGAGGGGGGTGCCACACTGTCGGAGGGTCAGTACTGAGGGAGCGCTGCACTGTCGGAGGTGCAGTACTGAGGGAGCGCCGCACTGCGCTGTCGGAAGGGCAGTACTGAGGGAGCGCCGCACTGCGCTGTCGGAAGGGCAGTACTGAGGGAGCGCTGTACTGCGCTGTAGGAGGGGGAGTACTGAGGGAGCACCGCACTGCACTGTCGGAGTGGCAGTACTGAGGGGGGGGTGCACTGCACTGTCGGACGGGCAGTACTGAGGGAGCGTTGCACTGTCGGAGGGGCAGTACTGAGGGGGGGGCGCACGGTCGGAGGGGGAGTACTGAGGGAGCACCGCACTGCACTGTCGGAGTGGCAGTACTGAGGGGGGGTCGCACTGTTGGGAGTGGCAGTACTGAGGGAGCGTTGCACTGTTGGGAGTGGCAGTACTGAGGGAGCGTTGCACTGTTGGGAGTGGCAGTACTGAGCGAGCGTTGCACTGTCGGAGTAGCAGTACTGAGGGAGCGTTGCACTGTTGGGAGTGGCAGTACTGAGGGAGCGTTGCACTGTTGGGAGTGGCAGTACTGAGGGAGCGTTGCACTGTCGGAGGGGCAGTACTGAGGCAGCGTTGCACTGTTGGAGTGGCAGTACTGAGGGAGCATTGCACTGTTGGAGGGGCAGTACTGAGGGAGCGTTGCACTGTTGGAGGGGCAGTACTGAGGGAGCGTTGCACTGTTGGAGGGGTTGTCATTCGGCTGTGTCGTCAAGCCGAGAAACCGTCTGAGCTCTCCATCCCCCTCGCCCGTTGCCCAGTCCAGCCGTTTCGCTCCTTACCCATGTCTGTGAAACTGGCGACACAGATTTTTCCGCATTTGGTGTCACAGCAGGTCTGCCAACTGTCACAATCGTTGTCCCCGCTGCACTGGTCCCCGAGCTTCAGGTCACACATCGGAGCGAGCCGGTAGGGGGCTGGACAGGTGTCGTCCTCTGGAACACAGAAATCAGGGGTCAGTCAGGAACCGAGAACCTTCCAGCTCCGGCTGATGGAGAGGGTCTTCCTCGGGACCCTCCCTAATCCTTCCGGACCGCCGTAATGCAGGGTCTGCCTCTGGACCCACCCTAATCTTTTGGGACAGCCCTAATCGAGAGTGTCCCTCGGGCCCCCCTAATTCTTCCGGACCACCTAATCGAGGGACTCGCTCGGTATGCCCCGAATCGAGGGTCTCCAGAATCGAGGGACTCGCTCGGTATGCCCCGAACGTGGGGAGTCCCTCGGTACCCCCTAATCGAGGGACTCCCTCGGTAGCCCCCTAATCGAGGATTAAGAAGGATCCATGTAATCGGGGATCAATGGCGAGGCAGCTTGGCCCAGGCTCCATCCCGGGCCTAGTGCTGAGTTAGCCTGATCTCTCACACCCGGTGTGGGACTGAGCCCCCCACACACACATACACAGAGCAGGAAAGGTCCAGGCTCCATCCCGAGCCTAGTTCAAGGGTCCAGGAGATGGAGTCCGATCATCACAGACCCTTGGAAACACTCACTGGCCATGAAGAAGCGGGGAACACATCTCTTTCCACAGTCGGCGTCACAGCACGAGGACCAGGCCAGGCAGTCAGCATCACTCTCACACATGGCTCCCAGCCTCATCTCGCAGAAGGAGTCCAATCGGCTGGAGGCTGGGCACTGGGTCGCTGCAAGATACAAGGTGGTAGTGAGATAGAGAGAAGCAGGGCCAGTGTCCACCTCACTGTCCCATCAAACACTCCCAGGGCACGTACAGGGGGTTAGATACAGACTAAAGCTCCCTCTACACTGTCCCATCAAACACTCTCAGGGCAGGTGCAGCACAGGGTTAGATACAGAGTAAAGCTCCCTCTACACTGTACCATCAAACACTCCCAGGGCAGGTACAGCACGGGATTAGATACAGAGTAAAGCTCCCTCTACACTGTACCATCAAACACTCCCAGAGCAGGTACAGCACAGGGTTAGATACAGAGAAAAGCTCCCTCTACACTGTCCCATCAAACACTCCCAGAGCAGGTACAGCACAGGGTTAGATACAGAGTAAAGCTCCCTCTACACTGTACCATCAAACACTCCCAGGGCAGGTACAGGGGGTTCGATTCAGAGTAAAGCTCCCTCTGCACTGTACCATCAAACACTCCCAGAGCAGGTACAGCACAGGGTTAGATACAGAGTAAAGCTCCCTCTACACTGTACCATCAAACACTCCCAGGGCAGGTACAGGGGGTCAGATGCAGAGTAAAGGTCCCTCTACACTGTCCCATCAAACACTCGCAGGGCAGGTACAGCACGGGGTTAGATACAGAGTAAAGCTCCCACTACACTGACCCATCAAACACTTCCAGGGCAGGTACAGGGGGTTAGATATAGAGTAAAGCTCCCTCTGCACTGTCCCATCAAACACTCCCAGGGCAGGTACAGCTCAGGTTAGATACAGAGTAAAGCTTCCTCGACACTGTCCCATCACACACTCCCTGGGCAGGTACAGCACAGGTTAGATATAGAGTAAAGCTCCCTCTGCACTGTCCCATCAAACACTCCCAGGGCAGGTACAGCACAGGTTAGATACAGAGTAAAGCTCCCTCTACACTGTCCCATCACACACTCCCAGGGCAGGTACAGCACAGGTTAGATACAGAGTAAAGCTCCCTCGACACTGTCCCATTACACACTCCCTGGGCAGGTACAGCTCAGGTTAGATACAGAGTAAAGCTTCCTCGACACTGTCCCATCACACACTCCCAGAGCAGGTACAGCACAGGTTAGATACGGAGTAAACTCTTACCTCTGGTGAGGAACTTAGGGACACATCTGTTTCCACAACTAGCGTCGCAACAAGTCTGCCAACCCTCACAGCTGCTGTCGTTGTTGCACTGGGTGTTGAAGCTCATCGTACAGATGTGGGTCATTCTGGAAGGTTCCGGGCATCTCCGTTCACGCCCTGTGGAAAGAACATGATCGGTCAGTGCTGCTCGCCATCGATTGATCACTCCCTGACCGAGCTGGGGCTAGAGGTGGGCACCGGAGGGCTTGGGCGTGTCGACAGTGCCTGCCCCACTGACCCCGTCAAAGAGAGAGAGGGGCCTCCATCTCTTCTGGCCCTGGGATTTGACTCCAGGTGCCCAGTGGACGAGAGGACACCGTGCTCCCACCCAGTTCCTCCGTCAGTTTGGTCCCCTTCCCTGTAAACCTACCTTGGACTGGAGGCCACGGAGGTTCACTAGACCGATTCCTGGGGTGAGAGGGTTGTCCTATAAGAACATAAGAAATAGGTGCAGGAGTAGGCCATACGGCCTCTCGAGCCTGCTGCTCAATTTAATACGATCATGGCTGATCCGATCATGGACACAGCTCCACTTCCCTGCCCGTCCCCTTATCCCCTTATCGGTTAAGAAACTGTCTCTCTCTGTCTTAAATTTATTCAATGTCCCAACTTCCATAGCTCTCTGAGGCAGCGAATCCCACAGATTTACAACTCTCTGAGAGAAGAAATTCCTCCTCATCTCAGTTTTAAATGGGCGGCCCCTTATTCTAAGATTATGACCCCTAGTTCTAGTCTCCCCCAGCAGTGGAAACATCCTCTCTGCATCCACCTTGTCAAGCCCCATCATAATCTTATATGTTTCGGTAAGATCACCTCTCATTCTTCTGAATTCCAATCAGTAGAGGCCCAACCTACTCAACCTTTCCTCATAAGTCAAACCCCTCATCTATGGAATCAACCGAGTGAACCTTCTCTGAACTGCCTCCAAAGCAAGTATATCCTTTCGTAAATATGGAAAACTAAACTGTGCGCAGTACTCCAGGTGTGGCCTCACCAATACCCTGTATAACTGTAGCAAGACTTCCCTGTTTTTATGGCCCATCCCCTTTGCAATAAAGGCCAAGATTCCACTGGATTTCCTGATGAAGAGGGATTGAGTAGATTGGGCCTATACTCTTCTGGGGTTTCGGAGAATGAGAGGTTATTGAAACGTATACATTTCTGAGAGGGGATTGACAGGGTAGATGCAGGGATAATGTTTCACCCTGGAGAGTGTAGAACCAGGAGTCACACAGTCTCAGGATAAGGGGTCGGCCATTTAGGACTGAGGATAAATTTCTTCACTCAAAGAGTGGTGAACCTTTGGAATTCTCGACCCTAGAGGGCTGTGTAGGCTCAGTCATTGAGTATATTCAAGAAGCAGATCACTCGATTCTTGGACACAATGTGAATCGAGGGATATGGGGACAGAGCGGGAAAGTGGACTTGCGGTAGAAAATCGGCCATGATCTTATGCAATGGCGGAGAAGGCTGGTGTGGCCGAATGGCCGAGCCCTGCTCTAATTCTTACATTCTTCGGTTCTTATATCAGACAGACAGGTGCCCCTCTATCTCCTCAGAGTCTGGGATTTGACCTTCGGGAGCCACAGGGTGGAGGGTCACAGTTCCCGAAGCGGACAGGGATACACACAGTTGGGTTTGATGCCTGTAATCTGGAGCTCGTTCCCCCACCCCCAGTTCCCCCTCTCCGCCCTCCATCACCAGGTGTTTGGGGGCCGGGGGAGGGGGGCAAAGACCCGATCGGTTAGCTTACCCTTGCCGGAGAACGAGTGGACACATCGGTTGCCACAGCTGGTGTTACAGCAGGTCTGCCAGGCGTAGCAGTCGTCGTCGTCATCGCACACCTCCCCGAACTTCAGTTCGCACATGAAGGAGAGTCGCTGCGGGGCAGGGCAGTTACCGGCAGTCTGATCTGGAGAAAGGACAGGCAAGAGCTGGGAATGGGTGGGATTGAGGATTGCAGCACCGGGGCGTCTCTGGCGTGCTGAGCAACTGAGGAACAGGAGGCCTATTCAGCCCCTCGGCCTGTTACACATGAACAGGAGGCCTATTCAGCCCCTCGGGCCGGTTACACAGGAACAGGAGGCCCATTCAGCCCCTCGGGCCTGTTACACAGGAACAGGAGGAGATCCATTCAGCCTCTTGATCTTTTACACAGGAATAGGAGGAGGCCCATTCGGCACTTCGAGCCTGTTACACAGGAACAGGAGGAGGTCCATTCAGCCCCTCGGACCTGTTACACAGGAACAGGCGGCCCATTCAGCCCGTCGGGCCTGTTACACAGGAACAGGAGGCCCATTCGGCCCCTCGAGCCTGTAACACAGGAACAGGAGGCCCATTCAGTCCTCAGAATCTGTTACCATAGAAAATAAAAATAGGTCACCTTGGACGTCCCAAACCGCTTTACAGCCAATGAAGTACATATTGAAGTGGAGTCACGGTTGTAATGTGGGAAATGCGGCAGCCAATTTGCGCACAGCAGGCTCCCACTAACAGCAACGTGATTATGACCCAGATAATCTGTTTTAGTGATGTTGATTGAAGGATAGATATTGGTCAGCACCAAAGAGTAGTTACTCAACGGGATACAAGGCCTAGTTTGGGCAACCTGTGAGGCTGCTGGGAGCAGGGGCCAATCAGTCCCAGGCTGCTGGGGTCAGGGACCTATCAGTCCCAGGCTGCTGGGAGCAGGGGCCTATCAGTCCCAGGCTGCTGGGGTCAGGGGCCTATCAGTCCCAGGCTGCAGGGAGCAGGATCCTATCGGTCCCAGGCTGCTGGGGTAAGGGGCCTATCGGTCCCAGGCTGCCGGGACTGTGGTTCTGCTTTTCTTTGATCTGAGGCAGTCGGGTTCTTTGCTGGACAGACTGACCACGTGGCTTTACCTGCCAATGCCGCAGTCTGGCCCTGCCCCATGAAGGAGTGGACACATCTCCTGCCACAGGAAGTCTGGCAACACCGCTTCCACTTCCCGCAATCCCCATCCTCCTCACAGGACTCGCTGCGATTCGTTTCGCACACTCGTTCCAGTCTGGACACAGCAGGGCATTCCTTGGCATTCCACTCTGCGAAAGCAAGGGTTTGAGTTAGGGGTGGTAACAGGAAATACAGAGAGAGAGTGAGAGACAAAGAAGAGAGAGAGAGAGAGAGAGAGAGAGAGAGACTGCTGAGTGGGAGAGAGTAAGAGGGAGAGAGAGAGAGAGAGAGAGAGATAGAGAGGGAGAGACAGAGGGAGAGACAGAGAGAGTGACAGAGAAAGAGAGGGAACGTTTGCATGTGTATATGCAGTAAAAAAAATGCACCAGTACCTGTTTGGCAGGAAATTTGAGCTGGAGACAGATCACAAACCCCCAACGTCCCTTTTGGCCGACAACAAGGCCATAAATGCAAATGCGTCGGCCCGCATACAGAGGTGGGCATTCACGTTAGTCGCCTATGACTATACAATTCGGCACAGACCGGGCACTGAAAACTGCGCCGATGCACTCAGCAGGCTCCCACTTGCCACCACCGAGGGGGCAACCGAGCATGCTGTTGAGATGGTCATGGCTGTTGAAGCTTTTGAAAGCGAAGACTCACCCGTGACAGCCCGTCAGATCAAAGTCTGGACAAATAGAGACCCGCTACTGTCTTCAGTCAAGAAATGTGTCCTGAATGGGGACTGGGCAGCCACATACGGGGCATGCCCCGAGGCATTTAAACAATTTCACAGGCGCAAGGATGAACTCTCGATTCAGGCCGATTGCCTACTATGGGGAAACCGAGTAGTCATGCCCCAGATGTGCAAAGAGGCGTTCATCCGAGAACTCCACAATGAGCACCTGGACATTGTCATGATGAAGGCAATTGCCAGGTCACACGTTTGGTGGCCAGGGATAGATGCAGACTTGGAACTTTGTGTTCGTAGGTGCAACACGTGTGCCCAGCTGGGCAATGCGCCCAGGGATGCCCCCCTTCGCCCCTGGTCCTGGCCCGCCAAGCTATGGTTACGCATCCATGTGGACAACGCAGGTCCTTTCATGGGAAAAATGTTTTTGGTTGTAGTAGACGCCTACTCCAAATGGATCGAGTGTGACATTCTCAATTCAAGCACATCCTCTGCCACGGTAGAAAGTCTACGGGCAATGTTCACCGCCCATGGTCTACCGGATGTCTTGGTCAGCGACAATGGCCCGTGCTTTACAAGCATTGAATTCCAGGACTTCATGGCAGGAAATGGTATCAACCATGTTAGAACGGCACCGTTCAAGCGGCCTCAAACGGCCAGACGGAACGAGCAGTGCAGATAATCAAACAGGGGATGCTCAGAATCCAAGGGGGTTCCCTACAAAGCCGCTTATCACGCCGCCTGCTGGCCAATAGATCCCGACCACACTCGCTCACAGGGGTTCCACCCGCAGAGCTGCTTCTGAAAAGGACGCTAAAAACCAGGTTATCCCTTATACACCCCACCGTGAAAGAAATTGTTGAGAGCAGGCGCCGATCACAATGTGACTACCATGACGGGAATGCGAGGGCGCGATGTATTATGTCTTTGTCCTCAACTATGCTGCAGGGCCCAAATGGCTCACAGGCAATGTGATTGTCAAAGAGGGGAATAGGATTCTGGTAGTTAAACTTACCAATGGACAAATCTGCCACAGACACGTGGATCAAACAAAAAGGAGGTTCAGCAACCCCATAGAAGCAGAGAAAGAACACGACGTAGAGTTTACTCCACCACAGGTGACCGAACACAAGAACCAAGTGAAGAAGAGCCCAGTCACTGTGGGCAGTCCGGACAGGCCTGAGGCACCGCAAACAGCAGACACTCAGGCCAGCGCCCAACAACCGGAGCCCCAACTCAGGCGCTCTATAAGGGAGCGTAAACCACCAGAGAGACTGAACCTGTGATCTCAATAAGACTTTGCGGGGGGAGGTGATGTCATGTATTCAACTGTCATTGTAACCCATGTATAAACTGACCTAAGTTGTACACCGTGAGAACACTGACCACTAGGTGGTGAACTTGTGGGAGACACTCCTAACCTGGACTTTCAGGTATAAAAAGGGAAGCTCCACCCATCTTCTCCACTTCAGTGCTGGCGAATAAAGGTTACTGGTCACAGAGTGACCTTCTCTCTAGTATGGGCCTCGTGTGCATTTGTACTTTATAGTAAGGACATACTAGAGTGAGAGACAGAAAGAGAGGGAGAGAGACAGAGAGGGAGAGAGAGAGAGGAGTGAGAGACAGAGAGGGAGAGACAGACAGCCAAAGAGAGTGACAGAGAGAGAGAGAGAGAGAGAGCAAGAGAGTCAGAGAGCGAGTCAGAGGGAGAGCGAGACAGGGAGAGAGAGGTCGAGATAGAGAAAGTGATAGAGAGAGACAGAGAGGGATAAAGAGGGAGAGACAGAGTGAGAAAGTAGGACAGAGAGGGAGAAAGAGCAAGAGACAGATACAATGAGTGAGAGTGAGAGGGAGAGAGAGAGAGAGAGTCAGAGACCAAGTCGGAGGGAGAGCGAGACAGGGAGCGAGAAGCCGAGATGGAGAAAGTGATAAAGAGAGACAGAGAGGGATAAAGAGGGAGAGACAGAGTGAGAAAGTAGGACAGAGAGGGAGAAAGAGCAAGAGACAGATACAATGAGTGAGAGGGAGAGAGAGAGAGAGAGCGAAAGGGAGAGAGAGAGTCAGAGACCAAGTCGGAGGGAGAGCGAGACAGGGAGCGAGAAGCCGAGATGGAGAAAGTGATAAAGAGATACAGAGAGGGATAAAGAAGGAGAGACAGAGTGAGAAAGTCGGACAGAGAGGGAGAAAGAGCAAGAGACAGATACAATGAGTGAGAGGGAGAGAGAGAGAGAGTGAGAGGGAGAGAGAGAGTCAGAGAGCAAGTCAGAGGGAGAGCGAGACAGAGAGAGAGAGGCCAAGATGGAGAAAGTGATAGAGAGAGACAGAGAGGGATAAAGAGGGAGAGACAGAGTGATAAAGTTGGACAGAGAGGGAGAAAGAGCAAGAGATAGATGTAGTGAGTGAGAGGAAGAGAGAGAGAGAGAGAGGCCCATCCCGAGACCTGAACAGACCTGTCGAGGGTTTAGACGAGGAACTCCCTCCATGGAACTTTCCGAAGAAGGATGGGACACATCGCTTCTGACAACCAGCGTCACAGCAGGTTTGGGAACCGTCGCAATCTCCATCTTCCTCACACACCTTCCCGAACGTGGAGTTACACACACGAGCCAGAAGATCCGGGCGTGGACAGCTGCCATCCTCTGCACCCGAGAGAGAGAGCGAGACAGCACAGCTTGGGTTAGATACAGAGTAAAGCTCCCTCTACACTGTCCCATCAAACACTCCCAGGGCAGGTCCAGGGGGTTAGATACAGAGTAAAGCTCCCTCTACACTGTCCCATCAAAACACTCCCAGGCAGGTACAGCATGGGTTAGATACAGAGTAAAGCTCCCTCGGCACTGTCCCATCAAACACTCCCAGGGCAGGTACAGCACGGGGTTAGATACAGAGTAAAGCTCCCTCTGTACTGTCCCATCAAAACACTCCCAGGGCAGGTACAGCATGGGTTAGATACAGAGTAAAGCTCCCTCGGCACTGTCCCATCAAACACTCCCAGGGCAGGTACAGCATGGGTTAGATACAGAGTAAAGCTCCCTCGGCACTGTCCCATCAAACACTCCCAGGGAAGGTACAGCACGGGGTTAGATACAGAGTAAAGCTCCTTCTACACTGTCCCATCAAACAATTCCAGGGCAGGTACAGCACGGGGTGAGATACAGAGTAAAGCTCCCTCTACACTGTCCCCAACAAACACTCCCAGAGCAGGTACAGGGGGTTAGATACAGAGTAAAGCTCCTTCTGCACAGTCCCATGAAACAATTCCAGGGCAGGTACAGCATGGGGTTAGATACAGAGTAAAGCTCCCTCTACACTGTCCCATCAAACACTCCCAGGGCAGGTACAGCACCGTATTAGATACAGAGTAAAGCTCCCTCTACACTGTCCCATCAAACACTCACAGGGCAGGTACAGCATGGGGTTAGGTACAGAGTAAAGCTCAGACAGTTATACTCACCTCCTCTGAAACTCTTGAAGACACACCGGGCCCCGCAGGGCGTTGGGCAGCACGTCTGCCACCTGCCGCAGTGACTCTCGCCCTCACACGCTTCCCCCATGGTCGAATTGCAGACAAATTTCAACCTGCTGGCGGGAGAGCACTTCCCGGGTTTGTCCCCTGCAAAGCCAAAAATTGGATGTCACAGGACGGGCAAGTGGTGCGGCTTCCCGACGTGCATTCCCGCGCTGGCTTCAGTCCTTGCATGTCCCCGAAACGCCGCCGGGCCAACTCTGACCCCTGGGGCCTGTCAGACCTTGAGCCCTGGGGACTATCAGTCCCTGACCCCTGGGGACTATTAGTCCCTGACCCCTGGGGCCTATCAGACCCTAACCCCTGGGGCCAATCAGACCCTGACCCCTGGGGCCAATCAGACACTGACCCCTGGGGCCAATCAGACCCTGACCCCTGGGGCCAATCAGACCCTGACCCCTGGGGTCTAACAGACCCTGACCCCTGGGGCCAATCTGACACTGACCCCTGGGGACTATCAGACCCTGACCCCTGGGGCCTATCAAGCACTGACCCCTGGGGCCTATCAGACACTGACCCCTGGGGCCTATCAGATTCTGACCCATGGAGCCTGGGGCCTATCGGACTCTCCCTCGGACTTGCCTCACCTTGTGTGAACGAGTAGACACATTTTTTGCCACACCCAATATCGCAGCACTGTTTATGGGCAGTGCAATCATCATCGTCCTCACAAGACTGGGTGAAATTCTTCTTGCACAGAAATGTCACTTTGGAAAGTTCCGGGCATTTCTTTTGTTTCACTAAATAAAACAGAATTTAAAATGAGTTAAATGGCTGAGGAGGCAAAATTTGTAAAACCCCAACACTGTCCCATCGAACACTCCCAGGACGGGTACAGGGGGTTAGATACAGAGTAAAGCTCCCTCTACACTGTCCCATCAAACACTCCCAGGGCAGGTATAGGGGGTTAGATACAGAGTAAAGCTCCCTCTACACTGTCCCATCAAACACTCCCAGGGCAGGTATAGCACGGGTTTAGATACACAGTAAAGTGTCATGTGTGTAAGACTTGCCACCAGCGGGTGCACCTGTGGGAGACCCAAGTGTCACTTGCACACCCTGAGCAAGCAGGTATAAAAGGCAGTCTACCATGCTGCTTCCTCACTCTGGAGTTACAATAAAGAGACCAAGGTCACAACAGTTTGAGCTACAGATATACAGTCTTGTGGAATAATGTGAAGATAACAATTGGCGATGAGTAACACATCACGAACTTTCACGCGGTTATGGCTGCTGTTGGAATTCCTGAGAGATTTCTTGAGGGTGATGATTGGGAAGCCATCGTTGAGCTTCTTGACCAGTACTTCGTGGCCAACGAGCTGGAAAAGGAAGAAACCACGGTCAAGCGCAGGGCGATTCACCTCACTGTTTGCGGGTCCACGATATATGGCTTCATCAAAAATCTGCTGACACTGACAAACCCAACAGACAAGATATATGAAGAGTTGTGCACGCTGGTTCGGGAACACCTCAAGCCGAAGGAGAGCATCTTGGCCAGGTATCGCTTTTACACGCACCATCGGTCCGAGGGCCAGGACGTGGCGAGCTATTTCGCCGACCTACGACTCCTTGCGGGACTGTGCGTATTTGCTGCATTTTTGGGGGAAGTGTTGCGGGACTTTTTCGTGCTTGGAATCGGCCATGAGGTCATTCTTCGCAAACTGCTGTCTGCCGAATCCCTAGATCTGAGCAAGGCCATCACGGTAGCCCAGGCTTTTATGTCCACGAACTATAGCACTAAACAGATATCTTCACAGCATCGAAACTCACCGGCAAGTACTGTGCATAAAATAACGCCTTCAGCAGGCAGAACTGTACATGGCAGGGCCTACACGCTCGCAGAGGCCAGACCTAGGGTGAGTCAAGAGTCCGCTGTGGGGCGTGAATGCGAATCCATTAGCACCATGTTTGCGTTGCCGGGGTAATCACAGAGCCCATCAATGCCGATTCAAGCACGACATGTGCAAGGACTGTGGAACAATGGGGCACCTCCAGCGAAGGTGCAGACGTGCTGCGACTCACCACGTGGCAGAGTCGGCAGAAGATGACCGATCCGGCGTGGATCACGCTGAACGAGTAAGAGAGGCAACTCAACCCGAGGCTGAAGAGGAAGTGTATGGGGTATACACCTTCACCACCAAAAGCCCTCCGATAATGTTAAAAATCAAATTAAACGGCAGTCCAGTTTCTATGGAATTGGACATGGGGGCGAGTCAATCAATTATGAGCCAGAAGGCTTTTGAGAAACTGTCGGTCAACAAGGCACAAAGGCCAAATCTAAGTCTGATCCACACCAAGCTGCACACTTACACCAAAGAGCTCATACCAGTCATTAGCAGTGCGGCAGTGAAGGTATTGTACGATGGAGCTGTGCATGATTTACCACTTTGGATTGTACCAGGCGATGGCCCAACTCTGATCGGCAGAAGCTGGCTAGGAAAGATCCGATGAAACTGGGACGACATCAAGTCACTGTCTTCGGTGGATGACGCCTCGTGCGCCCAAGTGCTAAACAAATTCCCGTCATTATTCGAGCCAGGCATCGGCAACTTCACAAGCGCCAAAATGCAGATCCATCTAGTCCCTGATGCACGTGCATCACAAGGTCCAAGCGGTTCCATACATAATGCGAGAGAAAGTCGAGATCGAGCTGGACAGACTTCAACGAGAAGGGGTCATATTGCCAGTCGAGTTCAACGAGTGGGCCAGTCCAATTGTTCCGGTGTTGCAAAACGACGGGACGATCAGAAACTGCGGAGACTACAAGGTAATGATCAAAAGAGTCTCGTTACAGGACCAGTACCCACTACCCAAAGCGGATGACCTGTTCGCTACGCTGGCAGGGGGGAAGTTGTTCACCAAGCTGGATCTAACCTCTGCTTACATGACACAGGAGCTGGCTGAACCTTTGAAAAAATTGGCGTGCCTCAACACACACAAAGGACTGTTCATATACCACAGGTGCCCCTCTGGGATTCGCTAGGCTGCGGCCATCTTCCAGAGGAACATGGAGAGTCTGCTGAAATCGGTTCCGCGCACCGTGGTGTTTCAAGACGACATCGTATTCATTGGCCGCAACAACACTGCACACTTGCACAACCTTGAAGAGGTTCTCAAGCGACTGGACAGAGTGAGACTCAGGCTGAAACGCTCCAAGTGTGTTTTCCTGGCGCCAGAGGTCGAATTTCTGGGGAGAAGGATTGCGGCGGACAGCATCAGACCCACGGACTCCAAGACAGAGGCCATCAGGGATGCACCGATACCACAGAATGTGAAGGAGCTGCGTTCGTTCCTGGGACTCCTCAACTATTTTCCGAACTTTCTACCGGGGTTGAGCACTTTGCTGGAACCACTGCATTTATTGCTACGTAAGGGTGACAACTGGGTTTGGGGTATATCTCAAGAGACAGCCTTTAACAAGGCCAGAAACCTGCTACGTTCTAACAAGTTACTTGTATTGTATGACTTGTATTGTATGTTTAGTACTAAGCTTGTGATGCATCTTCGTACGGGGTTGGTTGTGTGTTACAGTAAGCCAATGGGTCAGGCAAACTGCAACCGGTTGCATATGCGTCCAGAGGCTTATGTAAGGCTGAAAGAGCCAACAGTGTGGTTGAGAAAGAAGCATTAGCATGCGTATACGGAGTTAAGAAAATGCACCAATACCCATTTGGACTCCGGTTCGAGATCGAAACTGACCACAAGCCGCTCATTTTGTTGTTCTCAGAAAGCAAAGGTATTAACACCTTCGTCCCGCATCCAAAGATGGGCACTAACGTTATCTGTGTATGATTATGTCATCCGCCACAGACCAGGCACTGAGAACTGTGCGGATGCCCTCAGTTGGCGACCATTGCCCACCACCGGGGTGGAAATGGTGCAACCCGCAGACTTGCTTCTTGTAATGGATGCTTTTGAGAGCGAGGGGTCACCCGTCACGACTTGTCAGATCAGGACCTGGACTAGCCTGGACCCGGTGCTATCACTAGTAAAACGCTGCGCCCTCAATGGGAGCTGGTCGGCGGTTCCAGGGGAAATGCAAGACGAAATTAAGCTGTGCCACCGACGCAAGGATGAAATGTCCATCCATTCGGACTGTCTCCAATGGGGGAATCATGTAATTTTGCCAAAAAAAGGCAAGGAAACGTTTCTACGCGACCTTCACAGTACCCACCCAGGCATAGTCATGATGAAGGCTGTCACCAGGTCGCACATTTGGTGGCCCGGCATTGACTCGGAATTGGATTCATGCGTACACCAATGTAGCACTTGCTCACAGTTGAGCAACGCACCAAGGGAGGCCCCACTGAGTCTGTGGTCATGGCCCTCCAAACCGTGGTCCACGGTCCACGTAGATTTCGCTGGCCCCTTTCCAGGAAAGATGTTACGAGTAGCAGTGGACACTTGCTCTAAATGGATTGCATGTATAATAATGTCGTCATGTATATCCACTGCCACCATTGAAAGCCTCCGGGCCATGTTTGCCACCCATGGTTTGCCCAACGACCTTGTTAGTGACAATGGACCATGTTTCACCAGCTCAGAATTCAACGAGTTCATGACCCGCAATGCCATCAAGCACGTCACGTCTGCGCTGTTTAAGCCTGCATCTAATGGTCAAGCGGAACGGGCAGTCCAAACCATCAAGCAGAGCTTGAAACGTGTGACTGACAGTTCCCTGCAGACCTGGTTATCTCGGATTCTGCTCAGCTACCGCACGTGACCCCACTCGCTTACCGGGGTTCCCCCTGCAGAATTGCTAATGAAGAGGGCACTTAAATCCAGGCTCTCCTGAGTCCACCCAGATCTCAATAATCATGTAGAAACCCAGCGACACCGGCATAACATGACCCATGATCGCGCGGCTGTATCACGTGACATTGAGGTTCATGAACCTGTGTTTGTTCTTAATTTGGAAAGTTCCGGGCAAAAACAAACAATTAAAATTCAAGTACGAGGTTTGAGTGTTTCCCATCAGCAGCGAGTGAAGCGAATATTCTCTTCTGTTCAAAGTAGGCTTCCAGTCTGTACATGGCGTAATCCTGGTAACCAAACTCGATAGTGGAAACTGTCGATTTCTGTTTTAAATCCAGTGAATCACTCAGCTTCCACAGCTCTCTGAGGCAGCGAATTCCACAGATTCACAACCCTCTGAGAGAAGAAATTCCTCCTCATCTCAGTTTTAAATGGGCGGCCCCTTATTCTCAGATTATGTCTCTAGTTCTAATCTCCCCCATCAGTGGAAACATACTCTCTGCATCCACCTTGTCGAGCCCCCTCACAATCTTATACGTTTCATAGAAAGATAGAAAATAGGTGCGGGAGTAGGCCATTCGGCCGTTCTAGCCTGCACCGCCATTCAATGAGTTCATGGCTGAACATGCAATTTCAGTACCCCATTCCTGCTTTCTCGCCATACCCTTTGATCTCCCTAGTAGTAAGGACTTCATCTAACTCCTTTTTGAATGTAAGATCACCTCTCATTCTTCTGAATTCCAATGAGTAGAGGCCCAACCTCCTCAACCTTTCCTCATACGCAACCCCCTCATCTCCGGAATCAACCGAGTGAACCTTCTCTGAACTGCCTCCAAAGCAAATATATCCTTTCGAAAATATGGAAACCAAAACTGTACGCAGTATTCCAGGTGCGGCCTCACCAACACCCTGTATAACTGTAGCAAGACTTCCCTGCTTTTATACTCCATTTGTACTCACTTGTCAGGCGGTACGTGTAGACACATCGTTTCCCACAGTCCCCGACGTCACAGCACTGCTTCCAGCCTCCGCAATCCCTGTCCGACTCGCATGTCTCCACCTCCGCCTTATCACACATGTGTTGAGTCGTAGAAGGCTCGGGACATTTCCTGTCTGTCTTTTCTGCTGTTGAGAAAATAAAGGCGACAGGGTGATATTAACCTCGGCGAGCGGGCTGAGTATCGAGAACCCCCCGAGGGAGGCGGATTGTGGACATGAAGCTCAGAGTCTCGTGTCACTCCTCGATGGGACGGGACTGAGGGAAATCGGGCAAGGGGTGGGGGACGGGGATGTGGAAGGAGTTAAAGGTTCCTGTTCCCTCCCCCCACCCCCACTGAATCCCCCCTCCCCTGGACATTAACCTCTGTATCCTCCCCCTCCCCCGAAGCCCCCGTCCGCACAGCAATCGTCAACACACAGGGGATGAGGTCCATCATGGACACAGATGTACATTTTTCATCCGTCTGTTATTTGAGGAGCGAGAGCTGGAGCGGTTCTTCTTTTGGTCAGTCCTGGGATGATGGTGTCACGGGCACGGCCCAGCGTTTAGTGCCCCTTCCAGAATGGCCCTGGAGAAGGTGCTGGTGAGACGCCTTCTTCAACCGCTGCAGGCCCGTGAGATGCAGCTTCTCACACAGTATTTGGAGGTGGTGGTGTTCCCATGCGCCTGCAGTCCTTGTCCTTCGAGGCGGGTAGAGGTGGCGGGTTTGGGAGGTGCTGCCGAAGAAGCCGTGGCCAGTTGCTGCAGTGCGTCTTGTAGATGGTACACACTGCAGCCATGGTGTGCCGGAGGTGGAGGGAGGGAGTGTTGGAGGCAGTGGCTAGCGTGCCGATCAAGCGGGCTGCTTTGTCCTGGATGGTGTCGAGCTCCTCGAGTGTTGTTGGGAGCTGCAACTCATCCAGGCATGTGGGAAGTATTCCATCAGGAATATCCCTCCTGACTTGTGTCTTGTCGACGGTGGAAAGGCTTTGGGGAGTCAGGAGGTGAGACACTGGCCGCAGAATACCCAGCCTCTGACCTGTTCTTGTGGCCACGGTATTTATGTAGCTGAACCAGTTTAGTTTCTGGTCAATGGTGACCCCACAGATGTTGATGGTGGGGGGATATGTCGATGTTAATGCTGTTGAATGTCACGTGGAGGTGGTTAAGACTCTCACTTGGGAGATAGTCATTGCCTGACACCTGTGTGGCACTAATGCTACTTGCCACTGACCAGCCCGAGACTGAATGCCGTCCCGGACTTGCTGCACTCGGGCACGGACTGCTTCATTATCTGGGGAGTTACGAATTGAAGTGAACAGGGAGGGAAGTGCAGTGCTTCGGACCCTGGGCACCTGAAGGCTCAGCCAGCAATGGTGGACCCTCCACCTTTAGCCCTATTAGCCCACCCCGGTACTACTGGGGTCAATCTGCGCTGCACCCCCTCCAAGGCTAAATGATCCTTCCCGAGGTGTGGCCCCAGAACTGGACATTGTTACTGCCCCAGAGGGTATTTGCTGATTCCCAGGAAGGACCGTCCCTCTTACCGAGTCGGGAAGCTCGATGGACGCATCTTTTCCCACAGCCAGCGTCGCAGCAAGTCAACCACAGATCGCAATCGTCGTCGTCCACGCACTCCTTCCCGTAGTTGACATCACACATGGGACCCAGGCGGCTGGGAGAGGGGCAGCTGCTGTTCTCTGTAAGGTAAACCGCAACCCAGATTGGTTTTATGGTCTCCACGGTTATCAACATCCACGTCTGTGGGTGAGGCGGGTTAGATACAGACTGAAGTTCACTCTACACTGTCCCATCAAACACTCCCAGGGCAGGTACAGGGGGTTAGATACAGAGTAAAGCTCCCTCTACACTGTCCCATCAAACACTCCCAGGGCAGGTACAGGGGGTTAGATACAGAGTAAAGCTCCCTCTACACTGTCCCATCACACACTCCCAGGGCAGGTACAGGGGATTAGATACAGAGTAAAGCTCCCTCTACACTGTCCCATCAAACACTCCCAGGGCAGGTACAGGGGTTTAGATGCAGAGTAAAGCTCCCTCTACACTGTCCCATCAAACACTCCCAGGGCAGGTACAGCACGGGGTTAGATACAGAGTAAAGCTCCCTCGACACTGTCCCATCAAACACTCCCAGGGCAGGTACAGGGGGTTAGATACAGAGTAAAGCTCCCTCTACACTGTCCCATCAAACACTCCCAGGGCAGGTACAGCACGGGGTTAGGTACAGAGTAAAGCTCCCTCTACACTGTCCCATCAAACACTCCCAGGGCAGGTACAGGGGGTTAGATACAGAGTAAAGCTCCCTCGACACTGTCCCATCAAACACTCCCAGGGCAGGTACAGCACGGGGTTAGATACAGAGTAAAGCTCCCTCGACACTGTCCCATCAAACGCTCCCAGGGCAGGTACAGGGGGTTAGATACAGAGTAAAGCTCCCTCTACACTGTCCCATCAAACACTCCCAGGGCAGGTACAGCACGGGGTTAGATACAGAGTAAAGCTCCCTCTACACTGCCCCATTAACCAATCCTCACCCCCCAAACTGTGGGTCTCCTCACCTCCAAAATTGTGGGTCTCCTCACCCCCCAAACTGTGGGTCTCCTCACCCACCAAACTGTGGGTCTCCTCACCCCCCAAACTGTGGGTCTCCTCAACCCCAAAACTGTGGGTCTCCTCAGCCCCCAAACTGTGGGTCTCCTCACCCCCCAAACTGTGGGACTCCTCACACCCCAAACTGTGGGTCTCCTCACCCCCCCAAACTGTGGGTCTCCTCACCTCCCCCCCTCTCCCAAACTGTAGTTCACCTCACACCCCCCAAACTGTGGGACTCCTCACCTCCCCCCCTCCCCCAAACTGTGGGTCTCCTCACCCCCCAAACCGTGGGTCTCCTCACCTCCTTTGAAGAATTTGAAGACACAGCGTTTGCCACAGCCGGCGTTGCAGCACCTCTGCCAACGGTCGCAGTCCCCGTCTCCCTCACACTCGTCCCCCAGTTTCATGGTGCAAACCTTGCTCAGTGAGCTGATGCTGGGGCACTGTCGTCTTTTGCCTTGTAAAGGAAGACACCCAGAGATGGTTAAAGCACAAGGGACGCTGGGCTTGAGAAACAGCCCGAGAGTACAAACGCAAGGGAGTTATTGTCCAAAGTGTTATAAACCCACTGCTTGGGCCACAGCTGGAGAATGGTGTCCAATTCTGGGCACCGCTAACTTTGGGAAGGATGTGAAGGCCTTGGAGAGGGTGCGGAGGGGATTTACCAGACAGGAACCGGCCACGAGGGACTTCAGTTATGGTAGAATTATGTCACAGGAGGAGGTCAGTTGGCCCGTCATGTCTGTGCCGGTCGACAAAAAGCTATGTGTGAGGGTTTCTGCCTCTACCACGCTTTCAGGCAGTGAGTTCCGCCCCAGACCCCCCCCACCCTCAGGGTGAAAGAAATTGACCTCAACTCCCCTCCAAACTTTCGACCAATTACTTTAAATCGATGCATCCTGGTTATTGACATCTCTGCTAAGAGAAATAGGTCATTCCTATCCACTCTATCAGCCTGGGGACTATCAGACACAGGGGCCTGGGGCCTATCAGATCCAGGGACCCGGGGCCTATCAGATCCAGGAACCGGGGACTATCAGACACAGGGGCCTGGGGACTATCAGACACAGGGGCCTGGGGACTATCAGACACAGGGGCCTGGGGACTATCAGACACAGGGGCCTGGGGACTATCAGACACAGGGGCCTGGGGACTATCAGACACAGGGGCCTGGGGACTATCAGACACAGGGGCCTGGGGACTATCAGACACAGGGGCCTGGGGACTATCAGCCACAGGGGCCTGGGGACTATCAGACACAGGGGCCTGGGGACTATCAGACACAGGGGCCTGGGGACTATCAGACACAGGGGCCTGGGAACTATCAGACACAGGGGCCTGGGGACTATCAGACACAGGGGCCTGGGGACAGTCAGACACAGGGGCCTGAGGCCTATCAGATACAGGGGCCTGGGGCCTATAAGACACAGGGGCCTGGGGCCTATCAGACACAGGGGCCTGGGGACTATCAGACACAGGGGCCTGGGGACTATCAGACACAAGGTACCACAGCCTGGGGACTATCAGATACAAGGTACCACAGCCTGGGGCCTATCAGAAACATGGTCCCACAGCCTGGGGCCTATCAGACACAGGGTCCCACAGCCTGGGGCCTATCAGACACAAGGTACCACAGCCTGGGGCCTATCAGACACAAGGTACCACAGCCTGGGGCCTATCAGACACAAGGTACCACAGCCTGGGGCTTTTCAGACACAGGGTACCACAACCTGGGGTCTATCAGACACAGAGTACCACAGCCTGGGGTCTAGCCTTGTCAGGCAGAGTCCACACTGCTGTCGAGCGTTGGGAGTGTGGCGATGGTGCGAGCTGTGTATTATGGGGCCGCCCTTACTGTGCCAGGAGGAGTAAACACATCGCTTCCCACAACCGACGTCGCAGCACTGCTTCCACGACGAACATTCCTCATCACTGCGGCAAACCTGGCTCGAGTTCCTGGCGCAGATATGCCTCGCCCGGTATGAATCGGGGCATTCGTCTTCTTCATCTGCAAGAGGAAGTTGTATTTTACAGGAGGTGGGGGTTACACAGCACAAAACAGGTTAGTGTCGGAGGGGCAGTACAGACAACGCTGTCGGAGGGGCAGTACTGAGGGACCGCCATACTGCGCTGACAAGAGGGGCAGTACTTAGGGAGCGCTGTACTGCGTTGTCGGAGGGGCAGTACTGAAGAGAACTGCACTGCGCTGTCGGAGGGGTGGAACTGAGGGAGAGTCGCACTGTCGGAGGGGGCGGTACTGAGGGGGCGCCGCACTGTCGGAGGGGCAGTACTGAGGGAGCACCGCCCTGCACTGTCGGAGGGGCAGTACTGAGGGAGAACTGCACTGTCGGAGGGGCGGTACTGAGGGAGCGGCGCACTGTCGGAGGGGCAGTACTGAGGGAGCGCTGCACTGTCGGAGGGGCAGTACTGAGGGGGGTGCCACACTGTCGGAGGGTCAGTACTGAGGGAGCGCTGCACTGTCGGAGGTGCAGTACTGAGGGAGCGCCGCACTGCGCTGTCGGAAGGGCAGTACTGAGGGAGCGCCGCACTGCGCTGTCGGAAGGGCAGTACTGAGGGAGCGCTGTACTGCGCTGTAGGAGGGGGAGTACTGAGGGAGCACCGCACTGCACTGTCGGAGTGGCAGTACTGAGGGGGGGGTGCACTGCACTGTCGGACGGGCAGTACTGAGGGAGCGTTGCACTGTCGGAGGGGCAGTACTGAGGGGGGGGCGCACGGTCGGAGGGGGAGTACTGAGGGAGCACCGCACTGCACT
This sequence comes from Pristiophorus japonicus, assembly GCF_044704955.1. Lineage (NCBI taxonomy): Eukaryota > Metazoa > Chordata > Chondrichthyes > Pristiophoridae > Pristiophorus > Pristiophorus japonicus. The sequence goes on from NW_027253336.1 coordinate 387,855, forward strand.
GTCGGAGTGGCAGTACTGAGGGGGGGTCGCACTGTTGGGAGTGGCAGTACTGAGGGAGCGTTGCACTGTTGGGAGTGGCAGTACTGAGGGAGCGTTGCACTGTTGGGAGTGGCAGTACTGAGCGAGCGTTGCACTGTCGGAGTAGCAGTACTGAGGGAGCGTTGCACTGTTGGGAGTGGCAGTACTGAGGGAGCGTTGCACTGTTGGGAGTGGCAGTACTGAGGGAGCGTTGCACTGTCGGAGGGGCAGTACTGAGGCAGCGTTGCACTGTTGGAGTGGCAGTACTGAGGGAGCATTGCACTGTTGGAGGGGCAGTACTGAGGGAGCGTTGCACTGTTGGAGGGGCAGTACTGAGGGAGCGTTGCACTGTTGGAGGGGTTGTCATTCGGCTGTGTCGTCAAGCCGAGAAACCGTCTGAGCTCTCCATCCCCCTCGCCCGTTGCCCAGTCCAGCCGTTTCGCTCCTTACCCATGTCTGTGAAACTGGCGACACAGATTTTTCCGCATTTGGTGTCACAGCAGGTCTGCCAACTGTCACAATCGTTGTCCCCGCTGCACTGGTCCCCGAGCTTCAGGTCACACATCGGAGCGAGCCGGTAGGGGGCTGGACAGGTGTCGTCCTCTGGAACACAGAAATCAGGGGTCAGTCAGGAACCGAGAACCTTCCAGCTCCGGCTGATGGAGAGGGTCTTCCTCGGGACCCTCCCTAATCCTTCCGGACCGCCGTAATGCAGGGTCTGCCTCTGGACCCACCCTAATCTTTTGGGACAGCCCTAATCGAGAGTGTCCCTCGGGCCCCCCTAATTCTTCCGGACCACCTAATCGAGGGACTCGCTCGGTATGCCCCGAATCGAGGGTCTCCAGAATCGAGGGACTCGCTCGGTATGCCCCGAACGTGGGGAGTCCCTCGGTACCCCCTAATCGAGGGACTCCCTCGGTAGCCCCCTAATCGAGGATTAAGAAGGATCCATGTAATCGGGGATCAATGGCGAGGCAGCTTGGCCCAGGCTCCATCCCGGGCCTAGTGCTGAGTTAGCCTGATCTCTCACACCCGGTGTGGGACTGAGCCCCCCACACACACATACACAGAGCAGGAAAGGTCCAGGCTCCATCCCGAGCCTAGTTCAAGGGTCCAGGAGATGGAGTCCGATCATCACAGACCCTTGGAAACACTCACTGGCCATGAAGAAGCGGGGAACACATCTCTTTCCACAGTCGGCGTCACAGCACGAGGACCAGGCCAGGCAGTCAGCATCACTCTCACACATGGCTCCCAGCCTCATCTCGCAGAAGGAGTCCAATCGGCTGGAGGCTGGGCACTGGGTCGCTGCAAGATACAAGGTGGTAGTGAGATAGAGAGAAGCAGGGCCAGTGTCCACCTCACTGTCCCATCAAACACTCCCAGGGCACGTACAGGGGGTTAGATACAGACTAAAGCTCCCTCTACACTGTCCCATCAAACACTCTCAGGGCAGGTGCAGCACAGGGTTAGATACAGAGTAAAGCTCCCTCTACACTGTACCATCAAACACTCCCAGGGCAGGTACAGCACGGGATTAGATACAGAGTAAAGCTCCCTCTACACTGTACCATCAAACACTCCCAGAGCAGGTACAGCACAGGGTTAGATACAGAGAAAAGCTCCCTCTACACTGTCCCATCAAACACTCCCAGGGCAGGTACAGGGGGTTAGATTCAGAGTAAAGCTCCCTCTGCACTGTACCATCAAACACTCCCAGAGCAGGTACAGCACAGGGTTAGATACAGAGTAAAGCTCCCTCTACACTGTCCCATCAAACACTCTCAGGGCAGGTGCAGCACAGGGTTAGATACAGAGTAAAGCTCCCTCTACACTGTACCATCAAACACTCCCAGGGCAGGTACAGCACGGGATTAGATACAGAGTAAAGCTCCCTCTACACTGTACCATCAAACACTCCCAGAGCAGGTACAGCACAGGGTTAGATACAGAGTAAAGCTCCCTCTACACTGTACCATCAAACACTCCCAGGGCAGGTACAGGGGGTTCGATTCAGAGTAAAGCTCCCTCTGCACTGTACCATCAAACACTCCCAGAGCAGGTACAGCACAGGGTTAGATACAGAGTAAAGCTCCCTCTACACTGTACCATCAAACACTCCCAGGGCAGGTACAGGGGGTCAGATGCAGAGTAAAGGTCCCTCTACACTGTCCCATCAAACACTCGCAGGGCAGGTACAGCACGGGGTTAGATACAGAGTAAAGCTCCCACTACACTGACCCATCAAACACTTCCAGGGCAGGTACAGGGGGTTAGATATAGAGTAAAGCTCCCTCTGCACTGTCCCATCAAACACTCCCAGGGCAGGTACAGCTCAGGTTAGATACAGAGTAAAGCTTCCTCGACACTGTCCCATCACACACTCCCTGGGCAGGTGCAGCACAGGTTAGATACAGAGTAAAGCTCCCTCTGCACTGTCCCATCAAACACTCCCAGGGCAGGTACAGCACAGGTTAGATACAGAGTAAAGCTCCCTCGACACTGTCCCATCACACACTCCCAGGGCAGGTACAGCACAGGTTAGATACAGATTAAAGCTCCCTCGACACTGTCCCATCACACACTCCCTGGGCAGGTACAGCTCAGGTTAGATACAGAGTAAAGCTTCCTCGACACTGTCCCATCACACACTCCCAGAGCAGGTACAGCACAGGTTAGATACAGAGTAAAGCTCCCTCGACACTGTCCCATCACACACTCCCTGGGCAGGTACAGCTCAGGTTAGATACAGAGTAAAGCTTTCTCGACACTGTCCCATCACACACTCCCAGAGCAGGTACAGCACAGGTTAGATACGGAGTAAACTCTTACCTCTGGTGAGGAACTTAGGGACACATCTGTTTCCACAACTAGCGTCGCAACAAGTCTGCCAACCCTCACAGCTGCTGTCGTTGTTGCACTGGGTGTTGAAGCTCATCGTACAGATGTGGGTCATTCTGGAAGGTTCCGGGCATCTCCGTTCACGCCCTGTAGAAAGAACATGATCGGTCAGTGCTGCTCGCCATCGATTGATCACTCCCTGACCGAGCTGGGGCTAGAGGTGGGCACCGGGGGGCTTGGGCGTGTCGACAGTGCCTGCCCCACTGACCCCGTCAGAGAGAGAGGGGCCTCCATCTCTTCTGGCCCTGGGATTTGACTCCAGGTGCCCAGCGGACGAGAGGACACCGTGCTCCCACCCAGTTCCTCCGTCAGTTTGGTCCCCTTCCCTGTAAACCTACCTTGGACTGGAGGCCACGGAGGTTCACTAGACCGATTCCTGGGGTGAGAGGGTTGTCCTATAAGAACATAAGAAATAGGTGCAGGAGTAGGCCATACGGCCTCACGAGCCTGCTGCTCAATTTAATACGATCATGGCTGATCCGATCATGGACACAGCTCCACTTCCCTGCCCGTCCCCTTATCCCCTTATCGGTTAAGAAACTGTCTCTCTCTGTCTTAAATTTATTCAATGTCCCAGCTTCCATAGCTCTCTGAGGCAGCGAATCCCACAGATTTACAACTCTCTGAGAGAAGAAATTCCTCCTCATCTCAGTTTTAAATGGGCGGCCCCTTATTCTAAGATTATGACCCCTAGTTCTAGTCTCCCCCAGCAGTGGAAACATCCTCTCTGCATCCACCTTGTCAAGCCCCATCATAATCTTATATGTTTCGGTAAGATCACCTCTCATTCTTCTGAATTCCAATCAGTAGAGGCCCAACCTACTCAACCTTTCCTCATAAGTCAAACCCCTCATCTATGGAATCAACCGAGTGAACCTTCTCTGAACTGCCTCCAAAGCAAGTATATCCTTTCGTAAATATGGAAAACTAAACTGTGCGCAGTACTCCAGGTGTGGCCTCACCAATACCCTGTATAACTGTAGCAAGACTTCCCTGTTTTTATGGCCCATCCCCTTTGCAATAAAGGCCAAGTTTCCACTGGATTTCCTGATGAAGAGGGATTGAGTAGATTGGTCCTATACTCTTCTGGGGTTTCGGAGAATGAGAGGTTATTGAAACGTATACATTTCTGAGAGGGGATTGACAGGGTAGATGCAGGGATAATGTTTCACCCTGGAGAGTGTAGAACCAGGAGTCACACAGTCTCAGGATAAGGGGTCGGCCATTTAGGACTGAGGATAAATTTCTTCACTCAGAGAGTGGTGAACCTTTGGAATTCTCGACCCTAGAGGGCTGTGTAGGCTCAGTCATTGAGTATATTCAAGAAGCAGATCACTCGATTCTTGGACACAATGTGAATCGAGGGATATGGGGACAGAGCGGGAAAGTGGACTTGCGATAGAAAATCGGCCATGATCTTATGCAATGGCGGAGAAGGCTGGTGTGGCCGAATGGCCGAGCCCTGTTCTAATTCTTACGTTCTTCGGTTCTTATATCAGACAGACAGGTGCCCCTCTATCTCCTCAGAGTCTGGGATTTGACCTTCGGGAGCCACAGGGTGGAGGGTCACAGTTCCCGAAGCGGACAGGGATACACACAGTTGGGTTTGATGCCTGTAATCTGGAGCTCGTTCCCCCACCCCCAGTTCCCCCTCTCCGCCCTCCATCACCAGGTGTTTGGGGGCCGGGGGAGGGGGGCAAAGACCCGATCGGTTAGCTTACCCTTGCCGGAGAACGAGTGGACACATCGGTTGCCACAGCTGGTGTTACAGCAGGTCTGCCAGGCGTAGCAGTCGTCGTCGTCATCGCACACCTCCCCGAACTTCAGTTCGCACATGAAGGAGAGTCGCTGCGGGGCGGGGCAGTTACCGGCAGTCTGATCTGGAGAAAGGACAGGCAAGAGCTGGGAATGGGTGGGATTGAGGATTGCAGCACCGGGGCGTCTCTGGCGTGCTGAGCAACTGAGGAACAGGAGGCCTATTCAGCCCCTCGGCCTGTTACACATGAACAGGAGGCCTATTCAGCCCCTCGGCCTGTTACACAGGAACAGGAGGCCTATTCAGCCCCTCGGGCCTGTTACACAGGAACAGGAGGCCCATTCAGCCCCTCGGGCCTGTTACACAGGAACAGGAGGCCCATTCAGCCCCTTGGGCCTGTTACACAGGAACAGGAGGCCCATTCAGCCCGTCGGGCCTGTTACACAGGAACAGGAGGCCCATTCGGCCCCTCGAGCCTGTAACACAGGAACAGGAGGCCCATTCAGTCCTCAGAATCTGTTACCATAGAAAATAAAAATAGGTCACCTTGGACGTCCCAAACCGCTTTACAGCCAATGAAGTACATATTGAAGTGGAGTCACGGTTGTAATGTGGGAAATGCGGCAGCCAATTTGCGCACAGCAGGCTCCCACTAACAGCAACGTGATTATGACCCAGATAATCTGTTTTAGTGATGTTGATTGAAGGATAGATATTGGTCAGCACCAAAGAGTAGTTACTCAACGGGATACAAGGCCTAGTTTGGGCAACCTGTGAGGCTGCTGGGAGCAGGGGCCAATCAGTCCCAGGCTGCTGGGGTCAGGGACCTATCAGTCCCAGGCTGCTGGGAGCAGGGGCCTATCAGTCCCAGGCTGCTGGGGTCAGGGGCCTATCAGTCCCAGGCTACAGGGAGCAGGATCCCATCAGTCCCAGGCTGCTGGGGTAAGGGGCCTATCGGTCCCAGGCTGCCGGGACTGTGGTTCTGCTTTTCTTTGATCTGAGGCAGTCGGGTTCTTTGCTGGACAGACTGACCACGTGGCTTTACCTGCCAATGCCGCAGTCTGGCCCTGCCCCATGAAGGAGTGGACACATCTCCTGCCACAGGAAGTCTGGCAACACCGCTTCCACTTCCCGCAATCCCCATCCTCCTCACAGGACTCGCTGCGATTCGTTTCGCACACTCGTTCCAGTCTGGACACAGCAGGGCATTCCTTGGCATTCCACTCTGCGAAAGCAAGGGTTTGAGTTAGGGGTGGTAACAGGAAATACAGAGAGAGAGTGAGAGACAAAGAAGGAGAGAGAGAGAGAGAGAGAGAGAGAGAGAGAGAGAGACTGCGAGTGGGAGAGAGCCAGAGGGAGAGAGAGAGAGAGAGAGAGAGAGAGAGTGTGTCATGTATTCAACTGTCATTGTAATCCATGTATAAACTGACCTAAGTTGTACACCGTGAGAAAACTGACCACTAGGTGGTGAACTTGTGGGAGACACTCCTAACCTGGACTTTCAGGTATAAAAGTAGAAGCTCCACCCATCTTCTCCACTTCAGTGCTGGCGAATAAAGGTTACTGGTCACAGAGTGACCTTCTCTCTAGTATGGGCCTCGTGTGCATTTGTACTGTATAGTAAGGACATATTATTGGCGACGAGAAACTGGGATTTAAACCACGCGAGCATGGCCACTAGCAGCACAGACGAGAGGAACTGTGTTGGTGATAATTGGGACGATTTTATTGAGAGACTACAGCAAATTTTTGTCACTAAGGAATGGCTGGGACAGGATTCGGCTGACAAACGCAGGGCTCATCTCCTGACGGTTTGTGAATCCAGAACGTACTCCCTGATGAAGGACCTTCTAGCGCCAGAGAAGCCGGCGGACAAGACTTTTGAAGAGCTCAGTAAGTTGATCGGGGAACACTTTAAACCGGCGAGCAGCATGCACATGGCGAGACACCGGCTTTACACGCACTGGCGGCGAGAAGGGCAAAGCGTTCCAGACTTCGTGGCAGACCTCCGGCGACTGGTGAGCCTATGCAAGTTCCCAGATGCATGCAGAGCGGAGATGCTGCGAGATTTTTTTATTGAAGGCATCGGGCACGCTGGGGTTTTCAGGAAATTGATTGAGATCAAAGACTTGACCCTGGAAACGGCAGCTTTGATGGCCCAGACATTTATCTCAGGGGAGGAAGAGACCAGAATGATGTTTGACAAAAATCTTGGTTTAAATGCAGCAAATGGACAGGGAGTCAACATTGTTAACGCGGCACACAGTTCTCCAGGCAGACAGGGGAAATCGGACATGCCCGAGCATGTAGTCAAACCCAAAGAGGGAATTCAACAGAGACAATGGCCAGCTGAACGGCGATTCATGCCATCGCAAGGGACAATGCGGCCAGTAATGGGGCCATCAACACCTGTCAAGGTGCGTTTAAGGACAGTTACAGAGACAGTCAGAGACGATCGACTGGTAATGGACCTTTTGTTTCCAACAACGGCTCATGTTGGAGGTGTGGAGGCAAACACACAGCCAGAGCTTGCAGGCATCAGCAATATACCTGCAGAAACTGCAACGTCAGCGGTCACTAGGCGCGTATGTGCAGGAAGCCTGCAGCCAGGTTGATGTACGAGGAGGACGGGCCCGATGTAAGCCCTACGAGGCCAAATGGACACTGGGGGAAATCACTGGAAGCTGAAGTTCAGCGAGTTCATGTGGAGCACATAAACAGTTCATACATCAGGACGCCACCGATAATGATGAAAGTGCTCCTCAATGGCATCCCAGTATCAATGGAGCTAGACACAGATGGGCCAGCCAGTCGCTGATGAGTATCAAACAGTTCGACAAGTTGTGGGCGTCCAAGGCCAGGAGGCCAAAATTATTGCTGATTGACTCACAGCTACGGACATATACAAAGGAGATCATTCCAGTGCTCGGCAGCGCCACGGTAGTCGTGACCCACAAAGATTCGGAGAACAGGTTGCCACTCTGGATTATCCCGAGGGACGGTCCCGCACTGCTGGGGAGGAGTTGGCTTGCTGTCATGAACTGGAAATGGGGCGATGTCAATGCAATTTCTTCTGTGGAGCGAATATCATGCTCACAGGTCCTGGACAAATTTGACTCACTATTTCAACTCAGCATTGGCACTTTCATGGGGACCAAGGTAGTGATTCACATAAACCCGGACGCCAGGCCAGTACACCACAAGGCCAGAGCGGTGCCGTACATGATGCGAGAAAAGATAGAAGGCGAATTGGACCGCCTGCTGAGGGAAGGCATCATCTCGCCAGTCGAATTCAGTGACTGGGCGAACCCGATTGTGCCGGTGCTCAAGGCGGCTGGGTCGGTCAGGATATGTGGTGATTACAAGGCCACCATCAATCGGGTGTCACTCCAAGACCAGTACCCGCTACTGAGAGCTGAGGATCTCTTTGCTATCCGGTGGCAAACTTTTTTCAAAATTGGACCTGACCTCAGCTTACATGACCCAGGAGCTGGCGAGTGAGTCGAAGAAGCTGACCACCATCACGACACACAAGGGATTGTTTGAGTACAACAGATGTCCGCCGCGATCTTTCAACGAAACATGGAAAGTCTCCTCAAGTCGATTCCAAGGACGGTGGTTTTTCAAGACGACATCCTCATCCCGGGTTACGATACTGAAGAACACCACAACCTGGAGGAGGTGCTACGCAGACTGGACCGGGTAGGTCTGCGACTGAAAAAGGCGAAGTGCGTCTTCCTAGCTCCAGAGGTAGAATTCCTGGGGATGAGGGTAGCAGCAGACGGGATCAGAGGTGCTGCGTCCAAAACGGAAGCGATCCAGAGAGCACCCAGACCCCGTAACACGACGGAGCTGCGTTCGTTCCTGGGGCTCCTGAACTATTTTGGTAATTTTCTTCCCAAACTGAGCACGCTGTTAGAGCTGCTACACGTGCTCCTACGCAAAGGTCGCAAATGGGTCTGGGGGGACAGCCACGGAAGGGCTTTTGATAGAGCACGCAATTTGTTATGCTCCAACATGCAAGAAAATTGTTTTAACGTGCGATGTGTCGTCCTATGGGCTCGGGTGTGAGTTAATGCCAAGGGTCAGTTACAGCCAGTAGCTTATGCCTCCAGATGTCTGTCCCAGACAGAAAGGGGCTACGGGATGGTAGAAAAGGAAACGTTTGCATGTGTATATGCAGTAAAAAAAATGCACCAGTACCTGTTTGGCAGGAAATTTGAGCTGGAGACAGATCACAAACCCCCAACGTCCCTTTTGGCCGACAACAAGGCCATAAATGCAAATGCGTCGGCCCGCATACAGAGGTGGGCATTCACGTTAGTCGCCTATGACTATACAATTCGGCACAGACCGGGCACTGAAAACTGCGCCGATGCACTCAGCAGGCTCCCACTTGCCACCACCGAGGGGGCAACCGAGCATGCTGTTGAGATGGTCATGGCTGTTGAAGCTTTTGAAAGCGAAGACTCACCCGTGACAGCCCGTCAGATCAAAGTCTGGACAAATAGAGACCCGCTACTGTCTTCAGTCAAGAAATGTGTCCTGAATGGGGACTGGGCAGCCACATACGGGGCATGCCCCGAGGCATTTAAACAATTTCACAGGCGCAAGGATGAACTCTCGATTCAGGCCGATTGCCTACTATGGGGAAACCGAGTAGTCATGCCCCAGATGTGCAAAGAGGCGTTCATCCGAGAACTCCACAATGAGCACCTGGACATTGTCATGATGAAGGCAATTGCCAGGTCACACGTTTGGTGGCCAGGGATAGATGCAGACTTGGAACTTTGTGTTCGTAGGTGCAACACGTGTGCCCAGCTGGGCAATGCGCCCAGGGATGCCCCCCTTCGCCCCTGGTCCTGGCCCGCCAAGCTATGGTTACGCATCCATGTGGACAACGCAGGTCCTTTCATGGGAAAAATGTTTTTGGTTGTAGTAGACGCCTACTCCAAATGGATCGAGTGTGACATTCTCAATTCAAGCACATCCTCTGCCACGGTAGAAAGTCTACGGGCAATGTTCACCGCCCATGGTCTACCGGATGTCTTGGTCAGCGACAATGGCCCGTGCTTTACAAGCATTGAATTCCAGGACTTCATGGCAGGAAATGGTATCAACCATGTCAGAACGGCACCGTTCAAGCGGCCTCAAACGGCCAGACGGAACGAGCAGTGCAGATAATCAAACAGGGGATGCTCAGAATCCAAGGGGGTTCCCTACAAAGCCGCTTATCACGCCGCCTGCTGGCCAATAGATCCCGACCACACTCGCTCACAGGGGTTCCACCCGCAGAGCTGCTTCTGAAAAGGACGCTAAAAACCAGGTTATCCCTTATACACCCCACCGTGAAAGAAATTGTTGAGAGCAGGCGCCGATCACAATGTGACTACCATGACGGGAATGCGAGGGCGCGATGTATTATGTCAATGACCCTGTCTTTGTCCTCAACTATGCTGCAGGGCCCAAATGGCTCACAGGCAATGTGATTGTCAAAGAGGGGAATAGGATTCTGGTAGTTAAACTTAACAATGGACAAATCTGCCACAGACACGTGGATCAAACAAAAAGGAGGTTCAGCAACCCCATAGAAGCAGAGAAAGAACACGACGTAGAGTTTACTCCACCACAGGTGACCGAACACAAGAACCAAGTGAAGAAGAGCCCAGTCACTGTGGGCAGTCCGGACAGGCCTGAGGCACCGCAAACAGCAGACACTCAGGCCAGCGCCCAACAACCGGAGCCCCAACTCAGGCGCTCTATAAGGGAGCGTAAACCACCAGAGAGACTGAACCTGTGATCCCAATAAGACTTTGCGGGGGGAGGTGATGTCATGTATTCAACTGTCATTGTAACCCATGTATAAACTGACCTAAGTTGTACACCATGAGAACACTGACCACTAGGTGGTGAACTTGTGGGAGACACTCCTAACCTGGACTTTCAGGTATAAAAAGGGAAGCTCCACCCATCTTCTCCACTTCAGTGCTGGCGAATAAAGGTTACTGGTCACAGAGTGACCTTCTCTCGAGTATGGGCCTCGTGTGCATTTGTACTTTATAGTAAGGACATACTAGAGTGAGAGACAGAAAGAGAGGGAGAGAGACAGAGAGGGAGAGAGAGAGAGGAGTGAGAGACAGAGAGGGAGAGACAGACAGCCAAAGAGAGTGACAGAGAGAGAGAGAGAGAGAGAGAGAGAGCGAGAGAGTCAGAGAGCGAGTCAGAGGGAGAGCGAGACAGGGAGAGAGAGGCCGAGATAGAGAAAGTGATAGAGAGAGACAGAGAGGGATAAAGAGGGAGAGACAGAGTGAGAAAGTAGGACAGAGAGGGAGAAAGAGCAAGAGACAGATACAATGAGTGAGAGTGAGAGGGAGAGAGAGAGAGAGAGAGCGAAAGGGAGAGAGAGAGTCAGAGACCAAGTCGGAGGGAGAGCGAGACAGGGAGCGAGAAGCCGAGATGGAGAAAGTGATAAAGAGAGACAGAGAGGGATAAAGAGGGAGAGACAGAGTGAGAAAGTAGGACAGAGAGGGAGAAAGAGCAAGAGACAGATACAATGAGTGAGAGGGAGAGAGAGAATGAGAGCGAAAGGGAGAGAGAGAGTCAGAGACCAAGTCGGAGGGAGAGCGAGACAGGGAGCGAGAAGCCGAGATGGAGAAAGTGATAAAGAGATACAGAGAGGGATAAAGAAGGAGAGACAGAGTGAGAAAGTCGGACAGAGAGGGAGAAAGAGCAAGAGACAGATACAATGAGTGAGAGGGAGAGAGAGAGAGAGTGAGAGGGAGAGAGAGAGTCAGAGAGCAAGTCAGAGGGAGAGCGAGACAGAGAGAGAGAGGCCAAGATGGAGAAAGTGATAGAGAGAGACAGAGAGGGATAAAGAGGGAGAGACAGAGTGATAAAGTTGGACAGAGAGGGAGAAAGAGCAAGAGATAGATGTAGTGAGTGAGAGGAAGAGAGAGAGAGAGAGAGGCCCATCCCGAGACCTGAACAGACCTGTCGAGGGTTTAGACGAGGAACTCCCTCCATGGAACTTTCCGAAGAAGGATGGGACACATCGCTTCTGACAACCAGCGTCACAGCAGGTTTGGGAACCGTCGCAATCTCCATCTTCCTCACACACCTTCCCGAACGTGGAGTTACACACACGAGCCAGAAGATCCGGGCGTGGACAGCTGCTATCCTCTGCACCCGAGAGAGAGAGCGAGACAGCACAGCTTGGGTTAGATACAGAGTAAAGCTCCCTCTACACTGTCCCATCAAACACTCCCAGGGCAGGTCCAGGGGGTTAGATACAGAGTAAAGCTCCCTCTACACTATCCCATCAAAACACTCCCAGGCAGGTACAGCATGGGTTAGATACAGAGTAAAGCTCCCTCGGCACTGTCCCATCAAACACTCCCAGGGCAGGTACAGCACGGGGTTAGATACAGAGTAAAGCTCCCTCTGTACTGTCCCATCAAAACACTCCCAGGGCAGGTACAGCATGGGTTAGATACAGAGTAAAGCTCCCTCGGCACTGTCCCATCAAACACTCCCAGGGCAGGTACAGCATGGGTTAGATACAGAGTAAAGCTCCCTCGGCACTGTCCCATCAAACACTCCCAGGGAAGGTACAGCACGGGGTTAGATACAGAGTAAAGCTCCTTCTACACTGTCCCATCAAACAATTCCAGGGCAGGTACAGCACGGGGTGAGATACAGAGTAAAGCTCCCTCTACACTGTCCCCAACAAACACTCCCAGAGCAGGTACAGGGGGTTAGATACAGAGTAAAGCTCCTTCTGCACAGTCCCATGAAACAATTCCAGGGCAGGTACAGCATGGGGTTAGATACAGAGTAAAGCTCCTTCTGCACAGTCCCATGAAACAATTCCAGGGCAGGTACAGCATGGGGTTAGATACAGAGTAAAGCTCCCTCTACACTGTCCCATCAAACACTCCCAGGGCAGGTACAGCACCGTATTAGATACAGAGTAAAGCTCCCTCTACACTGTCCCATCAAACACTCACAGGGCAGGTACAGCATGGGGTTAGGTACAGAGTAAAGCTCAGACAGTTATACTCACCTCCTCTGAAACTCTTGAAGACACACCGGGCCCCGCAGGGCGTTGGGCAGCACGTCTGCCACCTGCCGCAGTGACTCTCGCCCTCACACGCTTCCCCCATGGTCGAATTGCAGACAAATTTCAACCTGCTGGCGGGAGAGCATTTCCCGGGTTTGTCCCCTGCAAAGCCAAAAATTGGATGTCACAGGACGGGCAAGTGGTGCGGCTTCCCGACGTGCATTCCCGCGCTGGCTTCAGTCCTTGCATGTCCCCGAAACGCCGCCGGGCCAACTCTGACCCCTGGGGCCTGTCAGACCTTGAGCCCTGGGGACTATCAGTCCCTGACCCCTGGGGACTATTAGTCCCTGACCCCTGGGGCCTATCAGACCCTAACCCCTGGGGCCAATCAGGTCCTGACCCCTGGGGCCAATCAGACACTGACCCCTGGGGCCAATCAGACCCTGACCCCTGGGGCCAATCAGACACTGACCCCTGGGGCCAATCAGACCCTGACCCCTGGGGCCAATCAGACCCTGACCCCTGGGGACTATCAGACCCTGACCCCTGGGGCCTATCAAGCACTGACCCCTGGGGCCTATCAGACACTGACCCCTGGGGCCTATCAGATTCTGACCCATGGAGCCTGGGGCCTATCGGACTCTCCCTCGGACTTGCCTCACCTTGTGTGAACGAGTAGACACATTTTTTGCCACACCCAATATCGCAGCACTGTTTATGGGCAGTGCAATCATCATCGTCCTCACAAGACTGGGTGAAATTCTTCTTGCACAGAAATGTCACTTTGGAAAGTTCCGGGCATTTCTTTTGTTTCACTAAATAAAACAGAATTTAAAATGAGTTAAATGGCTGAGGAGGCAAAATTTGTAAAACCCCAACACTGTCCCATCGAACACTCCCAGGACGGGTACAGGGGGTTAGATACAGAGTAAAGCTCCCTCTACACTGTCCCATCAAACACTCCCAGGGCAGGTATAGGGGGTTAGATACAGAGTAAAGCTCCCTCTACACTGTCCCATCAAACACTCCCAGGGCAGGTATAGCACGGGTTTAGATACACAGTAAAGTGTCATGTGTGTAAGACTTGCCACCAGCGGGTGCACCTGTGGGAGACCCAAGTGCCACTTGCACACCCTGAGCAAGCAGGTATAAAAGGCAGTCTACCATGCTGCTTCCTCACTCTGGAGTTACAATAAAGAGACCAAGGTCACAACAGTTTGAGCTACAGATATACAGTCTTGTGGAATAATGTGAAGATAACAATTGGCGATGAGTAACACATCACGAACTTTCACGCGGTTATGGCTGCCGTTGGAATTCCTGAGAGATTTCTTGAGGGTGATGATTGGGAAGCCATCGTTGAGCTTCTTGACCAGTACTTCGTGGCCAACGAGCTGGAAAAGGAAGAAACCACGGTCAAGCGCAGGGCGATTCACCTCACTGTTTGCGGGTCCACGATATATGGCTTCATCAAAAATCTGCTGACACTGACAAACCCAACAGACAAGATATATGAAGAGTTGTGCACGCTGGTTCGGGAACACCTCAAGCCGAAGGAGAGCATCTTGGCCAGGTATCGCTTTTACACGCACCATCGGTCCGAGGGCCAGGACGTGGCGAGCTATTTCGCCGACCTACGACTCCTTGCGGGACTGTGCGTATTTGCTGCATTTTTGGGGGAAGTGTTGCGGGACTTTTTCGTGCTTGGAATCGGCCATGAGGTCATTCTTCGCAAACTGCTGTCTGCCGAATCCCTAGATCTGAGCAAGGCCATCACGATAGCCCAGGCTTTTATGTCCACGAACTATAACACTGAACAGATATCTTCACAGCATCGAAACTCACCGGCAAGTACTGTGCATAAAATAACGCCTTCAGCAGGCAGAACTGTACATGGCAGGGCCTACACGCTCGCAGAGGCCAGACCTAGGGTGAGTCAAGAGTCCGCTGTGGGGCGTGAATGCGAATCCATTAGCACCATGTTTGCGTTGCCGGGGTAATCACAGAGCCCATCAATGCCGATTCAAGCACGACATGTGCAAGGACTGTGGAACAATGGGGCACCTCCAGCGAAGGTGCAGACGTGCTGCGACTCACCACGTGGCAGAGTCGGCAGAAGATGACCGATCCGGCGTGGATCACGCTGAACGAGTAAGAGAGGCAACTCAACCCGAGGCTGAAGAGGAAGTGTATGGGGTATACACCTTCACCACCAAAAGCCCTCCGATAATGTTAAAAATCAAATTAAACGGCAGTCCAGTTTCTATGGAATTGGACATGGGGGCGAGTCAATCAATTATGAGCCAGAAGGCTTTTGAGAAACTGTCGGTCAACAAGGCACAAAGGCCAAATCTAAGTCTGATCCACACCAAGCTGCACACTTACACCAAAGAGCTCATACCAGTCATTAGCAGTGCGGCAGTGAAGGTATTGTACGATGGAGCTGTGCATGATTTACCACTTTGGATTGTACCAGGCGATGGCCCAACTCTGATCGGCAGAAGCTGGCTAGGAAAGATCCGATGAAACTGGGACGACATCAAGTCACTGTCTTCGGTGGATGACGCCTCGTGCGCCCAAGTGCTAAACAAATTCCCGTCATTATTCGAGCCAGGCATCGGCAACTTCACAAGCGCCAAAATGCAGATCCATCTAGTCCCTGATGCACGTGCATCACAAGGTCCAAGCGGTTCCATACATAATGCGAGAGAAAGTCGAGATCGAGCTGGACAGACTTCAACGAGAAGGGGTCATATTGCCAGTCGAGTTCAACGAGTGGGCCAGTCCAATTGTTCCGGTGTTGCAAAACGACGGGACGATCAGAAACTGCGGAGACTACAAGGTAATGATCAAAAGAGTCTCGTTACAGGACCAGTACCCACTACCCAAAGCGGATGACCTGTTCGCTACGCTGGCAGGGGGGAAGTCGTTCACCAAGCTGGATCTAACCTCTGCTTATATGACACAGGAGCTGGCTAAACCTTTGAAAAAATTGGCGTGCCTCAACACACACAAAGGACTGTTCATATACCACAGGTGCCCCTCTGGGATTCGCTAGGCTGCGGCCATCTTCCAGAGGAACATGGAGAGTCTGCTGAAATCGGTTCCGCGCACCGTGGTGTTTCAAGACGACATCGTATTCATTGGCCGCAACAACACTGCACACTTGCACAACCTTGAAGAGGTTCTCAAGCGACTGGACAGAGTGAGACTCAGGCTGAAACGCTCCAAGTGTGTTTTCCTGGCGCCAGAGGTCGAATTTCTGGGGAGAAGGATTGCGGCGGACAGCATCAGACCCACGGACTCCAAGACAGAGGCCATCAGGAATGCACCGATACCACAGAATGTGAAGGAGCTGCGTTCGTTCCTGGGACTCCTCAACTATTTTCCGAACTTTCTACCGGGGTTGAGCACTTTGCTGGAACCATTGCATTTATTGCTACGTAAGGGTGACAACTGGGTTTGGGGTATATCTCAAGAGACAGCCTTTAACAAGGCCAGAAACCTGCTACGTTCTAACAAGTTACTTGTATTGTATGACTTGTATTGTATGTTTAGTACTAAGCTTGTGATGCATCTTCGTACGGGGTTGGTTGTGTGTTACAGTAAGCCAATGGGTCAGGCAAACTGCAACCGGTTGCATATGCGTCCAGAGGCTTATGTAAGGCTGAAAGAGCCAACAGTGTGGTTGAGAAAGAAGCATTAGCATGCGTATACGGAGTTAAGAAAATGCACCAATACCCATTTGGACTCCGGTTCGAGATCGAAACTGACCACAAGCCGCTCATTTTGTTGTTCTCAGAAAGCAAAGGTATTAACACCTTCGTCCCGCATCCAAAGATGGGCACTAACGTTATCTGTGTATGATTATGTCATCCGCCACAAACCAGGCACTGAGAACTGTGCGGATGCCCTCAGTTGGCGACCATTGCCCACCACCGGGGTGGAAATGGTGCAACCCGCAGACTTGCTTCTTGTAATGGATGCTTTTGAGAGCGAGGGGTCACCCGTCACGACTTGTCAGATCAGGACCTGGACTAGCCTGGACCCGGTGCTATCACTAGTAAAACGCTGTGCCCTCAATGGGAGCTGGTCGGCGGTTCCAGGGGAAATGCAAGACGAAATTAAGCTGTGCCTCCGACGCAAGGATGAAATGTCCATCCATTCGGACTGTCTCCAATGGGGGAATCATGTAATTTTGCCAAAAAAAGGCAAGGAAACGTTTCTACGCGACCTTCACAGTACCCACCCAGGCATAGTCATGATGAAGGCTGTCGCCAGGTCGCACATTTGGTGGCCCGGCATTGACTCGGAATTGGATTCATGCGTACACCAATGTAGCACTTGCTCACAGTTGAGCAACGCACCAAGGGAGGCCCCACTGAGTCTGTGGTCATGGCCCTCCAAACCGTGGTCCACGGTCCACGTAGATTTCGCTGGCCCCTTTCCAGGAAAGATGTTACGAGTAGCAGTGGACACTTGCTCTAAATGGATTGCATGTATAATAATGTCGTCATGTATATCCACTGCCACCATTGAAAGCCTCCGGGCCATGTTTGCCACCCATGGTTTGCCCAACGACCTTGTTAGTGACAATGGACCATGTTTCACCAGCTCAGAATTCAACGAGTTCATGACCCGCAATGCCATCAAGCACGTCACGTCTGCGCTGTTTAAGCCTGCATCTAATGGTCAAGCGGAACGGGCAGTCCAAACCATCAAGCAGAGCTTGAAACGTGTGACTGACAGTTCCCTGCAGACCTGGTTATCTCGGATTCTGCTCAGCTACCGCACGTGACCCCACTCGCTTACCGGGGTTCCCCCTGCAGAATTGCTAATGAAGAGGGCACTTAAATCCAGGCTCTCCTGAGTCCACCCAGATCTCAATAATCATGTAGAAACCCAGCGACACCGGCATAACATGACCCATGATCGCGCGGCTGTATCACGTGACATTGAGGTTCATGAACCTGTGTTTGTTCTTAATTTGGAAAGTTCCGGGCAAAAACAAACAATTAAAATTCAAGTACGAGGTTTGAGTGTTTCCCATCAGCAGCGAGTGAAGCGAATATTCTCTTCTGTTCAAAGTAGGCTTCCAGTCTGTACATGGCGTAATCCTGGTAACCAAACTCGATAGTGGAAACTGTCGATTTCTGTTTTAAATCCAGTGAATCACTCAGCTTCCACAGCTCTCTGAGGCAGCGAATTCCACAGATTCACAACCCTCTGAGAGAAGAAATTCCTCCTCATCTCAGTTTTAAATGGGCGGCCCCTTATTCTCAGATTATGTCTCTAGTTCTAATCTCCCCCATCAGTGGAGACATACTCTCTGCATCCACCTTGTCGAGCCCCCTCACAATCTTATACGTTTCATAGAAGGATAGAAAATAGGTGCGGGAATAGGCCATTCGGCCCTTCTAGCCTGCACCGCCATTCAATGAGTTCATGGCTGAACATGCAATTTCAGTACCCCATTCCTGCTTTCTCGCCATACCCTTTGATCTCCCTAGTAGTAAGGACTTCATCTAACTCTTTTTTGAATGTAAGATCACCTCTCATTCTTCTGAATTCCAATGAGTAGAGGCCCAACCTCCTCAACCTTTCCTCATACTCAAAGCCCTCATCTCCGGAATCAACCGAGTGAACCTTCTCTGAACTGCCTCCAAAGCAAATAGATCCTTTCGAAAATATGGAAACCAAAACTGTACGCAGTATTCCAGGTGCGGCCTCACCAACACCCTGTATAACTGTAGCAAGACTTCCCTGCTTTTATACTCCATTTGTACTCACTTGTCAGGCGGTACGTGTAGACACATCGTTTCCCACAGTCCCCGACGTCACAGCACTGCTTCCAGCCTCCGCAATCCCTGTCCGACTCGCATGTCTCCACCTCCGCCTTATCACACATGTGTTGAGTCGTAGAAGGCTCGGGACATTTCCTGTCTGTCTTTTCTGCTGTTGAGAAAATAAAGGCGACAGGGTGATATTAACCTCGGCGAGCGAGCTGAGTATCGAGAACCCCCCGAGGGAGGCGGATTGTGGACATGAAGCTCAGAGTCTCGTGTCACTCCTCGATGGGACGGGACTGAGGGAAATCGGGCAAGGGTTGGGGGACGGGGATGTGGAAGGAGTTAAAAGTTCCTGCCCCCCCCCCCCACCCCCACTGAATCCCCCCTCCCCTGGACATTAACCTCTGTATCCTCCCCCTCCCCCGAAACCCCCGTCCGCACAGCAATCGTCAACACACAGGGGATGAGGTCCATCATGGACACAGATGTACATTTTTCATCCGTCTGTTATTTGAGGAGCGAGAGCTAGAGCGGTTCTTCTTTTGGTCAGTCCTGGGATGATGGTGTCACGGGCACGGCCCAGCGTTTAGTGCCCCTTCCAGAATGGCCCTGGAGAAGGTGCTGGTGAGACGCCTTCTTCAACCGCTGCAGGCCCGTGAGATGCAGCTTCTCACACAGTATTTGGAGGTGGTGGTGTTCCCATGCGCCTGCAGTCCTTGTCCTTCGAGGCGGGTAGAGGTGGCGGGTTTGGGAGGTGCTGCCGAAGAAGCCGTGGCCAGTTGCTGCAGTGCGTCTTGTAGATGGTACACACTGCAGCCATGGTGTGCCGGAGGTGGAGGGAGGGAGTGTTGGAGGCAGTGGCTAGCGTGCCGATCAAGCGGGCTGCTTTGTCCTGGATGGTGTCGAGCTCCTCGAGTGTTGTTGGGAGCTGCAACTCATCCAGGCATGTGGGAAGTATTCCATCAGGAATATCCCTCCTGACTTGTGTCTTGTCGACGGTGGAAAGGCTTTGGGGAGTCAGGAGGTGAGACACTGGCCGCAGAATACCCAGCCTCTGACCTGTTCTTGTGGCCACGGTATTTATGTAGCTGAACCAGTTTAGTTTCTGGTCAATGGTGACCCCACAGATGTTGATGGTGGGGGGATATGTCGATGTTAATGCTGTTGAATGTCACGTGGAGGTGGTTAAGACTCTCACTTGGGAGATAGTCATTGCCTGACACCTGTGTGGCACTAATGCTACTTGCCACTGACCAGCCCGAGACTGAATGCCGTCCCGGACTTGCTGCACTCGGGCACGGACTGCTTCATTATCTGGGGAGTTACGAATTGAAGTGAACAGGGAGGGAAGTGCAGTGCTTCGGACCCTGGGCACCTGAAGGCTCAGCCAGCAATGGTGGACCCTCCACCTTTAGCCCTATTAGCCCACCCCGGTACCACTGGGGTCAATCTGCGCTGCACCCCCTCCAAGGCTAAATGATCCTTCCCGAGGTGTGGCCCCAGAACTGGACATTGTTACTGCCCCAGAGGGTATTTGCTGATTCCCAGGAAGGACCGTCCCTCTTACCGAGTCGGGAAGCTCGATGGACGCATCTTTTCCCGCAGCCAGCGTCGCAGCAAGTCAACCACAGATCGCAATCGTCGTCGTCCACGCACTCCTTCCCGTAGTTGACATCACACATGGGACCCAGGCGGCTGGGAGAGGGGCAGCTGCTGTTCTCTGTAAGGTAAACCGCAACCCAGATTGGTTTTATGGTCTCCACGGTTATCAACATCCACGTCTGTGGGTGAGGCGGGTTAGATACAGACTGAAGTTCACTCTACACTGTCCCATCAAACACTCCCAGGGCAGGTACAGGGGGTTAGATACAGAGTAAAGCTCCCTCTACACTGTCCCATCAAACACTCCCAGGGCAGGTACAGCACGGGGTTAGATACAGAGTAAAGCTCCCTCTACACTGTCCCATCAAACACTCCCAGGGCAGGTACAGGGGGTTAGATACAGAGTAAAGCTCCCTCTACACTGTCCCATCAAACACTCCCAGGGCACGTACAGGGGGTTAGATACAGAGTAAAGCTCCCTCTACACTGTCCCATCAAACACTCCCAGGGCAGGTACAGCACGGGGTTAGATACAGAGTAAAGCTCCCTCTACATTGTCCCATCAAACACTCCCAGGGCAGGTACAGCACGGGGTTAGATACAGAGTAAAGCTCCCTCGACACTGTCCCATTAACCAATCCTCACCCCCCAAACTGTGGGTCTCCTCACCTCCAAAATTGTGGGTCTCCTCACCCCCCAAACTGTGGGTCTCCTCACCCACCAAACTGTGGGTCTCCTCACCCCCCAAACTGTGGGTCTCCTCAACCCCCAAACTGTGGGTCTCCTCAGCCCCCAAACTGTGGGTCTCCTCACCCCCCAAACTGTGGGACTCCTCACACCCCAAACTGTGGGTCTCCTCACCCCCCCAAACTGTGGGTCTCCTCACCTCCCCCAAACTGTAGTTCACCTCACCCCCCCCAAACTGTGGGACTCCTCACCTCCCCCCCTCCCCCAAACTGTGGGCTCCTCACCCCCCAAACCGTGGGTCTCCTCACCTCCTTTGAAGAATTTGAAGACACAGCGTTTGCCACAGCCGGCGTTGCAGCACCTCTGCCAACGGTCGCAGTCCCCGTCTCCCTCACACTCGTCCCCCAGTTTCATGGTGCAAACCTTGCTCAGTGAGCTGGTGCTGGGGCACTGTCGTCTTTTGCCTTGTAAAGGAAGACACCCAGAGATGGTTAAAGCACAAGGGACGCTGGGCTTGAGAAACAGCCCGAGAGTACAAACGCAAGGGAGTTATTGTCCAAAGTGTTATAAACCCACTGCTTGGGCCACAGCTGGAGAATGGTGTCCAATTCTGGGTACCGCTAACTTTGGGAAGGATGTGAAGGCCTTGGAGAGGGTGCAGAGGGGATTTACCAGACAGGAACCGGCCACGAGGGACTTCAGTTATGGTAGAATTATGTCACAGGAGGAGGTCAGTTGGCCCGTCATGTCTGTGCCGGTCGACAAAAAGCTATGTGTGAGGGTTTCTGCCTCTACCACGCTTTCAGGCAGTGAGTTCCGCCCCAGACCCCCCCCACCCTCAGGGTGAAAGAAATTGACCTCAACTCCCCTCCAAACTTTCGACCAATTACTTTAAATCGATGCATCCTGGTTATTGACATCTCTGCTAAGAGAAATAGGTAATTCCTATCCACTCTATCAGCCTGGGGACTATCAGACACAGGGGCCTGGGGCCTATCAGATCCAGGGACCCGGGGCCTATCAGATCCAGGAACCGGGGACTATCAGACACAGGGGCCTGGGGACTATCAGACACAGGGGCCTGGGGACTATCAGACACAGGGGCCTGGGGACTATCAGACACAGGGGCCTGGGGACTATCAGACACAAGGTACCACAGCCTGGGGACTATCAGATACAAGGTACCACAGCCTGGGGCCTATCAGAAACATGGTCCCACAGCCTGGGGCCTATCAGACACAGGGTCCCATAGCCTGGGGCCTATCAGACACAAGGTACCACAGCCTGGGGCCTATCAGACACAAGGTACCACAGCCTGGGGCCTATCAGAAACATGGTCCCACAGCCTGGGGCCTATCAGACACAAGGTACCACAGCCTGGGGCCTATCAGACACAAGGTACCACAGCCTGGGGCCTATCAGACACAAGGTACCACAGCCTGGGGCTTTTCAGACACAGGGTACCACAACCTGGGGCCTATCAGACACAGAGTACCACAGCCTGGGGTCTAGCCTTGTCAGGCAGAGTCCACACAGTGGGTTCCTGCTGCTGTCGAGCATTGGGAGTGTGGCGATGGTGCGAACTGTGTATTATGGGGCCGCCCTTACTGTGCCAGGAGGAGTAAACACATCGCTTCCCACAACCGACGTCGCAGCACTGCTTCCACGACGAACATTCCTCATCACTGCGGCAAACCTGGCTCGAGTTCCTGGCGCAGATATGCCTCGCCCGGTATGAATCGGGGCATTCGTCTTCTTCATCTGCAAGAGGAAGTTGTATTTTACAGGAGATGGGGGTTACACAGCACAAAACAGGTTAGTGTCGGAGGGGCAGTACAGACAACGCTGTCGGAGGGGCAGTACTGAGGGACCGCCATACTGCGCTGTCAGAGGGGAAGAACTGAGGGAGCACTGCACTGCGTTGTCGGAGGGGCAGTACTGAGGGAGCACTGCACTGCACTGTTGGAGGCGCAGTACTGAGGGAGTGCCGCACTGCGATGTCGGAGGGGCGGTATTGAGGGAGCGCTGCACTACCGGAGGGGCAGTACTAAGGGAGCACTGCACTTCACTGTCGGAGGGGCAGTACTGAGGGAGCGCCGCACTGCACTCTCGAAGGGGCAGTACTGAGGGAGCGCCGCTCTGTCAGAGGGGCAGTACTGAGGGAGCGCTGCACTGTCGGAGCGGCGGTACTGAGGGAGCGCCGCACTATTGGAGTGGCAGTACTGAGGGAGCGTTGCACTGTTGGGAGTGGCAGTACTGAGGGAGCGTTGCACTGTTGGAGTGGCAGTACTGAGGGAGCGTTGCACTGTTGGAGTGGCAGTACTGAGGGAGCGCTGCACTGTCGGAGGGGCTGTCATTCGGCTGTGTCGTCAAGCCGAGGAACCGTCTGATCTCTCCATCTCCCTCGCCCGTTGTCCAGTCCAGCCGTTTCGCTCCTTACCCATGTCTGTGAAACTGGCGACACAGATTTTTCCGCATTTGGTGTCACAGCAGGTCTGCCAAACGTCACAATCGTTGTCCCCGCTGCACTGGTCCCCGAGCTTCAGGTCACACATCGGAGCGAGCCGGTAGGGGGCTGGACAGGTGTCGTCCTCTGGAACACAGAAATCAGGGGTCAGTCAGGAACCGAGAACCTTTCAGCTCCGGCTGATGGAGAGGGTCTTCCTCGGGACCCTCCCTAATCCTTCCGGACCGCCATAATGCAGGGTCTGCCTCTGGACCCACCCTAATCCTTCGGGACAGCCCTAATCGAGAGTGTCCCTCGGGCCCCCCTAATTCTTCCGGACCACCTAATCGAGGGACTCGCTCGGTATGCCCCTAATCAAGGGACTCCCTCGGTACGCCCCTAATCGAGGGACTCCCTCGGTATCCCGTAATCGAGGGACTCCCTCGGGACCCCCCTAATCGAGGATGAAGAAGGATCCCTGTAATCGGGGATCAATGACGAGGCAGCTTGGCCCAGGCTCCATCCCGGGCCTCGTGTTGAGTTAGCCTAATCTCTCACACCCGGTGTGGGACTGAGCCCTCTGCACACACAGAGCAGGAAAGGTCCAGGCTCCATCCCGGGCCTAGTGCTGAGTTAGCCCGATCTCTCACACCCGGAGTGGGACTGAGCCCCACACACACACACACACAAAGCAGGAAAGGTCCAGGCTCCATCACGGGCCAAGTGCTGAGTTAGGCTGATCTCTCACACCCGGTGTGGGACTGAGCCCCCCCACACACACATACACAGAGCAGGAAAGGCCTAGGCTCATCCCGGGCCTAGTTCTGGTCCTGCGGGTCCAGGAGATGGAGTCCGATTATCACAGACCCTTGGAAACACTCACTGGCCATGAAGAAGCGGGGAACACATTTCTTTCCACAGTCGGCGTCACAGCACGAGGACCAGGCCAGGCAGTCAGCGTCACTCTCACACACGGCTCCCAGCCTCATCTCACAGAAGGAGTCCAATCGGCTGGAGGCTGGGCACTGGGTCGCTGCAAGATACAAGGTGGCAGTGAGATAGAGAGAAGCAGGGCCAGTGTCCACCTCACTGACCCATCAAACACTCCCTGAATCACAGGGTTAGACACAGCGTAAAGCTCCCTCTACACTGTACCATCAAACACTCCCAGGGCAGGATCAGCACGGGGTTAGATACAGAGTAAAGCTCCCTCTACACTGTCCCATAAAACACTCCCAGGGCAGGTACAGGGGGTTAGATACAGAGTAAAGCTCCCTCTACACTGTCTCATCAAACACTCCCAGGGCAGGTACAGGGGATTAGATACAGAATAAAGCTCCCTCTACACTGTCGCATCAAACACTACCAGGGCAGGTACAGCACAGGGTTAGATACAGAGTAAAGCTCCCTCTACATTGTCCCATCAAACACTCCCAGGGCAGGTACAGGGGGTTAGATACAGAGTAAAGCTCCCTCTGCACTGTCCCATCAAACACTCCCAGGGCAGGTACAGCACGGGGTTAGATACAGAGTAAAGCTCCCTCTACACTGTTCCATCAAACACTCCCAGGGCAGTTACAGCTCAGGTTAGATACAGAGTAAAGCTCCCTCTACACTGTCCCATCACACACTCCCTGGGCAGGTACAGCACAGGTTAGATACGGAGTAAACTCTTACCTCTGGTGAGGAACTTAGGGACACATCTGTTTCCACAACTGGCGTCGCAACAAGTCTGCCAACCCTCACAGCTGCTGTCGTTGTTGCACTGGGTGTTGAAGCTCATCGTACAGATGTGGGTCATTCTGGAAGGTTCCGGGCATCTCCGTTCACGCCCTGTAGAAAGAACATGATCGGTCAGTGCTGCTCGCCATCGATTGATCACTCCCTGACCGAGCTGGGGCTAGAGGTGGGCACCGGGGGGCTTGGGCGTGTCGACAGTGCCTGCCCCACTGACCCCGTCAGAGAGAGAGGGGCCTCCATCTCTTCTGGCCCTGGGATTTGACTCCAGGTGCCCAGCGGACGAGAGGACACCGTGCTCCCACCCAGTTCCTCCGTCAGTTTGGTCCCCTTCCCTGTAAACCTACCTTGGACTGGAGGCCACGGAGGTTCACTAGACCGATTCCTGGGGTGAGAGGGTTGTCCTATAAGAACATAAGAAATAGGTGCAGGAGTAGGCCATACGGCCTCTCGAGCCTGCTGCTCAATTTAATACGATCATGGCTGATCCGATCATGGACACAGCTCCACTTCCCTGCCTGTCCCCTTATCCCCTTATCGGTTAAGGAACTGTCTATCTCTGTCTTAAATATATTCAATGTCCCGGCTTCCACGGCTCTCTGAGGCAGCAAATTCCACAGATTTACAACTCTCTGAGAGAAGAAATTCCTCCTCATCTCAGTTTTAAATGGGCGGCCCCTTATTCTAAGATTATGACCCCTAGTTCTAGTCTCCCCCAGCAGTGGGAACATCCTCTCTGCATCCACCTTGTCAAGCCCCATCATAATCTTATATGTTTCGGTAAGATCACCTCTCATTCTTCTGAATTCCAATCAGTAGAGGCCCAACCTACTCAACCTTTCCTCATAAGTCAAACCCCTCATCTATGGAATCAACCGAGTGAACCTTCTCTGAACTGCCTCCAAAGTAAGTATATCCTTTCGTAAATATGGAAAACTAAACTGTGCGCAGTACTCCAGGTGTGGCCTCACCAATACCCTGTATAACTGTAGCAAGACTTCCCTGTTTTTATGGCCCATCCCCTTTGCAATAAAGACCAAGATTCCACTGGATTTCCTGATGAAGAGGGATTGAGTAGATTGGGCCTATACTCTTCTGGGGTTTCGAAGAATGAGAGGTAATTGAAACGTATACATTTCTGAGAGGGGATTGACAGGGTAGATGCAGGGAGGATGTTTCCCCCTGGAGAGTGTAGAACCAGGAGTCACACAGTCTCAGAATAAGGGGTTGGCCATTTAGGACTGAGATGAGGATAAATTTCTTCACTCAGAGAGTGGTGAATCTTTGGAATTCTCGACCCTAGAGGGCTGTGTAGGTTCAGTCATTGAGTATATTCAAGAAGCAGATCACTCGATTCTTGGACACAATGAGAATCGAGGGATATGGGGACAGAGCGGGAAAGTGGACTTGCGGTAGAAAATCGGCCATGATCTTATGCAATGGCGGAGAAGGCTGGTGTGGCCGAATGGCCGAGCCCTGCTCTAATTCTTACGTTCTTCGGTTCTTATATCAGACAGACAGGTGCCCCTCTATCTCCTCAGAGTCTGGGATTTGACCTTCGGGAGCCACAGGGTGGACTGTCACAGTTCCAGAAGCGGACAGGGATACACACAGTTGGGTTTGATGCCTGTAATCTGGAGCTCGTTCCCCCACCCCCAGTTCCCCCTCTCCGCCCTCCATCACCAGGTGTTTGGGGGCCGGGGGAGGGGGGCAAAGACCCGATCGGTTAGCTTACCCTTGCCGGAGAACGAGTGGACACATCGGTTGCCACAGCTGGTGTTACAGCAGGTCTGCCAGGCGTAGCAGTCGTCGTCGTCATCGCACACCTCCCCGAACTTCAGTTCGCACATGAAGGAGAGTCGCTGCGGGGCAGGGCAGTCACCGGCAGTCTGATCTGGAGAAAGGACAGGCAAGAGCTGGGAATGGGTGGGATTGAGGATAGCAGCACCGGGGCGTCTCTGGCGTGCTGAGCAACTTAGGAACAAGAGGCCAGCTCAGCCCCTCGGCCTGTTACACAGGAACAGGAGGCCCATTCAGCCCCTCGAGCCTGTTACACAGGAACAGGAGGAGGCCCATTCAGCCCCTCGAGTCTGTTACACAGGAACAGGAGGTGGCCCATTCAGCCCCTCGAGCCTGTTACACAGGAACAGGAGGAGGCCCATTCAGCCCCTCGAGCCTGTTACACAGGAACAGGAGGCCCATTCAGCCCCTCGAGCCTGTTACACAGGAACAGGAGGAGGCCCATTCAGCCCCTCGGGCCTGTTACACAGGAACAGGAGGAGGCCCATTCAGCCCCTCGAGCCTGTTACCATAGAAAAGAAAAAAAAAAGACCTCAGCATGTCCCAAAGCACTTCACAGCCAATGAAGTACATTCCGAAATGTGGTCAGTGTTGTAATGTGGGAAACGCGGCAGCCAATTTTCGCACATCAAGCTTCCAGAAACAGCAACGCGATAATGACTGATTTAATCTGTTTTAGTGATGTTGACTGAGGGATAAATATTGGTCAGCACCTAAGAAGAGAAGATACTCGAGGGAATACAAGGCCTAGTGGGGGCAACCTGTCAGGGTGCTGGGGTCAGGGGCCGATCAGTCGTAGGCTGCGGGGGTCAGGGGCCTTGCAGTCACAGGCTGCTGGGAGCAGAGGCCTATCAGTCCCAGGCTGCTGGGAGCAAGGGCCTATCAGTCCCAGGCTGCTGGGGTCAGGTGCCTATCAGTCCCAGGCTGCTCGGGTCAAGGGCCGATCAGTCCCAGGCTGCTGGGGTCAGGGGCCTCAGTCCCAAGCTGCTAGGGTCAAGGGCCTATCAGTCCCAGGCTGCTGGAATCAGAGGCCGATCAGTCCCAGGCTGCTGGGGTCAGGGGCCTATTAGTCCGAGGCTGCAGGGACTGTGATTCTGCTTATCTTTGATCAGAGGCAGTCGGGTTCTTTGCTGGGCAGACTGGCCACGTGGCTATCAGTCCCAGGCTGCTGGGGTCAGGGGCTTGTCAGTCCCAGGCTGCTGGACTAATTAGCAATCTTTTTGTGCGAGGCCCCTTGGGGAAGAGTGACCATAATATGGTAGAATTCTTTATTAAGATGGAGACTGACACCGTTAATTCAGAAACGAGGGTCCTGAACTTAAGGAAAGGTAACTTCAATGGTTTGAGGCGTGAATTGGCTAGAATAGACTGGCAAATGATACTTAAAGGGTTGACGGTGGATAGGCAATGGCAAACATTTAAAGATCACATGGATGAACTTCAGCAATTGTACATCCCTGTCTGGAGTAAAAAATAAAACGGGGAAGATGGCTCAATCGTGGTTAACAAGGGAAATTAAGAATAGTGTTAGATCCAAGGAAGAGGCATATAAATTGGCTACAAAAAGCAACAAACCTCAGGACTGGGAGAAATTTAGAATTCAGCAGAGGAAGACAAAGGGTTGAATTAAGAGGGGGAAAATAAGAGTACGAGAAGAAGCTTGCCGGGAATATAAAAACTGACTGCAAAAGCTTCAAAAGATATGTGAAGAGAAAAAGATTAGTGAAGACAAACATAGGTCCCTTGCAGTCGGATTCAGGTGAATTTATAATGGGGAACAAAGAAATGGCAGACCAATTAAACAAGTACTTTGGTTCTGTCTTCACGAAGGAAGACACAAATAACCTTCCGGAAGTACTAGGGTACCGAGAATCTAGTGAGAAGGAGGAACTGGAGGATATTCTTATTAGGTGAGAAATTGTGCAAGGGGAATTGATGGGATTCAAGGCCGATAAATCCCCGGGGTCTGATAGTCTTCATCCCAGAGTACTTAAGGAAGTGGCCCTAGAAATAGTGGGTGCATTGGTGATCATTTTCCAACAGTCTATCACTCTGGATCAGTTCCTATGCACTGGACAGTAGCTAATGTAACACCACTTTTTAAAAAGGGAGGGAGAGAGAAAGGGAATAATTATAGACCGGTTAGCCTGACATCAGTAGTGGGGAAAATGTTGGAATCAATTAATAAGGATGAAATAGCAGCGCATTTGGAAAGCAATGACAGGATCGGTCCAAATCAGCATGGATTTATGAAGGGGAAATCATGTTTGACAAATCTTCTGGAATTTTTTGAGGATGTAACTAGCAGAGTGGACAAGAGAGAACCAGTGGGTGTGGTGTATTTGGACTTTAAAAAGGCTTTTGACATGGTCCCACACAAGAGATTGGTGTACAAAGTCAAAGCACATAGTATTGGGGGTAACATACTGACGTGGATAGAGAACTGGTTGGCAGACAGGAAGCAGAGAGTCGGGATAAGCGGGTCCTTTTCAGAATGGCAGGCAGTGACTAGTGGAGTGCCGCAGGGCTCAGTGCTGGGACCCCAGCTCTTTACAATATACATCAATGATTTGGATGAAGGAATTGAGTGTAATATCTCCAAGTTTGCAGATGACACTAAACTGGGTGGCGGTGTGAGCTGTGAAGGGGACGCTAATAAGCTGCAGGGTGATTTGGACACATTAGGTGAGTGGGAAAATGCATGGCAGATGCAGTATAATGTGGATAAATGTGAGGTTATCCACTTTGGGGGCAAAAACGCGAAGACAGAATATTATCTAAATGGCGGCAGATTAGGAATAGGAGAGGTGCAACGAGACCTGGGTGTCATGGTTCATCAGTCATTGAAAGTTGGCATACAGATACAGCAGGCGGTGAAGAAGGCAAATGGTATATTGACCTTCATAGCTCGGGGATTTGAGTATAGGAGCAGGGAGGTCTTACTGCAGTTGTACAGGGCCTTGGTGAGGCCTCACCTGGAATATTGTGTTCAGTTTTGGTCTCCTAATCTGAGGAAGGACGTTCTTGCTATTGAGGGAGTGCAGCGAAGGTTCACCAGACTGATTCCTGGGATGGCAGGACTGACCTATGAGGAGAGACTGGATCAACTGGACCTTTATACATTGGAGTTTAGAAGGATGAGAGGGGATCTCATAGAAACATATAAGATTCTGACGGGACGGGACAGGTTAGATGCGAGTAGAATGTTCCCGATGTTGGGGAAACATAGAAAATAGGTGCAGGAATACCATTCGAGACTGCACCAACATTCAATAAGATCATAGCTGATCAGTCCCTCAGAACCCCTTGATCCCCTTAGCCGTAAGGGCCGTATCTAACTCCCTCTTGAATATATCCAATGAATTGGCATCAACAACTCTCTGCGGCAGGGAATTCCACAGGTTAACAACTCTCTGAGTGAAGAAGTTTCCCCTCATCTCAGTCCCAAATGACACACCTCTTATCCTAAGACTGTGTCCCCTGGTTCTGGACTTCCCCAACATCGGGAACATTCGACCTGCATCTAACCTGTCCCGTCCAGAATAAGGGGTCGGCCATTTAGGACTGAGATGAGGAGAAACTTCTTCACTCAGAGAGTTGTTAACCTGTGGAATTCCCTGCCGCAGAGAGTTGTTGATGCCAGTTCATTGGATATATTCAAGAGGGAGATAGATATGGCCCTTACAGCTAAGGGGATCAAGGGGTGTGGAGAGAAAGCAGGAAAGAGGTACTGAGGGAAATGATCAGCCATGATCTTACTGAATGGCGGTGCAGGCTCAAAGGGCCGAAGGGCCTACTCCTGCACCTATTCTCTATGTTTCTATGTTACCTGCCAATGCCGCAGTCTGGCCCTGCCCCATGAAGGAGTGGACACATCTCCTGCCACAGGAAGTCTGGCAACACCGCTTCCACTTCCCGCAATCCCCGTCCTCCTCACAGGACTCGCTGCGATTCGTCTCGCACACTCGTTCCAGTCTGGACACAGCAGGGCATTCCTTGGCATTCCACTCTGCGAAAGCAAGGGTTTGAGTTAGAGGTGGTAACAGGAAATACAGAGAGAGAGTGAGAGACAAAGAAGGAGAGAGAGAGAGAGAGAGAGAGAGACAGAGAGTGGGAGAGAGACAGAGAGCGAGAGAGAGAGACAGAGAGAGAGAGACAGAGAGGGAAAGAGACAGAGAGAGAGAGAGACAGAGAGAGAGAGAGAGAGTGAGGGAGTGAGAGACAGAGCGGGAGAGACAGACAGACAGACAAAGAGAGGGACATAGAGAGAGAGAGGGAGAGAGAGAGAGAGAGAGTCAGAGAGCAAGTCAGAGGGAGAGAGAGGCCGAGATAGAGAAAGTGATAGAGTGAGAGACAGAGAGGGATAAAGAGGGAGAGACAGAGTGAGAAAGTCGGACAGAGAGGGAGAAAGAGCAAGAGATAGATGTAGTGAGTGAGAGGAAGAGAGAGAGAGAGAGAGGCCCATCCCGAGACCTGAACAGACCTGTCGAGGGTTTAGACGAGGAACTCCCTCCATGGAACTTCCCGAAGAAGGATGGGACACATCGCTTCTGACAACCAGCGTCACAGCAGGTTTGGGAACCGTCGCAATCTCCATCTTCCTCACACACCTTCCCGAACGTGGAGTTACACACACGGGCCAGAAGATCCGGGCGTGGACAGCTGCCATCCTCTGCACCCGAGAGAGAGAGCGAGACAGCACAGCTTGGGTTAGATACAGAGTAAAGCTCGCTCTACACTGTCCCATCAAACACTCCCAGGGCAGGTACAGGGGGTTAGATACAGAGTAAAGCTCCCTCTACACTGTCCCATCAAACACTCCCAGGGCAGGTACAGCACGGGGTTAGATACAGAGTAAAGCTCCCTCTACACTATCCCATCAAACACTCCCAGGGCAGGTACAGCACGGGGTTAGATACAGAGTAAAGCTCCCTCTACACTGTCCCATCAAACACTCCCAGGGCAGGTACAGCACGGGGTTTGATACAGAGTAACGCTCCCTCTACACTGTCCCATCAAACACTCCCAGGGCAGGTACAGCATGGGTTAGATACAGAGTAAAGCTCCCTCTACACTGTCCCATCAAACACTCCCAGAGCAGGTACAGCTTGGGTTAGATACAGAGTAAAGCTCCCTCTACACTGTCCCATCAAACACTCCCAGAGCAGGTACAGGGGGTTAGATACAGAGTAAAGCTCCCTCTACACTGTCCCATCAAACACTCCCAGGGCAGGTACAGCATGTGGTTAGATACAGAGTAAAGCTCCCTCTACACTGTCCCATCAAACATTCCCAGGACAGGTACAGGGGGTTAGATACAGAGTAAAGCTCCCGCTACACTGTCCCATCAAACACTCCCAGAGCAGGTACAGGGGGTTAGATACAGAGTAAAGCTCCCTCTACACTGTCCCATCAAACACTCCCAGGGCAGGTACAGGGGGTTAGATACAGAGTAAAGCTCCCTCTACACTGTCCCATCAAACACTCCCAGGGCAGGTACAGCATGTGGTTAGATACAGAGTAACGCTCCCTCTACACTGTCCCATCAAACATTCCCAGGACAGGTACAGGGGGTTAGATACAGAGTAAAGCTCCCTCTACACTGTCCCATCAAACACTCCCAGGGCAGGTACAGCACCGTATTAGATACAGAGTAAAGCTCGCTCTACACTGTCCCATCAAACACTCACAGGGCAGGAACAGCATGGGGTTAGGTACAGAGTAAAGCTCAGACAGTTATACTCACCTCCTCTGAAACTCTTGAAGACACACCGGGCCCCGCAGGGCGTTGGGCAGCACGTCTGCCACCTGCCGCAGTGACTCTCGCCCTCACACGCTTCCCCCATGGTCGAATTGCAGACAAATTTCAACCTGGTGGTGGGAGAGCACTCCCCGGGTTTGTCTCCTGCAAAGCCAAAAATTGGATATCACAGGACGGGCAAGTGGTGCGGCTTCCCGACGTGAATTCCCCCGCTGGCTTCAGTCCTTGCATGTCCCCGAAACGCCGCCGGGCCAACTCTGACCCCTGGGGCCTGTCAGACCTTGAGCCCTGGGGACTATCAGTCCCTGACCCCTGGGGACTATTAGTCCCTGACCCCTGGGGCCTATCAGACCCTAACCCCTGGGGCCAATCAGACCCTGACCCCTGGGGCCAATCAGACACTGACCCCTGGGGCCTCTCAGACTCTGACCCCTGGGGCCTATCAGACCCTGACCCCTGGGGCCTATCAGACTCTGACTCCTGGGGCCTATCAGACTCTGACCCCTGGGGCCTCTCAGACTCTGACCCCTGGGGCCTATCAGATTCTGACCCATGGAGCCTGGGGCCTATCGGACTCTCCCTCGGACTGTGCCTCACCTTGTGTGAACGAGTAGACACATTTTTTGCCACACCCAATATCGCAGCACTGTTTATGGGCAGTGCAATCATCATCGTCCTCACAAGACTGGGTGAAATTCTTCTTACACAGAAATGTCACTTTGGAAAGTTCCGGGCATTTCCTTTGTTTCACTAAATAAAATAGAATTTAAAATTAGTTAAATGGCTGAGGAGGCAAAATTTGTAAAACATCAAATACAGAATAAAGCTCCTGAACACTGTCCCATCAAAAACTCCCAGGGCAGGTACAGCACAGGGTTAGATACAGAATAAAACTCCCTCTACACTGTCCCATCAAACACTCGGACTGTCTCCTGTGGGGGAATCGTGTAATTTGGCCAAAAAAAAGCAGGGAAATGTTTATACGCGACCTTCACAGTACCCACCCCAGGCATATTCATGATGAAGGCTGTCGCCAGGTCGCACGTTTGGTGGCCCGGCATTGACTCGGAATTGGAGTCATGCGTACATCAATGTAACACTTGCTCATAGTTGAGCAACGCACCAAGGGAGGCCCCACTGAGTCTGTGGTCATGGCCCTCCAAACCGTGGTCCATGCTCCACGTAGATTTCGCTAGCCCCTTTCTAGGAAAGATGTTCCTAGTAGCAGTTGACGCTTACTCTAAATAGATTAAATATATAATAATGTCGTCATGTACATCCACTGCCACCATTGAAAGCCTCCGGGCCATGTTCGCCACCCATGGTTTGCCCGACGTCCTTGTTAGTGACAATGGACCATGTTTCATCAGCTCGGAATTCAACGAGTTCATGACCCGCAATTGCATCAAGCATGTCAGGTCTGCGTCATTTAAATCTGCATCCAATGGTCAAGCGGAAGGAACGGGCAGTCCATCAAGCAGAGAAATGCATGACGACGGTTCCCTGCAGACCCGGTTATCTCAGATTCTGCTCAGCTACCGCACGCGACCCAACTCGCTATCTGGGGCTCCCCCTGCAGAATTGCTCATGAAGAGAGTGCTCAAACCAAGCTCTCCTTAGTTCACCCGGATCTCAATGATCATGAAGAAACCCGCCGTCACCGGCATAACATGTACCACGATCGCGCGGCTGTATCACGTAACATTGAGGTTAATGAACCTGTCTCTGGTCTTAATTGCGGTCATGGTCCAAAATGGGTTGCTGGCACTGTGTTAGCCAAGGAGGGGAATAGAGTGTTTGTTGTCAAAGTTTTGAATGGACTAACGTACAGAAAGCACTTTGATCAGATACAGAGTAAAGCTCCCTCTAAACTGTCCCATCAAACACTCCCAGGGCAGGTACAGCACAGGGTTAGATATAGAGTAAAGCTCCCTCTACACTGTCCCATCAAACACTCCCAGGGCAGGTACAGGGGTTAGATACAGAGTAAAGCTCCCTCTACACTGTCCCATCAAACATTCCCAGGGCAGGTACAGGGGGTTAGATACAGAGTAAAGCTCCCTCTACACTGTCCCATCAAACACTCCCAGGGCAGGTACAGGGGGTTAGATACAGAGTAAAGCTCCCCCTACACTGTCCCATCAAACACTCCCAGGGCAGGTACAGGGGGTTAGATACAGAGTAAAGCTCCCTCTACACTGTCCCCATCAAACACTCCCAGGGCAGGTACAGCACGGGTTAGATAGAGTAAAGCTCCCTCTACACTGCCCTTGGGACCTTGCTGCTGGGTGTGTGTGTGTGTGTGTTTGGGACACAGTGCCGCACTGAGTGGTGTGATTTCTTCCAACGTGTCCCCGTGGGGATGATGTCTGCGGAAGGTGGGTCTGCTGGACTGTTCCTCATCCTTACACTTGCTGATGAATGTCGGCACACATTTCATCCCACAGCTGGTTTTACAACACATCTGCCAGACATCACATTCGCTGTGGTCGCTGCAGCCGTCCCCTAGTTTCATATCACACATCATCGTGAGTCTCTTGTATACCGGGCATGTTCCATTGGCTGAAAGGCAAAAGGATGGAGAGTCACTCAACAATCCCCACATTTGTCAGGGGCACTTCACTCCACGCCTCCTCCAATTCCCAATGTCTCTCGGAACTGGAAATGCATGTCCCGTCCCACTTACCCCCACAAAGACACACTGCTTCTCCCAGCTAGGGTCTGCACCGTCGTCACCCCCCAGGGGCCAGGCAGGAAGTGTGGGTAAGCTATTCAACTGTGGGAGGATGCCTTCCCCGATCCTGTACTCTGCCCTACACCCAGGGTTCACTGGATCGGAATCAGGAGCAGGTACCCAGGCTGATTCACACCCCTCCCGAACCCAGGGGTCACTGGACAGGGATCAGGAGCAGGAACCTGGGGCTGATTCACCCCCCTCCCTAACCCAGGGGTCACTGGACAAGGATCAGGAGCAGGAACCCAGGCTGATTCATCCCCCTCCCTAACCCAGGGGTCACTGGACAGGGATCAGGAGCAGGAACCCGAGCTGATTCACCCCCCTCCCTAACCCAGGGGTCACTGGACAGGGATCTGGATCAGGAACGCGAGCTGATTCACCCTCCTCCCTAACCCAGGGGTCACTGGACAGGGATCTGGAGCAGGAACGCGGGCTGATTCACTCCCTCCCTAACCCAGGGGTCACTGGACAGGGATCTGGAGCAGGAACGCGGGCTGATTCACCTCCCTCCCTAACCCAGGGGTCACTGGACAGGGATCAGGAGCAGGAACCCGGGCTGATTCACTCCCCTCCCTCACCCAGGGGTCACTGGTCAGGGATCAGGAGCAGGAACCCGAGCTGATTCACCCCCCCTCCCTAACCCAGGGGTCACTGGACAGGGATCTGGAGCAGGAACGCGGGCTGATTCACTCCCTCCCTAACCCAGGGGTCACTGGACAGGGATCAGAAGCAGGAACCCGGGCTGATTCACCCCCCTCCCTAACCCAGGGGTCACTGGACAGGGATCAGGAGCAGGAACCCGGGCTGATTCACCCCCTCCCTAATCCAGGGGTCGCTGGACAGGTATCAGGAGCAGGAACCCGGGCTGATTCACCCGCCCTCCTAACCCAGGGCTCAGTCCCACACTGGGTGTGAGATCACGGTAACTCTGCACTAGGCCCGAGATGGAGCCTGGGCCTTTCCTGCTGCCTGTGTGTGCGTGGTTGGCGGGGGGGCTCAGTTACCTTCCGCAGTGATTGGCTGAGTCTGTAAGCGGTTGAGGAGACTGAGGAAGGGGGTTTATTCTCTCACCTCCTGTGAAGAACTGGGGAATGCATTTTTTGCCGCAGCCAGCGTTGCAACAAGCGTGCAAGGCCTCGCAATCCTTGTCCTCTTCGCATGAATCTCCAATAGTCATGTCACAGATCTTGGAGAGTCTCTCGTCCGAGGGACATTGATCCACTGGTTCTGGAGAGGGAAAGGAAGAACTTACATTGATATAGCGCCTGTCACCACCTCAGACCATCCCAAAGCACTCTATGGCCAACAACATTCCCGATTTGGAAGAGAAGGCACCGCTGCAATGTAGGAAACGCGGCACCCAATCTGCACACAGCAAGATCCCACAATTAGCCACTGAGGTAAAGGCCCCAGTTCAGTTTGAGTCATAAATATTGGCCCCAGGACACTGGGGGGAGAATTCCCCATCTTTTCATGCAGTTGTGGCCGTGGAATCTTTTACGTCCATCTGACAAAATAGACGGGGTCTCGGTTTAACGTCTCATGCTAAAGACGGCACCTCCGACAGTGCGGCGCTCCCTCAGTACTGCCCCTCCGACAGTGCAGCGCTCCCTCAGTACTGCCCCTCCGACAGTGCAGCGCTCCCTCAGTACTGCCCCTCCGACAGTGCGGCGCTCCCTCATTACTGCCCCTCCGACAGTGGGCTCTCCCTCAGTACTGCCCCTCCGACAATACAACACTCCCTCAGTACTGCCCCTCCGACAGTGCGGCGCTCCCTCAGTACTGCCCCTCCGACAGTGCGGCGCTCCCTCAATACTGCCCCTATGACAATGCGGCGCTCCCTCAGTACTGCCCCTCCGACAGTGCAGTGCTCCCTCAGTACTACCCCTCCGACAGTGCGGCGCTCACTCAGTACTCTCCCTCCGACAGCGCAGTACGGCGCTCCCTCAGTACCATAGAAACATAGAAAATAGGTGCAGGAGTCGGCCATTCGAGCCTACACCGCCATTCAATAAGATCATGGCTGATCATTACCTCAGTATTCCTTTCCTACTTTCTCTCCATACCCCTTGATCCCCTTAGCCGGAGCGACCATATCTAACTTCCTCTTGAATATATCCAATGAACTGGCATCAATAACTCTCTGCGGCAGGGAATTCCACAGGTTCACAATTCTCTATGAGTGAAGAAGTTTCTCCTCATCTCAATCCTCAATGGCCTACCCCTTATCCTTAGACTGTGACCCCTGGTTCTGGACTTCCCCAACATCGGGAACATTCTTCCTGCATCTAACCTGTCCAGTCCCGTCAGAATCTTATACGTTTCTATGAGATCCCCTCTCATCCTTCTAAACTCCAGTGAATAAAGGCCCAGTTGATCCAGTCTCTCCTCATATGACAGTCCAACAATCCCTGGAATCGGTCTGGTGAACCTTCGCTGCACTCCTTCAATAGCAAGAACGTCCTTCCTCAGATTAGGAGACCAAAACTGAACACAATATTCCAGGTGAGGCCTCATTAAGGCCCTGGACAACTGCAGTAAGACCTCCCTGCTCCTATACTCAAATCCCCTCGCTATGAAGGCCAACATACCATTTGCCTTCTTCACCGCCTGTTCTACCTGCATGCCAACCTTCAATGACTGATGTACCATGACACCCAGGTCTCGTTGCACCTCCCCTTTTCCTAATCTGCCGCCATTCTGATAATATTCTGCCTTCGTGTTTTTTCCCCCACAATGGATAACCTCACATTTATCCACATTATACTGCATCTGCCATGCATTTGCCCACTCACCTAACCTGTCCAAGTCACCCTGCAGCCTCTTAACGTCCCCCTCACAACTCACACCGCCACCCAGTTTAGTGTCATCTGCAAACTTGGAGATATTACACTCAATTCCTTCATCCAAATCGTTAATATATATTGTAAATAGCTGGAGTCCCAGCACTGAGCTCTGCGGCACTCCACTAGCCTGCCATTCTGAAAAGGACCCGTTTATCCCAACTCTCTGCTTCCTGTCTGCCAACCAGTTCTCTATCCACAT
This sequence comes from Pristiophorus japonicus, assembly GCF_044704955.1. NCBI lineage: Eukaryota > Metazoa > Chordata > Chondrichthyes > Pristiophoridae > Pristiophorus > Pristiophorus japonicus. Next base: position 426,193 of record NW_027253336.1, read on the forward strand.
CAGTACATTACCCCCAATACCCTGCGCTTTGACTTTGCACACCAATCTCTTGTGCGGGACCTTGTCAAAAGCCTTTTTAAAGTCCAAATACACCACATCCACTGGTTCTCCCTTGTCCACTCTGCTCGTTACATCCTCAAAAAATTCCAGAAGATTCGTCAAGCATGATTTCCCCTTCATAAATCCATGCTGACTTGGACCGATCCTCTCACTGCTTTCCAAATGCGCTGCTATTTCATTCTTAATGATTGATTCCAACATTTTCCCCACTACTGATGTCAGGCTGACCGGTCTATAATTACCTGTTTTCTCTCTCCCTCCGTTTTTAAAAAGTGGTGTTACATTAGCTACCCTCCAGTACATAGGAACCGATCCAGAGTCGATAGACTGTTGTAAAATGATCACCAACGCATCCACTATTTCTCGGGCCACTTCCTTAAGTACTCTGGGATGTACTGTCCTCTGACAACGCAGTAACGGCGCTCCCTCAGTGTCGCCCCTCCGACAGCGCAGTACGGCACTCCCTCAGTACTGCCCCTCCGATAACACAGTATGGCACTCCCTCAGTACTGCCCCTCCGACAATGCAGTACGGCGCTCCCTCAGTACTGCCCCTCCGACAGCGCAGTACGGCACTCCTTCAGTACTGCCCCTCCGACAGCGCAGTACGGCACTCCCTCAGTACTGCCACTCTGGGAACCGGGGATTGATGGTCTGGATTATTGTGCTCGAGTGTCTGGAGTGGGCTTGAACCCTCACTCTTCTGACTCTGGGACAGGAGGTGGTAAATTGACAGAGGTCTCATCACAGCCTCTTTTGACTAGGCCGAGTGGCCGCTCAGTATCCAGCTATTTCAACAAGGCCCAAGGACCTGCCAGTCACAGCATTCTCCGACTGTGCCCCTGAGACATGTAATTCCCCATTTTCCTTCTCCGCTACACCAATTGGTGCTGTCCCTGTTTCCCATTCCAGGCGGTGACGGTCTCTCTCTCTCCCTCACATACGCCCTTACTTTGTGCAATGCATTTGGGAACACATCTGGGCCCACAGGTTGTGTTGCAGCACAAGGACCAGTGGCCGCAAGAGTCGTCGTCCTTACAGGGGGCACTGAAATTCATCTTGCAGATGTAACGCAGTCTGGACCAGTCTGGACACGACCCTCCATGGCCTGTGGGCAAAACAGAGATTGAGGTCATTCACCAACTCTCCAGATGGACAGTCAGAATTCACAGCTTTACATACATGGGTTACATACAGAGTAAAGCTCCCTCTACACTGTCCCATCAAACACTCCCAGGGTAGGTGTTGTGTATGGAGAAAGAGTCAAAGTAAAGTGTGACCGTAGTCTTTTATTGCAGGTTTCCAGAGTGCCTCTCCAACCTGTGAAGCCTCCTTAAATACCTGTGCTCCCAAGAGATTATGGGATCCCTTGGGACTCCAGGGGAAGAGCCCTCTGGTGACTGTACAAAGTAAATACAAGTTTACATATATAACAACACTCCCCCGCAAAGTCAATAGTGTTTCAGGTCAAACTTTCAAATGGACTCATTATCGGAAACAATTGGACCAATTCACGGACTATCCTGAGCAACCCACCTTGGACCCTACCTTTTTTGATCCCCCAACATACACACCAGTGGCACGGTTGACGACGAAGCAGAACCCATCATCCGCAGCAGCCCAGCAGGGCCCAACACAACAGGCAGCCCAGCAAGGCCAGCTGCATAGCAGCCCAGCGAGGGTCCAGCAAATGATTCAACAACTGGTGCCGAAATACAGATAGCGAACCCAAAGATGCAGAGAATAGTGGGCATCCTGGAGAAATTCTCGGAGGGAGATGATTGGGAAACTTTTGTGGAACGACTTGACGAATATTTCGGGGCCAACAACCGAGATGGGGAAGAGAGTGCTGCCAAACGAAGGGCGATCCTCCTCACCATCCGTGAGGCACCAACGTATGGCCTCATGAAACATCTGCTCACTCCAGCGAAACCCACGGAGAAATCGTACAACGATTTGTGCACACTGGTCCAAGAGCATTTGAACCCGAAGGAAAGCATTCTGATGGCGAGGTACTGGTTCTACACCAACAAAAGGTCAGAAGGCCAGCAAGTGGAGAGTTATGTCGCCGAGCTAAGACGCCTTGCAGGACATTGCGAATTTGAAGGACATTTGGAGCACATGCTCACAGACTTTTTTGTACTTGGCACTGGCCACAAAATCATACTTCGCAAACTCTTCACTGCAGAGACCCCAACCTTAAGTAAAGCCAAAGCGATAGCCCAGGCGTTCATTGCCACCAGTGACAATACAAAGCAAATCTCTCAGCACACAAGTGCTGCTACAAGTACTGTGAACAAAGTGATGTTGTTTTCGAATCGTAATGTACAGGGCAGGTCACACATACCTGCAGCTACACGCCTGCAGATGTCTCACAGTCCACCATCAAAGGTGATGAATGCAAGGCCATTAACACTTTGTTGACGCTGCGGGAGTGACCATCGTTTCCATTCATGCCAATTCAAAGAGTACATTTGCAAGGGCTGTGGAACAATGGGACACCTCCAACGAGTGTGCAGGCGAGCTGCAAAGCCTGTTAAACCTGCAAACCACCATGTTGCAGAGGAGGACAGATCCAGGGAGGATCACGACAAACCAGAGCCTCAGATCGAGGAGGCAGAGGGATATGGGGTGCACACCTTCACCACGAATTGTCCCCCGATAATGCTGAATGTTGAATTAAATGGACTCCCGGTGTCAATGGAACTGGACACGAGCGCGAACCAGTCCATCATGGGCAAAAAGACTTTCGAAAGGTTGTGGTGCAACAAGGCCTCAAGACCAGTCCTAATTCCTGTTCGCACGAAACTAAGAACTTACACGAAAGAACTGATACCTGTAATCGGCAGTGCTACTGTAAAGATCTCCTACGATGGAGCGGTGCACAATCTACAACTCTGGGTGGTACCGGGTGATGGTCCCACGCTGCTCAGTAGGAACTGGCTGGGAAAGATACGCTGGAACTGGGATGACGTCCGAGCGCTATCGCCCGCTGACAACACTTCGTGTGCCCAGGTCTTAAACAAATTACCTTCGCTGTTCGAACCAGGCATCGGGAAGTTCCAAGGAGCAAAAGTGCAGATACACCTAATTCCGGGGGTGCGACCCATCCATCAGAAGGCGAGAGCAGTACCGTACATGATGAGAGAAAGGATAGAGATCGAGCTAGACCGGCTGCAAAGAGAGGGTATCATTTCCCCGATCGAGTTCAACGAGTGGGCCAGTCCTATCGTCCCAGTCCTCAAGGGAGACGGCACCATCAGAATCTGTGGCGATTACAAAGTAACTATCAATCGTTTCTCCCTGCAGGACCAATACCCACTACCAAAGGCCGACGACCTCTGTGCAACACTGGCGGGAGGAAAGATGTTCACAAAGCTGGATCTGACTTCAGCCTAGATAACGTAGGAACTGGAGGAATCATGGAAGGCCCTCACCTGCATCAACACGCACAAAGGTCTTTTTGTTTATAACAGATGCCCGTTTGGAATTCAATCGGCGGTGGCGATATTCCAGAGAAACATGGAAAGCTCACTAAAGTCCGTCCCGCACACTGTGGTCTTCCAGGACGACAGATTGGTCACAGGTCGGAACACAGTCGAGCATCTGCAGAACCTGGAGGAGGTTCTTAGTCAACTCAACCGCTCGAAGGTTAAAATGCTCGAAGTGCATTTTCCTGGCGCCTGAAGCGGAGTTCCTGGAAAGGAGGATTGCAGCGGACGGCATCAAGCCCACCAATGCAAAGACAGAGGCAATTGAGAACATACAGAGGCTACACAAAATGACGGAGCTGCAGTCGTTTCTGGGACTCCTGAACTACTTTGGTAACTTCTTACCGGGTCTCAGCACACTGTTAGAACCACTGCATGTCTTACTAACAAGAAAAGGGGACGAATGGGTTTGAGACAAAAGCCAAGAAAATGCCTTTGTAAAAGTGAGAAAATTGTTGTGTTCAAACAAATTGCTTGTGTTGTATGATCCATGCAAGCGTTTGGTACGAGCATGTGATGCGTCGTCATATGGCGTCGGGTGTGTATTGCAACAAGCTAATGATTTCGGGAAACTGCAACCGGTTGCTTATGCATCCAGGAGTCTGTCTAAGGCTGAGAGAGTCATGATTGGGAAAGAAGCGTTAGCGTGTGTTTATAGGGTAAAGAAAATGCATCAATACCTGTTGGGCTAAAATTTGAATTGGAAACTGACCATAAGCCACTTATATCCCTGTTCTCCGAGAGTAAAGGGATAAATACCAACGCATCGGCCCGCATCCAGGGATGGGCGCTCACGTTGTCCGCATACAACTACGCCATACGCCACAGGCCAGGCACAGAAAACTGTACCGATGCTCTCAGTAGACTGCCATTGCCCACCACGGGGATGGAAATGGCGCAGCCCGCAGATCTAGCCATAGTTATGGAAGCATTTGAGAGTGAGCAATCACCCATCACTGCCTGTCAGATCAAAACCTGGACAAACCAGGACCCCTTATTATCTCCAGTCAAAAGCTGTGTGCTTCAGAGGAGTTAGTCCAGTGTCCCGGTGGAAATGTAGGTAGAGATAAAGCTGTTCCAGTGGCACAAAGATGAAATGTCTATACAGGCAGACTGCCTTCTGTGGGGCAATCGAGTAGTGGCCCCCAAGAAGGGCAGAAACACCTTCATCAATGACCTCCACAGTACCCACCCAGGCATCGTAATGATGAAAGCGATAGCCAGATCCCACATGTGGTGGCCCGGTATCGATGCGTTCACAGATATAATATATGCTCGCAGTTAAGGAATGTACCCAGGGAGACGCCGCTAAGTTTATGATCTTGGCCCTCCAAACTGTGGTCTCGGGTACACATCGACTATGCAGGCCCGTTCTTGGGTAAAATGTTCCTTGCGGTTGTAGACGTATACTCCAATGTGAGATAATGTTGGCTAGCACGTCCGCTGCCACCACTGAAAGCCTGTGGGCCATGTTTGCCACACACGGCCTACCCGATGTCCTGCTGAGCGACAACGGGTCATGTTTTACCAGTGCTGAGTTCAAAGAATTCATGACCTGCAACGGGATCAAGCATGACACATCTGCCCCATTTAAACCAGCGTCCAATGGTCAGGCAGAGAGAGCAGTGCAAACCATCAAGCAAGGCTTGAAGAGGGTAACTGAAGGCTCACTGCAGACTCGCCTGTCCCGAGTCCTGCTTAGCTACCGCACGAGACCCTACTCACTCACTGGGATCCCATCCTCGTCGCCAGTTGTTGTGTATGGTGAAAGAGCCAGACTGAGCACTGTGAGCGCAAAGTAAAGTGTGACCGTAGTCTTTTATTGCAGATCTCCAGAGTGCCTCTCCAACCTGTGAAGCCTTCTTAAATACCTGTGCTCCGAAGGGATTATGGGATCTCTTGGGACTCCAGGGGATGAGCCCTCTGGTGGCTGTACAGAGTAAATACAAGTTTACATAGTAGGTACAGCACGAGGTTAGATACAGAGTGAAGTTCCCTCTACATTGAACACTCCCGAGATGAATTTCTAGACCAGAGCATTTAACATCGTAAAATATCCCAATACGCTTCACACGATTATCAAACAAAATTTCACACCAAGTCATAGAAGCAGATTTTAGGGCAGGTGACCAAAAGCTTGGTCAAAGTGTAAGGCTTTGAGGAGGGTCTTAAAGGAGGAGAGAGGCGGCGAGGGAGGAGGGAATTCCAGAGTTTAGGGCCTGGGCAGCTGAAGGCACAGCCACCAATGGTGGGGCGATTAAAATCGGGGGATGTGCAAGAGGCCAGAATTGGAGGAGTGCAGTTATCTTGGAGGGCTGTAAAGGCTGGAGCACGTTTACAGAGCCAGGCAGGGGCGCGAAGCCGGAAAGGGATTGGAAAACAAGGATGTGAATTTTAAATCGAGGTGTTTGCGGACTGGTAGCCAATGTAGATCAGCGAGCACGCTGTCATGTATGTACATGCTGTTTGTAGCCACCAGATGGTATTATTGTTGGAGGCCACTGAGCAGCACACACATGGTGCTGCTCTGGTATAAAAGGCCAGCCATTTTGAGTCAGGCACTTCAGGCCTGAATAAAGCAGAAGCAAGGTTGTACCTTGCTTAGTTAAACAGTACTCAGTTTGAACCTTTACTGCATACATAACACACACGCGTTGGGTGATGGGCAAGCGGGACATGTTGTGAATTTCGGTCGCCGGGGCAACAGAGTTTTGGATGAGCGCACACATTGATGAGGGAGGGTGGAAGATGGGAGGCCGACCAGGAGAGTGATGGAACGATTGAGTCTGGAGGGTCACACAGGCAACACGGATGAGGTGGGGGTTATCTCTCTATGTCCTCACCTCCACCCTTGAACTTCAGCACACATCTCTTCCCACATCCCGCGTCGCAACAGTTCTGCCAAATATCGCAGTCGTCATCGCTGGAACACAGGCCGCCCAGTTTCATCTGACAAATGGGGGTCAGTCGGGTCGCCACCGGACATTCAAATTCTTGCTCTGTGGAGGCAACTACAGTTTGGCAGTCAGAGTGAGCGGGGCGGGTTCAAGGGTCACAACCCTTCATTAAATGTGCCCCCGCTCCAGTACAGAACTTGACATTGAATTTTAGAATCCTACAGCACAGCCCATTCGTCCCTTCGTACCTGTGCCGGTTCTTTGAACGAGCTGCCCAGCTTTTCTCCCCCCCCCCCCCGAACCCGACAAATTAGTCCTCTTCCAGCACGCATCCAATTGCCTTTGGAAAGTTCCTGTGAAATCTGCACCCATCATCCTTTCAGCTAGTGCGTTCCAGATCACCACAAGCCTCTGTATGTGAAGAAATCTCTCCCCATTTCCCCTCGAGTCCTTCAAACCAATTATTTTAAATCTCTGTCCTCTGCTTACCGACCGCGCTTACCGGAGCAAACAGTTTCTCCTTCCTTGCTCTATCCAAACCACCTCACAAGATACCTCTTCGCTGCTCCCAGCAGAACAATCCCAGCTTCTCCAGGACCGGAACCAATGTCCTAGGGGGAGTGTTTGCTAGTGCTGTTGGGGGGGAGTTAAACTAATATGGCAGGGGGATGGGAACCAATGCAGGGAGACAGAGGGAAACAAAATGGAGACAGAAGCAAAAAACAGAAAGGAGATGGGTAAAAGTGCAGGGCAGGGAAACCCAAGGCAAAAAACAAAAAGGGCCACTGTACAGCAAAATTCTAAAGGGTCAAAGTGTAATAAAAAGGCAAGCCTGAAAGCTCGGTGCCTCAATGCGAGGAGTATTCGGAACCCAGGAGAGGGCTCTGAGCTAGTTAGAGTGGGTGAGAGCGCAGATGAACAGGACCCCAAGAAAGAATGCAAAAGAGAGGAGGCAACAGAGCAGAGTAGCACTGGGGTAAGTGAAAACCACAAGGTGATAGGAAGGGACAATATGTATAAATATAAAGGGGCTGCAGGAGGGGTCAAAACTAAAAATCATGGTTTAAAAACTAGTATTAAAACACTCTACCTAAACGCACGCAGCATTCAAAATAAAGTAAATGAGTTGACGGCACAAATCATTACAAATGGGTATGATTTGGTGGCTATTACAGAAACGTGGTTGCAGAGTGGCCAAGACTGTGAATTAAACATACAGGGGTATCAGACGATTCGGAAAGATAGACAAGAAGGGAAAGGAGGTGGGGTAGCTCTGTAAATAAAGGATGATATCAAGGCAGTTGTGAGAGACGATATTGGCTCTAATGAACAAAATGTTGAATCATTGTGGGTGGAGATTAGAGATAGTAAGGGAAAAAAGTCACTGGTGGGCGTAGTTTATAGGCCCCCAAATAATAACTTCACGGTGGAGCGGGCAATAATCAAGGGAATAATAGAGGCATGTGAAAAAGCAACGGCAGTAATCATGGGGGATTTTAACCTACATATCGATTGGTCAAATCAAATCGCACGGGGTAGCCTGGAAGAGGAATTCATAGAATGCATGCGGGATTTTTCTTAGAACAGTATGTTACAGAACCTACAAGGGAGCAAGCTATCTAAGATCTGGTCCTCTGTAATGAGACAGGAATAATAAACAATCTCCTAGTAAAAGATCCTCTCAGAATGAGTGATCACAGTATGGTTGAATTTGTAATACAGATTGAGGGTGAGGAAGTAGTGTCTCAAACGAGCGTACTATGCTTAAACAAAGTGGGATGAGGGCAGAGTTGGCTAAAGTAGACTGGAAACACAGACTAAACGGTGCCACAATTGAAGAACAGTGGAGGACTTTTAAGGAGCTCTTTCATAATGCTCAACAAAAATATATTCCAATGAAAAAGAAGGGTGGTAAGAGAAGGGATAACCAGCCGTGGATAACCAAGGAAATTAAGGAGAGTATCAAATTAAAAACCAATGCGTATAAGTTGGCCAAGGTTAGTGGGAAAATAGAAGATTGGGAAAATTTTAAACGACAGCAAAGAATGACTAAGAAAGCAATAAAGAAAGGAAAGATAGATTACAAAGGTAAACTTGCGCAAAACATAAAAACGGATAGTAAAAGCTTTTACAGATATATAAAACGGAAAAGAGTGACGAAAGTAAATGTTGGTCCCTTAGAAGATGAGAAGGGGGATCTAATAATGGGAAATGTGGAAATGGCTGAGACCTTAAACAATTATTTTGCTTCCGTCTTCACAGTGGAAGACACAGAAACACGCCAGAAATTGCTGGTCACAGGAATGTGAGAAGGGAGGACCTTGAGACAATCACTATAATTAGGGGGGTAGTGCTGGACAGGCTAATGGGACTCAAGGTGGACAAGTCCCCTGGTCCTGATGAAATGCATCCCAGGGTATTAAAAGAGATGGCGGAAGTTATAGCAGATGCATTCGTTATAATCTACCAAAATTCTCTGGACTCTGGGGAGGTACCAGCGGATTGGAAAGCAGCTAATGTAACGCCTCTGTTTACAAAAGGCAGGTAACTATAGGCCGGTTAGTTTAACATCTGTAGTGGGGAAAATGCTTGAAACTATCATTAAGGAAGAAATAGCGGGACATCTAGATAGGAATAGTGCAATCAAGCAGACGCAGCATGGATTCATGAAGGGGAAATCATGTTTAACTACTTTACTGGAATTCTTTGAGGATATAACGAGCATGGTGGATCGAGGTGTACCGATGGATGTGGTGTGTTTAGATTTTCAAAAGGCATTCAATAAGGTGCAACACAAAAGGTTACTGCAGAAGATAAAGGTACGTGAGGTCAGTGGAAGTGTATTAGCATGGATAGAGAATTGGCTGACGAACAGAAAGCAGAGAGTCGGGATAAATGGGTCCTTTTCGGGTTGGAAATCGGTGGTTAGTGGTGTGCCACAGGGATCGGTGCTGGGACCACAACTGTTTACAATATACATAGATGACCTGGAAGAGGGGACAGAGTGTAGTGTAACAAAGTTTGAAGATGACACAAAGATTAGTGGGAAAGCGGGATGTGTAGAGGACACAGATAGGCTGCAAAGAGATTTAGATAGGTTAAGCGAATGGGCTAAGGTTTGGCAGATGGAATACAATGTCGGAAAGTGTGAGGTCATCCACCTTGGGAAAAAAAACAGAAAAAGGGAATATTATTTGAATGGGGAGAAATTACAACATGCTGCGGTGCAGAGGGACCTGGGGGTCCTCGTGCATGAATCCCAAAAAGTTAGTTTGCAGGTGCAGCAGGTAATCAGGAAGGCGAATGGAATGTTGGCCTTCATTGCGAGAGGGATGGAGTACAAAAGCAGGGAGGTCCTTCTGCAACTGTATAGGTAATTGGTGAGGCCGCACGTGGAGTACTGTGTGCAGTTTTGGTCACCTTACTTAAGGAAGGATATACTAGCTTTGGAGGGAGTACAGAGACGATTCACTAGGCTGATTCCGGAGATGAGGGGGTTACCTTATGATGATAGATTGAGTAGACTGGGTCTTTACTCGTTGGAGTTCAGAGGGATGAGGGGTGATCTTATAGAAACATTTAAAATAGAGGCAGAGAGGTTGTTTCCACTGGTCGAGGAGACTAGAACGAGGGAGCACAGCCTTAAAATACGGGGGAGCCAATTTAAAACCGAGTTGAGAAGGAATTTCTTCTCCCAGAGGGTTGTGAATCTGTGGAATTCTCTGCCCAAGGAAGCAGTTGAGGCTAGCTCATTGAATGTATTCAAGTCACCGATAGATAGATTTTTAACCAATGAGGGAATTAAGGGTTACGGGGAGCGGGCGGGTAAGTGGAGCTGAGTCCACGGCCAAATCAGCCATGATCTTGTTGAATGGCGGAGCAGGCTCGAGGGGCTAGATGGCCTACTCCTGTTCCTAATTCTTATGTTTATGTTCTTATGTCTCTCAACCTAATGCTCCCTCGTCCCAGCTATCCTCATGGGAAACCTCCTCCGCACAATCTCCAAGTTCTTGACATTCTTCCTGAAGTGCGGTGCCCAGAATTGGACACAATACACTCGCGGGGTTTCTCTTGAATTCCCCACTGGATTTATTCGTGACTATCTTACATTTATGGCCCTATCAAACTCCGTCATCATTTTATAAACCTCTATCAGGCCACCCCTCAGCCTTCTCTTTTCCAGAGAAAAGAGCCCCAGTCTGTTCAATCTTTCCTAATAGTTACAATCTCTCAGTTCTCGTATCATTCTAGTAAATATATTTTGCACTTTTTAAACTCCTCTGTATCCTTTTTTATAATATGGAGACCAGAACTGTGCACAGTGCTCCAAGTGTGGTCTAACCAAGGTATATGGACACCAGAACAGTGCACAGTGCTCCAAGTGTGGTCTAACCAAGGTATATGGAGACCAGAACTGTGCACATTGTTCCAAGTGTGGTTTAACCAAGGTATATGGAGACCAGAACTGTGCAGTGCTCCAAGTGTGGTCTAACCAAGGTATATGGAGACCAGAACTGCGTAGTCTAACCAAGATTCTATCAAAGTTTAATATAACTTCTCGGTTTTCCAATTCTTTTCTCCAGAAATTAACTTCAGGGTTTAGTTTGAATTTTGTGTGGACTTGTTAACCTGCATTGCTACTCTTAGTGAATTAATAATCAGGAATACGAGGAGGCCATTCAGCTCATCAATCTGATACACAGGAACAGGATGAGACCATTCAGCTCCCCCTTACCCAGCTCCCAAGCCTGTTACACCGAAATAGGAGAAGGCCATTCTGCCCTATGTGGGATATTAATGGGTATGGAGAGTGAGTAGGATTAGATTGGGTGGCATATTAAAGGTTAGGGGATTAAGCAGGAGAGTAGAATTAGACTTGGTGGGATAGTAAAGGGTGCAGGGAGTGAGGGGGAGAGTGGGATTAGACTGGGTGGCATATTAAGGGGTACGGGAAGTGAGATTTGACTGGATAGGATATTAAAGGGTATGGGGAGTGAGTGGGATTAGACTGGGCGGGATGGTATGGGGAGTGAGGGGAGAGTGGGATTCGACTGGGTGGGATATTAAAGGTTGCGGGGAGTGAGGGAAAAGTGGGATTAGACTGGGTGGGATATTGAAGGCTGTGGGGAGTGAAGGGGAGAGTGGGATTAGACTGGGTGGGATATTACAGGGTGCGGGGAATGAGGGGGAGAGTGGGATTAGACTGGGTGGGATATTACAGGATGAGGGGAGTGAGGGGGAGATTGGGATATCAAAGGGTGCGAGGAGTGAGGAGGAGAGTGGGATCAGAATGGGTGGGATATTAAGGGGTATAGGGAGTCTGGGGTAGAGTGGGATTAGACTGGGTGGGATATTAAAGGGTACGGGAAGTGAGGGGGAGAGTGAGATTTGACTGGGTAGGATATTAAAGGGTATGGGGAGTGAGTGGGATTAGACTGGGTGGGATATTAAAGGATGTGGGGAGTGAGGGGAGAGTGGGATTAGACTGGGTGGGATATTAAAGGGTATGGAGAGTGAGGGGAGAGAGGGATTAGACTGGGTGGGATATTAAAGGGTATGGAGAGTGAGGGGGAGAGTGGGATTAGACTTGGTGGGATATTAAAGGGTGCGGGGAGTGAGGGATTAGACTGGGTGGGATATTAAAGAGTATGGAGAGTGAGGGGGAGAGTGGGATTAGACTGGGTGGGATACTAAAGGGTGCGGGGAGTGAGGGATTAGACTGGGTGGGATATTAAAGGGTATAGAGAGTCAGGGGGAGAGTGGGATTAGACTGGGTGGGATATTAAAGGGTATAGAGAGTGAGGGGAGAGATGAATTAGACTGGGTGAGATATTAAAGGGTATGGAGAGTGAGGGGAGAGATGGATTAGACTGGGTGGGATATTAAAGGATATGGAGAGTGAGGGGAGAGAGGGATTAGACTGGGTGGGATATTAAAGGGTATGGAGAGTGAGGGAGAGAGGGATTAGACTGGGTGGGATATTAAAGGGTATGGAGAGTGGGATTAGACTTGGTGGGATATTAAAGGGTGCGGGGAGTGAGGGATTAGACTGGGTGGGATATTAAAGAGTATGGAGAGTGAGGGGGAGAGTGGGATTAGACTGGGTGGGATACTAAAGGGTGCGGGGAGTGAGGGATTAGACTGGGTGGGATATTAAAGGGTATAGAGAGTCAGGGGGAGAGTGGGATTAGACTGGGTGGGATATTAAAGGGTATAGAGAGTGAGGGGAGAGAGGGATTAGACTGGGTGAGATATTAAAGGGTATGGAGAGTGAGGGGAGAGATGGATTAGACTGGGTGGGATATTAAAGGATATGGAGAGTGAGGGGAGAGAGGGATTAGACTGGGTGGGATATTAAAGGGTATGGAGAGTGAGGGAGAGAGTGGGATTAGACTGGGTGGGATATTAAAGGGTATGGGGGGTGGGAGAGAGTGAGATTAAACTGGGTGGGATATTAAAGGGTGCGGGGAGTGAGTGGGAGAGTGGGATTAGACTGGGTGGGATATTAAAGGGTGAGGGGGAGAGTGGGATTAGACTGGGAAGGGATATTAAAGGGTATGGAGAGTGAGGGGGAGAGTGGGATTAGACTGGGTAGGATATTAAAGTGTGCTGGGAGTGAGGGGGAGAGTTGGATTAGACTGGGTGGGATATTAAAGGGTGAGGGGGAGAGTGGGATTAGACTGGGAAGGGATATTAAAGGGTATGAAGAGTGAGGGGGAGAGTGGGATTAGACTGGGTAGGATATTAAAGGGTGCTGCGAGTGAGGGGGAGAGTTGGATTAGACTGGGTGGGATATTAAAGGGTGCAAGGTGTGAGTTAGACTGGGTGGGATATTAAAGGGTGCAGGGAGTGAGGGGGAAGAGTGGGATTAGAGTGGGTGGGATATTAAAGGGTGCGGGGAATGAGGGGGAGAGTGGGATTAGACTGGGTGGGATATTAAAGGGTGAGGGGGAGAGTGGGATTAGACTGGGAAGGGATATTAAAGGGTATGGAGAGTGATGGGGAGAGTGGGATTAGACTGGGTAGGATATTAAAGTGTGCTGGGAGTGAGGGGGAGAGTTGGATTAGACTGGGTGGGATATTAAAGGGTGCTGCGAGTGAGAGGGAGAGTGGGATTAGACTCGGTGGGATATTGAAAGGTGCAGGGGGTGAGCGGAAAGGATCCAATTGGATGCAATCTTTCGGCTCACTTGGTGTTCAGGGATTTGCCATGGATGGGGCGGGGTTGAGAGGTGGGAGGGTTGCCGGAGAATGGGCTTCCATCCCGTGAATTCTATTGAAGGCGAGCTTTCCACTTTTACGATTATTGACTCGCACGCCCAATTCGATCGCTAATGAGCCGAGTCTTTCTCACCTTGTTCTCCTGCACTGGTCCAGGAAAAGTTAATTTCCGATCTGACCTGCCCGGTCCCCCCGTCAGAGAACATAAGAAATAGGAGCAGGAGTAGACCATATGGCCCCCACGAGCCTGCTCCGCCATTTAATACGATCATGGCTGATCCGATCATGGACTCAGCTCCACTTCCCTGCCCACTCCCCATAACTCTTTATTCCCTTATCAGTTAAGAAACTGTCTATTTCTGTCTTAAATTTATTCAATGTCCCAGCTTCCACAGCTCTCTGAGGCAGCGAATTCCACAGATTTACAACCCTTTGAGAGAAGAAATTCCTCCTCATCTCAGTTTTAAATGGGCGGCCCCTTATTCTAAGACCATGCCCCTTAGTTCTAGTCTCCCCCATCAGTGGAAACATCCTCTCTGCATCCACCTTGTTGAGCCCCCTCATAATCTTATACGTGTCGATAAGATCACCTCTCATTCTTCTGAATTCCAATGAGTTGAGGCCCAACCTCCTCAACCTTTCCTCATAAGTCAACCCCTCATCCCCGGAATCAACCAAGTGAACCTTCTCTGAACTGCCTCCAAAGCAAGTATATCCTTTCGTAAATATGGAAAACAAAACTGTACCACAGGTGTGGCCTCACCAATACCCTGTATAACCTTGCTTTTATACTCCATCCCCTTTGCAATAAAGGCCAGAGAGACGCATCCTGCCTGCTTCCTCTCGGGGACTTGGATTAACACCTGTTTGCCAGAGGTGTTAAAGGTCAATGTCTGCCCCACTGCCCCACCTACCACTTCTAGTCCCCCACACACCCTTGGTAACTCACCAGATTCCACGCTAGCCGTTGCCTTGGTAAGGAGAAGGAGCACCACTGCTCCCAGGATCTTCATCTTCAGAGATGCGCGAGATCTCCAGGAGCTGAAGTTGAGCCTGAACACTCCTGAATTTATACATCCCAACTCCGCCCTCTTCCCCATCAAGTGGGTTCTCAAATATCCCACAGGCTTTGTCTGGTAGTTGATGCCTTACAAATGGTGGAGTATCAAATTCAACTTGTAGGTGGAGTCTGATGCCAGGGTTGTCATGGGAGATCACGAAAGGCTCTCACTTCTACAGTGGTTTTTCATAAGAACATAAGAAATAGGAGCAGGAGTAAGCCATAGAGCCCCTCGAGCCTGTTCCGCCATTTAATACGATCATGGCTGATCCGATCATGGATTCGGGTCCACTTCCCTGCCCGCTCCCCATAACCCCTTATTCCCTTATCAGTTAAGAAACTGTCTATCTCTATCTTAAATCCATTCAATGTCCCAGCTTCCACAGCTCTCTGAGGCAGCGAATTCCACAGATTTACAACCCTCTGAGAGAAGAAATTCCTCCTCATCTCGGTTTTAAATGGGCGGCCCCTTATTCTAACATTATGCCCCCTAGTTCTAGTCTCCCCCATCAGTGGAAACATCCTCTCTGCATCCACCTTGTCAAGCCCCCTCATAATCTTATACATTTCGATAAGCACCTCTCATTCTTCTGAATTCCAATGAGTAGAGACCCAACCTACTCAACCTGTCCTCATAAGTCAACCCCCTTATCACCGGAATCAACGGAGTGAACCTTCTCTGAACTGCCTCCAAAGCAAGTATATCCTTTCGTAAATATGGAAACCAAAACTGCACGCAGTATTCCAGGTGTGGCCTCACCAATACCCTGTATAACTGTAGCAAGACTTCCCTGCTTTTATACTCCGTCCGCTTTGCTATAAAGGCCAAGATTCCATGGGCCTTCCTGATCACTTGCTATACCTGCATACTATCCTTTTATGTTTCATGCACAAGTACCCCCAGGTCAAAGGGTTTGATTAGGGCAGGGAAAATAGAGTACGAGAGGAAGCTTGCAGGGAACATTAAGACGGACTGCAAAAGTTTCTATAGATATGTAAAGAGAAAAAGGTTAGTAAAGACAAACGAAAGTCCTCTGCAGTCAGAATCAGGGGAAGTCATAACGGGGAACAAAGAAATGGCAGACCAACTGAACAAGTACTTTGGTTCGGTATTCACTAAGGAGGACACAAACAACCTTCCGGATATAAAAGGGGTTAGAGGGTCTAGTAAGAAGGAGGAACTGAGGGAAATCCTTATTAGTCGGAATATTGTGTTGGGGAAATTGATGGGATTGAAGGCCAATAAATCGCAGGGACTGATGGATTGCATCCCAGAGTATTTAAGGAGGTGGCCTTGGAAATAGCGGATGCATTGACAGTCATTTTCCAACATTCCATTGACTCTGGATCAGTTCCTATCAAGTGGAGGGTAGCCAATGTAACCCCACTTTTTAAAAAAGGAGGGAGAGAGAAAACAGGGAATTATCGACCGGTCAGCCTGACATCGGTCGTGGGTAAAATGATGGAATCAATTATTAAGGATGTCATAGCAGTGCATTTGGAAAGAGATGAAATGATAGGTCCAAGTCAGCATGGATTTGTGAAAGGGAAATCATGCTTGACAAATCTTCTGGAATTTTTTGAGGATCTTTCCAGTAAAGTGGACAAGGGAGAACCAGTTGATGTGGTGTATTTGGACTTTCAGAAGGCTTTCGACAAGGTCCCACACAAGAAATGAATGTGCAAAGTTAAAGCACATGGGATTGGGGATAGTGTGCTGATGTGGATTGAGAACTGGTTGGCAGACAGGAAGCAAAGAGTAGGAGTAAATGGGTACTTTTCAGAATGGCAGGCAGTGACTAGTGGGGTACCGCAAGGTTCTGTGCTGGGGCCCCAGCTGTTTACATTGTACATTAATGATTTAGACGAGGGGATTAAATGTAGTATCTCCAAATCTGCGGATGACACTAAGTTGGGTGGCAGTGTGAGCTGCAAGGAGGATGCTATGCGGCTGCAGAGTGACTTGGATAGGTTAGGTGAGTGGGCAAATGCATGGCAGATGAAGTATAATGTGGATAAATGTGAGGTTATCCACTTTGGTGGTAAAAACAGAGAGACAGACTATTATCTGAATGGTGACAGATTAGGAAAAGGGGAGGTGCAATGAGACCTGGGTGTCATGGTACATCAGTCATTGAAGTCTGGCATGCAGGTACAGCAGGCGGTTAAGAAAGCAAATGGCATGTTGGCCTTCATAGCGAGGGGATTTGAGTACAGGGGCAGGGAGATGTTACTACAGTTGTACAGGGCCTTGGTGAGGCCACACCTGGAGTATTGTGTACAGTTTTAGTCTCCAAACTTGAGGAAGGACATTCTTGCTATTGAGGGAGTGCAGCGAAGGTTCACCAGACTGATTCCCGGGATGGCGGGACTGACATATCAAGAAAGACTGGATCAACTGGGCTTGTATTCACTGGAGTTCAGAAGAATGAGAGGGGATCTCATAGAAACATTTAAAATTCAGATGGGTTTCGACATGTTAGATGCAGGAAGAATGTTCCCAATGTTGGGGAAGTCCAGAACCAGGGGTCACAGTCTAAGGATAAGGGGTAAGCCATTTAGGACCGAGATGAGGAGAAACTTCTTCACCCAGAGAGTGGTGAGCCTGTGGAATTCTCTACCACAGAAAGTTGTTGAGGCCAATTCACTAAATATATTCAAAAAAGAGTTAGATGTAGTCCTTACTACTAAGGGGATCAAGGGGTATGGCGAGAAAGCAGGAATGGGGTACTGAAGTTGCATGTTGAGCCATGAACTCATTGAATGGCGGTGCAGGCTCGAAGGGCCAAATGGCCTACTCCTGCACCTATTTTCTATGTTTCTATGTCCCGCTGTACTGCAGCACTTTGCAATCTTTCTCCATTTAAATAATAACTTGCTCTTTGATTTTTTTCTGCCAAAGTGCATGACCTCACACTTTCCAACATTATGCTCCATCTGACAAATTTTTGCCCACTCACTTAGCCTGTCTATGTCCTTTCACACCACCTCAGGACGGCCCCAGCACTTCATAGCCCATGTGGTAATGAGCAGTTAATCGTTTATTTTAGTCCTGTTGGTTGACGGATAAATATTAGGACACCGGTGAGAACTCCCCTGCTCTTCTTCCAATCGTGTTCATGGGATCTTATAAGTCCATCGGAGGGGACAGACAGTGCCTTGGTTTAATGCCTCATTTGAAACACGGCACCTCCGACAGTCCCTCCCTCAGTACTGCCCCTCCGACAGTGCGGCACTCCCTCAGTACTGCCCTTCCGACAGTGCGGCGCTCCCTCAATACTGCCCCTCCGACAGTGCGGCACTCCCTCAGTACTGCCCCTCCGACAGTGCGGCGCTCCCTCAGGACTGCCTCTCCGACAGTGCGGCACTCCCTCAGTACTGGCAATGCAAGGGCAAGGATCGCACTGAAAATCCACCCTGTGGGGAGGGAGTTAGAAGGTAAACCTGTGTCAACCGCTCCCATCAGATCATAGAACCTTACAGCACAGAAAGAGTCCACTCGGCCCATCGTGCCTATGCCGGCTCTTTGGTCGAGCTATCCAATTAATCCCACTCCCCTACACTTTCCCCATAGTCATAAGAACATAAGAAATAGGAGCAGGAATAGGCCCCTCGAGCCTGCTCTGCCATTTAATTAAGATCATGGTTGATCTGATCATGGACTCAGCTCCACTTCCCTGCCCGCTCCCCATAACCCTTTACTCCCTTATCACACAAAAATCTGTCTATCTCTGTCTTAAATATATTCAATGCCCCAGCCTCCACAGCTCTCTGGGGCAGAGAATTCCACAAATTTACAACACTCTGAGAGAAGAAATTCCTCCTCATCTCAGTTTTAAATGGGCGGCCCCTTATTCTGAGACGATGTCCCCTAGTTTTAGTTTCCCCTATGAGTGGACATATCCTCTCTGCATCCACCTTGTCGAACCTCCTCATTATCTTATATGTTTCAATAAGATGTGTAGAGGCCCAACCTCCTCAACCTTTCCTCATAAGTCAACCCCCTCATTTTTTAAATCAACCTGGTGAACCTTCACTGAACTGCCTCCAATGCAATTATATCCTTCTTTAAATACGAGATCAAAACTGTACGCAGTATTCCAGGTGTGGCCTCACCAATACCCTGTACAGTTGTAGCAGGCCTTCTCTGCTTTTATACTCCATCCCCCTTGCAATTAAGGCCAACATTCCATTGGCCTTCCTGATTACTTGCTGTACCTGCTAACTTTTTGTATTTAATGAACAAGGACCTCAGGGTCCCTCTGTACCACAGCACTTCTTCCCTTGAAATACTTAATTAGTTATCCAGTTCTCTTTTGAAATTTACTATCGAATCTTCTTCCACCGCACTTTCAGGTTCGCTGTGTAAAAAACATCGTTCCTCATGTTGCCTCTGGTTCATTTGCCAATCACCGTCAATCTGTGTCCCTCTGGCTGCCATCCCTTCCGCCACTGGGAACAGTTTCTCCTTATTTACGCTATCAAAATCCTTTGTGATTTTGAACACCTCTAACAAATCTTCTCTCAACCTTCTCTGCTCTAAGGAGAACAACTCCAGCTTCTCCAGTCTCTCCACATAACTGAAGTCCCTCATCCCCTGGTACCATTCTGGTCAATCTCCTCTGCATACTCTCCAAGGCCTTGATATTCTTCCTAAAGTGCAGTGCCCAGAATTGGACACAATACTCCAGCTGGGGCCTAACCAGTGTGTTATAAAGATTTAGCATCGCACCGCACCTCACGATGAGTTATATTGACCGGGCTAACGGGGTTAAATTATGAGGGACAGAGGAAATGAAGGACTCCTCTCTTTGATGGGGAGGCAGGCGGCTGGGTCAGAGACTGACCTTCCACCTTCTGGCAAACTAGGGATCGAATACCAGCCCACTCTTCAGTGCCAGTCCATGTACTCACCTGGACCTCTGCATCGTCTCCTTGACGCTCGTGTGTTGACAGTAAAAGATATGTCGGCAAATTCGCTGGGAACAAAATGTATGCCCGAATGGAGGGGAGGGGAGGGTATTAATCAGTGGTTTAACGCTCAGTCACAAAGCCTCTGTGTCAAACCAGCCCCCATTTGCAATCTGATCCCTCAACTCCCGCCCAATAATTGAGAACTGGGCTGGGACACAGAAATTTCCTGAATAGCATTCCGTGCGACATCAGGGAATTAAAAGATGGGGTTTCCTGGGGTTGAATGAAGCTGTGTATCAGACACCAGCACTGGTGCAGGAGGGTGACTGTACCCTTACACGCACATCTCACACGTGAGCTGTGCGGTGTTCCTGAAAGCTTGTAGACTGAATTCTTGCATAATCTGCACTCATGGAGGGTGAACCACTACCTTGTCTGGTGTTGTACGGACCGTGTGTGTCTCAGTGTCTCCTGTCATCGCCATCATCATCATCATTAGGCAGTCCCTCGAAATGAGGATGACTTGCTTCCACTCCGAAAAGGGATGAGTTCACAGGTGTTTCAATGATATTCCAGATCCCAAACTACATCTTGCAGGATGGAAGACGCATGTGCGTGGATTTTTTTTTAACATGTGGTGGCCATTGCACCCCAACCGCAGTGGTATGCAGAGGGAGCGGCGTGCCGTGTCCCCTGTACCCCACCCCCCCACCCATGTGTGTGTCTCAGTGTCAGCTCCTGTACGCACTGTGTGTGCCTCAGTGTCGGCTCCTGTACATGTGCGGTACACAGCGGGTAAAAGGAGAGCAATTAATAATTATGGACTACTGCGTTTCAATTGTCAAATCTGGTGTCAGTACCAGTTATATAAGGTTTGTCGGATAAATTGGCTCCAATCCAAGGAGCTTTGTTCATGGATAGTGAGGGAACATAAGAAATAGGGGCAGGAGTAGGCCATACGGCCCCTCGAGCCTGCTCCGCCATTTAATACGATCATAGTTGATCCGATCGTGGACTCAGCTCCACTTCCCTGCCCGCTCCCCATAACCCCTTATTCCGTTATCGGTTAAGAAACTGTCTACATCTTTCTTAAATATATTCAATGTCCCGGCTCCCACAGCTCTCTGAGGCAGCGAATTCCACAGATTTACAACCCTCTGAGAGAAGAAATCCCTCCTCATCTCAGTTTTAAATGGGCGGCCCCTTATTCTAAGACCATGCCCCCTAGTTCTCGTCTCCCCCATCAGTGGCAACATCCTCTCTGCATCCACCTTGTCAAGCCCCCTCATAATCTTATACGTTTCGATAAGATCACCTCTCATTCTTCTGAACTCCAATGAGTAGAGGCCCAACCTACTCAACCTTTCCTCATAAGTCACCCCCTCATCTCTGGAATCAACCGAGTGAACCTTCACTGAACTGCCTCCAAAGTAAGTAGATCCTTTCGTAAATATGGAAACCAAAACTGCACGCAGTATTCCAGGTGTGGCCTCACCAATACCCTGTATAACTGGAGCAAGACTTCCCTGCTTTTATACTCCATCTCTTTGCAATAAAGGCCAAGATTCTATTGGATTTCCTGATGAAGAGGGATTGAGTAGATTGGGCCTATACTCTTCTGAGGTTTCGAAGAATGAGAGGTAATTGAAACATATACATTTCTGAGAGGGGATTGACAGGGTAGATGCAGGGAGAATGTTCCCCCCTGGCTGGGGAATCTAGAACCAGGCGTCACACAGTCTCAGGATAAGGGATCGGCCATTTAGGAAGGACTGAGATGAGGAGGAATTTCTTCACTCAGATGAATCTTTGGAATTCTCTACCCCAGAGGGCTTTGGAGGTTCAGTCGTTGAACATATTCAAGGCTAAGATTGAAAGATTTTTGGACTCGAGCGAATCAAGGGATCGCGCGGGAAAGTGGAACTGAGGTCAAAGATCAGCCATGATCGTATTGAACGGTGGAGGAGAATGGAGAGGCCATATGGCCTACTCCTGCTCCTATTCTTTATGTTCTTCGGGGAGCCCCTGTTATTAATGGGCAGTGGGGAGGTGGGGGGGTGGGGTGAGGTGGGATTGGGAAATGGGGAAAGTAGGCTCAGTCCTGGGTGTCGGTCTTAACGGCGGGGGTCTAATTTCAATAAAGACCTGATTGGATGGGAAAGCAAATTGCGAGGACTCACAAAATCTGCAAAGGGATATAAACAGGCTAATTAAGTGGGCAAAAATTTGGCAGCTGGAGTATAATGTGGGAAAATGTGAGGTTATCCACTTTGGCAGAAATAATAGAACAGCAAATTATAATTTAAATGGAGAAAAATTGCAAAGTGCTTCAGTACAGAGAGACCTGGGGGTCCTTGTGCATGAAACAGGTACAGCAAGTGATCAGGAAGGCCAATGGAATCTTGGCCTTTACTGCAAGAGGGATGGAGTATAAAAGCAAGGAAGTCCTACTACAACTGTACAGGATATTGGTGAGGCCACACCTGGAGTACTGCGTCCAGTTTTGGTCTCCGTATTTAAGGAGGGATTGCATTGGAGGCATTTGGCTGATTCCGGAGACGAGGAGGTTGACTTATGAGGATAGGTTGAGTAGGTTGGGCCTTTACACATTGGAGTTCAGAAGAATGAGAGGAGATCTTATCAAAACATATAAGATAATGAGGGGGCTCGACAAGGTGGATGCAGAGAGGATATTTCCACTTTGCATCCACTAAAACTTGGGGGGCACAGTTTCAGAATAAGGGACTGCCCATTTAAAACTGAGATGAGGAGGAATTTCTTCTCTGAGGGTTGTAAATCTATGGAATTCTCTGCCCCAGAGAGCTGTGGAGGCAGGGTCATTGAATATATTTAAGGTGGAGATAGATTTTTGAGCCATAAGGGATTAATGGGTTATTGGAAACGGGTGGGTAAGTGCAGCTGAGCCCAAGATCGAATCAGCGATGATCTTATTGAATGGTGGAGCAGGCTTCAGGGGCCGAATGGCTGACTCCTGCTTCTGTTTCTTATGTTCTGATTGGGAGCTGGATGGGAGCGGGAATTAGCAGGAAGTCACAAGCCGAGATCTGTGGGGTTGGTTCCCGGCAATCAGTAGGGAACGGGGGGACGTGGGGAAGGAGAGCGTGGGCCAGGATCAGGGCTGGGGGAGGAAGGCCCAAGGCTTCGCTGCGCTGTCTGGGGCTCCTCCTAGTCCGCAAGGAGTGCTGAAAGGAGCAGCTCTTAATGTCAAATTGACTAGGCCCTGCTTGCCTCGTCCTAGGGCCTGGT
Source organism: Pristiophorus japonicus (assembly GCF_044704955.1). Taxonomy (NCBI): domain Eukaryota; kingdom Metazoa; phylum Chordata; class Chondrichthyes; family Pristiophoridae; genus Pristiophorus; species Pristiophorus japonicus. The sequence continues at coordinate 449,102 of NW_027253336.1, forward strand.
TTGGGGTTTTTACCCCCTCCCCTCTGCCCACCGCGTAGGGGTAAAATCGAGTCCCCAAATCTGGGCTCACGGGTAATGGGAGGGGTAATAGTCTCTGATTTCTAGGGGTAGGGAGGTGTCTGCTTGAGATATTAGGATGGGGAGGTGCGGGGAGTTAAGAGTGCAGTCAAACCCATCTTCAGCATCATAGGCAGTCCCTTGAAATTGAGGAAGACTTGCTTCCACTCTAAAAGTGAGTTCTCAGGTGACTGAACAGTCCAATACGGGAATTACACTCTCTGTCACAGGTGGGACAGACAGTGGTTGAAGGAAAGGGTGGGTGGGGAGTCTGGCTTGCCGCATGCTTCTTCCGCTGTCTGCGCTTGTTTTCTGCATGCTCTCGGCGACAAGACTCCAGGTGCTCAGCGCCCTCCCGGATGCTCTTCCTCCACTTACAGCGGTCTTTGGCCTTGGACTCCCAGGTGTCGGTGGGGATGTTGCACTTTATTAAGGAGGGTGTCCTTGAAATGTTTCCTCTGCCCACCTTGGGCTCGCTTGCCGTGCAGGAGTTCTGAGTAGAGCGCTTGCTTTGGGAGTCTCATGTCGGGCTGCAGACACTGTGGCCAGCCCAGTGGAGCTGATCGGGTGTGGTCAGTGCTTCGATGCTGCAGATGTTAGCCTGATCGAGAAAACTGATGTTGATGCGTCTGTCCTCCCAGGGGATTTGCAGGATCTTGCGGAGACAGCGTTGGCGGTATTTCTCCAGCGACTTGAGGTGTTTACTGTACATGGTCCATGTCTCTGAGCCGTACAGGAGGGCGGGTATCACTACAGCCCTGTAGACCATGAGCTTGGTGGCAGATTTGAGGGCCTGGTATTCGAACACTCTTTTCCTCAGGCAGCCGAAGGCTGTGCTGGCGCACTGGAGGTGGTATTGGACCTCATCGTCGATGTCTGCCCTTGCTGATAATAGGCTCCCGAGGTATTGTTGTTCACGTTGTCCAGAGCCACGCCATGGGTTTTGATGACCGGGGACAGTGCTGTGTGGTGGAGTTAGGTTGGTGGAGGACCTTTGTCTTACGGATGTTTAGTGTAAGGCCTATGCTTTCATACGCCTCGGTGAAGATGTTGACTTTGATCCACAGGGATCATCGGCAGCGTGAACTGGGAGGGACGGTCAGAACTCCAGGTCGCCCAGGCTACTAGGCTGTGCTTACCCCTTTAAGGGTTAAAGGGGTACGTCAGCAAAGCCCGGGTCACATGTTCGATTCCACTTTCCAATCAATACGTGGGGTGGTTGCGACGGCAACAGGTGGTAACATTGGCATGTGACCAAAGCAGAGCGAGGGATCATTTACTGAGGATGTTACATAATATAATTACAGGGAAATTCAAGAGCAGGAGATAATGAGAGAGAGCTCGGAGACTCGCAGTCAGGAGCCACCAGCTCACTCCCAGAGGCTCAGTGTGTCCGGAGGTTGACCAGCCCCTCGTCCCCTCCCCTCCCCAACAGAAACCACCCAAACTCCGATCACCGGCCACACATCATTTCACGTTTATTCAGCTCAACCTTCCGTCTCTGTTGCACCGGGAGATTGTCGCAGGGTTCAGAGAGAGTGAGGCCACGTCCGGAGGAGGTCGTGCTGGAGAGAAAAAGGGAGAGGGAGGGAGGATAAGAGAGAGAGAGTCGGAAGGAGAGAGACAGAGAAGGAGAGAGACAGAGAGAGAGAAAGGACAGGAGAGAGAGAGAAACAGGGAGAGAGGGAGGGAAGGAGGGAGGGAGAGAATGAGGGAGAAGACAGAAAGAGAGAAAGTGAGAGGAGAAAGAGAGAGCAAGGGACAGTGAGGGAGACAGAGAGAGAGAGAGAGAAAGAGGAAGAAGGGTAGGGAGGGAAGGGGAGGAGAGAGACATAAAGAGAGACAGAGTTGGAGGGAAAAAGGGGGGTAGGGAGTGAGTGAGAGAGAGAGTCAGAGAGAGAGGGAGGGAAGGAGAGAGAGATGGAGCAGGAGGGATGAAGAGAGAGAGGGAGGGGGAGGGAGAGAGAGAGAGAGAGAGAGAGAGAAAGTGGGAGAGGAAGCGAAAAAGGGAGCGAGAGAGAGAGAGAGAGATGGAGCAGGAGAGGGAGGGAGAGGGAGAGAGAGACCAAGCAAGAGAGTGGGAAGGAGAGAGGGAGAGAGAGAGACAGAGACAGAGAGAGAGAGAGGGAAAACATAGATGAACAAGTGAGTGAGGCAAACATCAACCCTCCCCAACAGATCGGGGTAAATGCCCCACACACCGAGCAGGAATGGCCCAGGGTTACAGAGCGTAGGAACCAGCCCGGGCTACTGTGGGTGACGATAGGATCTGTGGGGACTCCTCACCTCCCAAACTGTGGGGACTCCTCACAGCCCCCTCCCAAACTGTGGGACTCCTCACCCCCACCCCCGGAAACTGTGGTGACTCCTCACCTCCTCCCAACTGTGGGGACTCTTCACCCCCCCCCCCACAAACCGTGGGGACTCCTTAACAACCCCCCCCCGCCCCCAACCCAAACTGTGGGGACTCCTCACCCCGCCCTCCCCCAAACTGTGAGGCTCCTCACCCCCCCGCAAACTGTGGGACTTCTCACCCCATAAACTGTGGGGACTCCGGAGCCCCCCTCCCCTCCCACCGCATCCCGCAAACTGAAAGGGCAGAGTGTGTCCCACTGGCCCCCCAGTACAAACGGTCTGTGTTGTACCTGTTGAACTGTTTTGTCTGATGAAGCGGCCGCTTCTTTCAAACCACAGATTCGGAACAGACTCCTCGTCTCTTGCAGGCTCCATGAACGCAGGGTCCTGGGGTCAAAGGAAGTCAAGAGTTTCAGATATGTGGAAAAGCAGAGAAGACACTTGGCTCCGCAAACCTGCTCCAAATAGCCTCGGCCCTGACCACACCCTGACCCCACTCTAACTCTACACCCTGTCCCTGACCCCACTCTCACCTTCACCCTTTCCCTGACCCTAGTCTGACATAAAAACATAGAAAATAGGTGCAGGAGTAGGCCATTTGGCCCTTCGAGCCTGCACCACCATTCAATAAGATCATGGCTGATCATTCCTGCTTTCTCTTCATACCCCTTGATCCCTTTAGCCGTCAGGGACATATCTAACTCCCTTTTGAATATATCCAACGAACTGGCCTCAACAACTCTCTGTGGTAGAGAATTCCACAGGCTAACTCTCTGAGTGAAGAAGTTTCTCCTCATCTCGGTCCTAAATGGCCTACCCCTTATCCTTAGATTGTGACCCCTGATTCTGGACTTCCCCAACATCGGGAGCATTCTTCCTGCATCTAACCTGTCCAGTCCCGTCAGAATCTTATATGTTTCTATGAATTCCCCTCATTCTTCTAACTCCAGTGAATACAGGCCCAGTTGATCCAGTCTCTCCTCGTATGTCAGTCCTGCCATCCCGGGAATCAGTCTGGTGAACCTTCGCTGCACTCCTTCAATAGCAAGAATGTCCTTCCTCAGATTAGGAGACCAAAACTGAACACAATATTCCAGATGAGGCCTCACCAAGGCCCTGTACAACTGAAGTAACACCTCCCTGCTCCTATACTCAAATCCTCTCGCTATGAAGGCCAACATGCCATTTGCATTCTTCACCGCCTGCTGTACCTGCATGCCAACTTTCAATGACTGATGTACCATGACACCCAGGTCTCATTGCACCTCCTTTTCCTAATCTGCCACCATTCAGATAATATTCTGCTTTTGTGTTTTTGCCACCAAAGTGGATAACCTCACATTTATCCACATTATACTGCATCTGCCATGCATTTGCCCACTCACCTAACCTGTCCAAGTCACCCTGCAGCCTCTGACCCTGCACCCTGTCCCCACTCTCACCCTTCACCCAGCCCCTGACCCCACTCTGACCCTTCACCATGTCCCTGACCCTTCAACCTACCCCTGACCCCACTCTGACCCTTAACCCTGACCCCACTCTGACCCTTCACCCTGCCCCCACTCTCACCCTTCACCCTGCCCCCACTCTCATCCTTCACCCTGACCCCACTCTGACCCTTCACCCTGTCCCTGACCCCCTGCCCCCTTTAATGCCACGAGGAACCGCGTGTGTTTTTACCGTCTCGCTGTCTGGGTCCCTGCCCTCGCTCCCCCCGCTGCCTTCACTGCTGTTGGACGATGTATGAATGGCACCAAGTCTCCAGCTGGAAAAAACAAGCAGAAAGCCATTGCTCGCATAGAATTATTCCCCTCCAATAGGGAACAGGGTCTGTAACTGGGAGCAAATGGGTGAGAGGTTAATCCCCCTCCGATAGGGAACAGGGTCTGCAACTGGGAAGAGATGGGTGAGAGGTTAATCCCCCTCCGATAGGGAACAGGGTCTTGTCATATCTTCGGAGAGCACAGAACACACAACCTGTAAGATGGCTGTAGGTTCCAGAATCTTCTGACCTGTTGGTCAGGTGACCTGCTCTTTATTAAACAGCACTAGCTGCAGTAACACAGGCGTCCATAGTGTGGAGCTACAGACATTACACTGCTCCCTCTTTAATGAAGAAGTTGTTATAATAACCAATCATCATACATAACTTGCATGGTTATACATAACAAAAGATATGGACTTATTTTGCCATATTTACAAATCAAGCTTAACCACCTGTTTTCTGTTTTGAAGAGGATACCTTCACTCTCGAACAGAACCTTCCAAACATGGTGTCGAATTTAAACTCATTCGAGGCTGATCCTGAAGGAAGTTTTCCTCCAACGGATGCCCTTGATTTCCATTTGAACTCTCACTAACTTCAGACTATTTATTTTCCTGACTCGGACTCAGACTTAAATTCTGACTTTCTCTTGGATTTGTTTCCAGTACATTGAATGTAGGATATGCTACTGATGTATCAAAACTATCTGATGAGTCAGAAATAATTGAATCACTCCCACTCTCAACTACTTCCATGTCTGTGGGTAAAATATGATCAATGTGAACAAACCTAACCTGTCCATGATCAAACATCTTGACCAAATATGTGTGAGGACCACATATCTTCACCACTCTTCCTAGTAACCACTTTAACCATTTATAGTGATGGTTCTTCACTCTCACTTTCTGATTTAATTTCACACTTCTCTCTTTTACTCTACCTCTATCATGATTCTCTTTCTGTCTTAATTGTGTCTCTTCTACGGACTGTGCCAAGTTTGGTTTTAACAACGAGAATCTGTTTCGTGGCTGTCGTTTGAGAAACAACTCTGCTGGTGTTCTACCAGTAGTTGTGTGAGGAGTATTACGATACGTAATTAGAAATTTAGCCAATTTGTGATCCAATGACAACTGTCGTTTCTTTGGATTTGGATCCAACATTTGTTTGATGAGGGCACGTTTTACAATTTGTACTCTGCGCTCTGCTGCACCATTTGAAGCAGGGTGGTATGGTGGATCCTTGGTATGTTTCACACCATTTTTGCTCGTGAACTGTGCAAATTCTTCTGAACAAAATTGTGGTCCATTATCCAAAACAATTTCTTCTAGGAGGCCAAATGAAGAAAATAATCTTCGCAAAATGTCTAATGTATTACTTGTTATTTTCCACATTGGAAACACCTCGTCCCACTTCGAATGGTTATCAATCACAATGAACAAGTGTTGTCCTTCTAGCTCAGCAAAATCAATTGCAGCCTTTGTCACACCCTGGGAGACCATTTCCATGGATGTAATGATAATGATGGTGGTTGCTTGCTTACCAATTGACATGTGCACTGACTTTATCAAGAGCTGGCCAACATAAGTAACCGCATGCAAAACTCTTGGTCAAGCACATTCCCAGGTGCTGGTCATGGAGGTCTCCTAATAATTTGGACCTGAATTTATTTGGTATAACCACTCTTGCACCCCACATGATACAATCTTTATCAACTTATAATTCATTCCTACGAATGAAGAATGGATGAATATCTTTGTCTGTTACCTGGTTTGGCTATCCGTTTGCAAAATAATCATACACCTTTGACATAACTAGGTCATGTTTGGTTGCTCTACCAATCTCTTCAGCTGTGACTGGTAGTTCATCAATGTATGAAAAATAGAACACCTCTTCCCTATCGGGTGTAACTTGCGATGGGGAAGGCAATCTAGACATAGCATCAGCATTACTGTGATCAGCTGATAGTCTGTATTCAATATCATATGTATATGCTGACAAAATCAAAGCCCATCTCTGTATTCGGGCTGCAGCTAGAGTTGGAACTGGGGACTTTGGATGGAGGACTGCTGTCAGGGGCTTATGGTCCATAACGAGAGTAAACTTACGACCATACAACTATTTGTGGAACTTCTTGACCCCAAAAATTAATGCCAAAGCTTTCCTTTCGATTTGCGCATAATTACTCTCACTGAGAGTGCGGGAAGCAAAAAGCAATTGGTCTCTCCTCCCCACTACTTGATACATGAGAGATTACTGCCCCAACTCCATACGGAGAGGCATCACATGCTAGCTTGATCTCCTGAGATACGTCATAGTGAACTAACATGGCGCTCTCTACCAAGTTGCTTTTACACTCCTTGAATGCATTCTTTTGACCACTTCCAATGGACCTGTTTTTTCAATAGTTCACTCAGTGGATGTAATACTGTAGCCAAATTTGGTAGGAACTTCCCATAATAGTTCAAAAGACCCAAAAATGATCGAAGTTCAGTGACATTCTTGGAAGTGGGTGCATTTGTGATTGCATCCAGTTTTTCCTTGGTAGGATGTAAAGCATCTTTGTCTACTCTGTACCCTAAAGTACTCCACTGAGTTTTGAAATAACTCACACTTGCAATCAGACACTCGTACTCTGTGCTTCTCTTATTTGGTGCTGAAATTAGTATGCCATCTAAGTAACATATTACCCCTTCGATACCTTGCAAAATCTGGTTCATTACCCCTTGGAATATGGCAGGGGCGGAAGACACTCCAAATGGTAGCCTATTAAATTGATATAGGCCTAGATGGGTATTTATAGTCAAGCATGACTTGGACTCATCATCTAATTCAAGCTGTAAGTAGGCATTCATAAAATCCAACTTTGAGAAAATCTGATCCCCTATCAGTGTTGTGAAAAAATCTTCTATATTTGGCAATGTATTGGAGACATTATCCTCCAGAACCTGGTTTACGGTTACTTTATAATCACCACACAATCTTACCTTACCATCGGACTTAGGTACAACAACAATGGATGTAGCCCAATTACATCGATCTATCTTAGAAATAATGTTCTCAGTCTCTAGTCTTTTGCGTTCTTGCTCAACTTTCTCCTTGAGTGCATATGGTACGGAACGCAGCTTGCAGTAAAGCGATCTAGCCTCCTCCTGTACCCTGACACTCGCCTTAAAGCCTTGGATCGGACTGCCCGTTTCGCAGAACACCTTCGGATAATTCTTGATGACATCATCCTTTGACACAAATCTCGTTTCAACACGAAAAATCTCACTCCAATCCAGCTTCAGTGATCCCAACCAATTTCTTCCTAGTAAGGCAGGCTTGTCTCCTGCCACTACTATTAGAGGCAAGCTCTGAACTTGATCCTTGTATTGCACCGGTACGGTGATACGACCTACCACCGGAATGTTCTCTCCCGAGAAGCCTCGCAGCTCTATCTTGGCTTTCTCCAATAGGAAATCCCGCAATTTGTCGAGGTATAGCGACTCCGGTACTACACTCATGGATGCACCAGTGTCAATTTCCATGGGTAGCTTGAATCCTGCAACATCTATTATGATACTTTTCGAATCGCCGTCTGTTAACCTCGTGCTCCTGATGACGTTTAGCTCCAACATCTCCTCGTGCTGTTGTTGTTCTTCCATGCTATGTAGTCTCTGGGGATTTCTACTCATAGCTTTGAAAGCTGGTTTACCCTTCAGTCGGCATGCCTTCGCAAGATGCCCAGTTTTCCTGCAGACAAAACATTCTGCCTTCACATATGGACAACTTTGAGCAATGTGTTGTCCCAGGCACCGATAGCAGGACGTCAATGCTCTGTTCCCATTCCAGTTTCTGAGACTTTGGGGCCCCACCGCTTTTTACTTTGAACCTGCAGGCGATTCACCTTGGTTGTCTGATGACTGAAATTAGTATGAAATTCTTGGGAATATTGGTCGGCCTTGCTCATCGACCTAGCTGTCTGACAAGCTAAATCAAGTCAAGTTAGGCGTCGTCAATAACTTTCTTCTGATCGCATAATTTTTCATCCCAAAAACCAAAACGGTCTCGCAATGTTCGGTTCTGAAAGTCTACGAAATTACAGTGAATAGATAGCTTTTTTAATGCTCACTGTACTCACTGATATTTTCTTTGGCCTTCTGATTTCGTATTCCGAAATGATAACGTTCAGCAATTTCTAACGGAACGGGGCTGTAATGTTGTTCTAACTTAGTTAGAATCTGTTTCAGCATTGTATCCTTTGGCTTGTCAGGCACAAACAAATTTATCCGCGTTTCATACAATTCGGGCCCGGCCTCAGTTAAGAATATAGCTCTTTTTCGTTCCAACACTGCCCGGTTATTGTCTTCATTATTTATATTATCATCAATTATATTATTTGCAGTGAGAAACATTTGTAGCCGATCCACATATGCTCTGAAACTTTCACGGTCGCGTTGAAATGCCCCCAAATGCCCTATAACTCCCATAGGGGCAGCAATTTTGGCTCTGGAAGTTTCACCTAGTATGCTCGTAATTTACCTCGGATTTGTAGTTGTTTCCAAAAATAGAGAAGTTCTCAAAGACTCTCTGTCGGCTGGCTGAATCCTTCACCAACAAAAATTTCAGCTTTGTATTATCCGATTAGATCCCATTCTCGTCGCCAAATGTCATATCTTCGGAGAGCACACAACACACAACCTGTAAGATGGCTGCATCTTACCTGACCTTCCGGAATCTTCTGACCTGCTGGTCAAGTGACCTGCTCTTTATTAAACAGCAGTAGCTGCAGTAACACAGGCGTCCACAGTGTGGAGCTACAGATATTACAGGTCTGTAACTGGGAGGCGGTGGGTGAGAGGGTTAATTCCCCTCCGATAGGGAACAGACTGCCCGGTGTCTGTAACTGGGAGGAGGTGGGTGAGAGGGTTAATTCCCCTCCGATAGGGAGCAGACTGCCCGGTGTCTGTAACTGGGAGGAGGTGGGTGAGAGGGTTAATCCCCCTCCAAAAGGGAACAGGCTGCCCGGGGTCTGTAACCGGGAGGTGTTTGCGAGAAGGTTAATCCCCCTCCCATCGGGAACAGGCTGCCCGGTGTCTGTAACTGGGAGGAGGTGGGTGAGAGGGTTAATCCCCCTCCGATAGGGAACAGGGTCTGTAACTGGGAGGAGGTACATTTTTGGTCGATTGACACTCCTTTTGTCGACAGCGACTGCATCTCCCTCCGTGGCCCCGCTTACCCTTTCTCCTGAACTTCTTCAATAGTCTCTGACATGATACCAGCACCTCGGAACTGGCCGCCCCGATTACATGTGGGACTCCGCCCAGGAAGCCCCGCACCCTGAAAGGAAAAGGAGAACGTGTTCAGACCGCGTCCAGCCAAACGTGACGGGGATATGACCACATAGGGAGGAAAGGTCAGTGTCTGACCCCATAGTCCCCACACTCAGTCATCATACATAGTGAGAGGAGTCCTACAACCCCCTCAACCTGTGCCAGGATCTGATCCCAGGTCATGGAGAGTGAAGAAAAATCCAACATATCAGTGAGAAATGGCTAATCCCCTCCCATAGCCCATGGACACGCTCCCCTATCACTGACTCTCCCCACCCATTCAATCCCTTCCCACAGCCCATGTACACTCTCCCCTATCACTGATCTACCCACCCACTTAATCCACTCCCACAGCCCATGTACACTCTCCCCTATCACTGATCTACCTACCCACTTAATCCACTCCCACAGCCCATGTAACACTCTCCCCTATCACTGATCTACCCACCCATTCAATCCCTTCCCACAGCCCATTTACACTCTCCCCTATCACTGATCTACCCACCCACTTAATCCACTCCCACAGCCCATGTACACTCTCCCCTATCCTGATCTACCTACCCACTTAATCCACTCCCACAGCCCATGTACACTCTCCCCTATCACTGATCTATCCACCCACTTAATCCACTCCCACAGCCCATGTACACTCTCCCCTATCACTGATCTATCCACCCACTTAATCCACTCCCACAGCCCATGTACACTCTCCCCTATCACTGATCTATCCACCCACTTAATCCACTCCCACAGCCCATTTACACTCTCCCCTATCACTGATCTATCCACCCACTTAATCCACTCCCACAGCCCATGTACACTCTCCCCTATCACTGATCTACCTACCCACTTAATCCACTCCCACAGCCCATGTACACTCTCCCCTATCACTGATCTACCTACCCACTTAATCCACTCCCACAGCCCATGTAACACTCTCCCCTATCACTGATCTACCCACCCATTCAATCCCTTCCCACAGCCCATTTACACTCTCCCCTATCACTGATCTACCCACCCACTTAATCCACTCCCACAGCCCATGTACACTCTCCCCTATCCTGATCTACCTACCCACTTAATCCACTCCCACAGCCCATGTACACTCTCCCCTATCACTGATCTATCCACCCACTTAATCCACTCCCACAGCCCATGTACACTCTCCCCTATCACTGATCTATCCACCCACTTAATCCACTCCCACAGCCCATGTACACTCTCCCCTATCACTGATCTATCCACCCACTTAATCCACTCCCACAGCCCATTTACACTCTCCCCTATCACTGATCTATCCACCCACTTAATCCACTCCCACAGCCCATGTACACTCTCCCCTATCACTGATCTACCTACCCACTTAATCCACTCCCACAGCCCATGTACACTCTCCCCTATCACTGATCTACCTACCCACTTAATCCACTCCCACAGCCCATGTGCACTCTCCCCTATCACTGATCTATCCACCCACTTAATCCACTCCCACAGCCCATGTACACTCTCCCCTATCACTGATCTATCCACCCACTTAATCCACTCCCACAGCCCATGTACACTCTCCCCTATCACTGATCTACCTACCCACTTAATCCACTCCCACAGCCCATTTACACTCTCCCCTATCACTGATCTATCCACCCACTTAATCCACTCCCACAGCCCATGTACACTCTCTCCCATCACTGATCTATCCACCCACTTAATCCACTCCCACAGCCCATGTACACTCTCTCCCATCACTGATCTATCCACCCACTTAATCCACTCCCACAGCCCATGTGCACTCTCCCCTATCACTGATCTATCCACCCACTTAATCCACTCCCACAGCCCATGTACACTCTCCCCTATCACTGATCTATCCACCCACTTAATCCACTCCCACAGCCCATGTACACTCTCCCCTATCACTGATCTACCTACCCATTTAATCCTCTCCCACAGCCCTTGGACGCTCTCCCCTATCACTGACTCTCCCCACCCATTTAATCTCCCACAGCCCATATACACTCTCCCCTATCACTGACTCGACCCACCCATTCAATCCCCTCCCATGGCCCATGGACACTCTCCCCTATCACTGACTCTATCCACCCATTTAATCCCCTCCCACAGCCCATGGACACTCTCCCCTGCCATGGACACCAGACCCCCTGCCCCAAAGTATCTGTGGCTGGGAGTCAGGCCCGTGCCGTCCCCTCCCCCGGTTTGGGACGATGTGGGGAGATGGGGTTTCCTTACATTGCCTCCTGACTTCTGGCCATCCGTTGTGAGTTGGGGTCGACTATTACCGGTAAGGAGGCTCCGCCTGGCTGGTGTTCCCATCATATCAAAGGACTGGCTCCGGCCTCTGATCGCACGCTGCCAGACAAGGAAAGGAAGCAGGTTAGAGCGCCGTCCTCCAACCAGGTCCCCGCACTGGTCAGGGGGACGAGGACTAAGAGGGACTGGGACTGGGATGGGGACTGAGAGGGACTGGGACTGGGAGGGACTGGGACTGAGAGGGACTGGAACTGAGAGGGACTGGGACTGAGAGGGACTGGGACTGAGAGGGACTGGGACTGGGATGGACAGGGACTGGGACTGAGAGGGACTGGGACTGAGAGGGTCTGGGACAAAGAGGGACTGGGACTGTGAGGGACTGGGACTGTGAGGGACTGGGACTGAGAGGGACTGGGACTGAGAGGGATTGGGACTGAGAGGGACTGGGACTGGGAGGGACAGGGACTGAGAGGGACTGGGACTGGGACGGACTGAGACTGAGAGGGACTGGGACTGAGAGGGACTGGGACTGGGATGGACTGGGACTGGGATGGACTGGGACTGGGATGGCCAGGGACTGAGAGGGACTGGGACAGAAGGACTGGGACTGAAAAGGACTGGGACTGAGAGGGTCTGGGACTGAGAGGGTCTGGGACTGAGAGGGACTGGGACTGGGATGGACTGGGACTGAGAGGGACAGGGACTGAGAGGGACTGGGACTGGGATGGACTGAGACTGAGAGGGACTGGGACTGAGAGGGACTGGGACTGGGAGGGACTGGGACTGGGAGGGACTGGGACTGAGAGGGACTGGGACTGAGAGGGACTGGGACTGAGAGGGACTGGGACTGAGAGGGACAGGGACTGGGAGGGACAGGGACTGGGACTGAGAGGGACTGGGACAAAGAGGGACTGGGACTGAAAGGGACTGGAACTGAGAGGGACTGGAACTGAGAGGGACTGGGACTGGGACGGACTGAGACTAAGAGAGACTGGGACTGAGAGGGACTGGGACTGAGAGGGACTGGGACTGAGAGGGACAGGGACTGAGAGGGACTGGGACTGGGACGGACTGAGACTGAAAGGGACTGGGACTGAGAGGGACTGGGACTGGGAGGGACAGGGACTGGGACTGGGATGGACTGTGACTGGGATGGACTGGGACTGAGAGGGACTGGGACTGAGAGGGACTGGGACTGGGATGGACTGGGACTGAGAGGGTCTGGGTCTGTGAGGGACTGGGACTGTGAGGGACTGGGACTGTGAGGGACTGGGACTGAGAGGGACTGGGACTGGGATGGACTGCGACTGAGAGGGACTGGGACTGAGAGGGACTGGGACTGAGAGGGTCTGGGTCTGTGAGGGACTGGGACTGTGAGGGACTGGGACTGAGAGGGACTGGGACTGAGAGGGACTGGGACTGGGATGGACTGGGACTGGGATGGACTGGGACTGGGATGGCCAGGGACTGAGAGGGACTGGGACAGGATGACTGGGACTGAAAAAGACTGGGACTGAGAGGGTCTGGGACTGAGAGGGTCTGGGACTGAGAGGGACTGGGACTGGGAGGGACTGGAACTGTGAGGGGCTGTGACTGAGAGGGACTGTGACTGGGAATGAGATGGACTGGGACTGGGAATGAGATGGACTGGGATTGGGATGGACTGGGACTGGGACTGAGATGTATTGGGACTGGGAATGAGAGGAACTGGGACTGGGACTGAGACTGAGAGGGACTGGGACTGAGAGGGACTGGGACTCGGATGGACTGCGACTGGGAGGGACTGGGACTGGGAGGGACTGGAACTGGGACTGAGACTGAGAGGGACTTGGGCTGGGACTTGGACTGGAGGGACTGGGACTGAGAGTGGCTGGGACTAAGAGGGACTGGGACTGGGACTGAGAGGGACTGGGACTGAGAGGGACTGAGTCAGAGTAGGAATCGCAAGATAGCGCAAATGAATACGTGGCTTGAGCAGTGGTGCAGCAGGGAGGGTTTCAAATTCCTGGGGCATTGGAACCGGTTCTGGGGGAGGTGGGACCAGTACAAACCGGACGGTCTGCACCTGGGCTGGACCGGAACCAATGTCCTAGGGGGAGTGTTTGCTAGTGCTGTTGGGGAGGAGTTAAACTAATATGGCAGGGGGATGGGAATCAATGCAGGGAGACAGAGGGAGACAAAAAGGAGGCAAAAGCAAAAGACAGAAAGGAGATGAGGAAAAGTGGAGGGCAGAGAAACCCAAGGCAAAGAACAAAAAGGGCCACTGTACAGCAAAATTCTAAAAGGACAAAGGGTGTTAAAAAAAACAAGCCTGATGGCTGTGTGTCTTAATGCAAGGAGTATCCACAATAAGGTGGATGAATTAACTGTGCAAATAGATGTTAACAAATATGATGTGATTGGGATTACGGAGACGTGGCTCCAGGATGATCAGGGCTGGGAACTCAACATCCAGGGGTATTCAACATTCAGGAAGGATAGAATAAAAGGAAAAGGAGGTGGGGTAGCATTGCTGGTTAAAGAGGAGATTAATGCAATAGTTAGGAAGGACATTAGCTTGGATGATATGGAATCTATATGGGCAGAGCCGCAGAACACCAAAGGGCAAAAAACGTTAGTGGGAGTTGTGTACAGACCTCCAAACAGTAGTAGTGATGTTGGGGAGGGTATCAAACAGGAAATTAGGAGTGCATGCAATAAAGGTGCAGCAGTTATAATGGGTGACTTTAATATGCACATAGATTGGGCGAGCCAAACTGGAAGCAATACGGTGGAGGAGGATTTCCTGGAGTGCATAAGGGATGGTTTTCTAGACCAATATGTCGAGGAACCAGCTAGGGGGGAGGCCATCTTAGACTGGGTGTTGTGTAATGACAGAGGATTAATTAGCAATCTCATTGTGCGAGGCCCCTTGGGGAAGAGTGACCATAATATGGTGGAATTCTGCATTAGGATGCAGAATGAAACAGTTAATTCAGAGACCATGGTCCAGAACTTAAAGAAGGGTAACTTTGAAGGTATGAGGCGTGAATTGGCTAGGATAGATTGGCGAATGATACTTAAAGGGTTGACTGTGGATGGGCAATGGCAGACATTTAGAGACCGCATGGATGAACTACAACAATTGTACATTCCTGTCTGGCATAAAAATAAAAAAGGGAAGGTGGCTCAACCGTGGCTATCAAGGGAAATCAGGGATAGTATTAAAGCCAAGGAAGTGGCATACAAATTGGCCAGAAATAGCAGCGAACCCGGGGACTGGGAGAAATTTAGAACTCAGCAGAGGAGGACAAAGGTTTTGATTAGGGCAGGGAAAATGGAGTACGAGAAGAAGCTTGCAGGGAACATTAAGGCGGATTGCAAAAGTTTCTATAGGTATGTAAAGAGAAAAAGGTTAGTAAAGACAAACGTAGGTCCCCTGCAGTCAGAATCAGGGGAAGTCATAACGGGGAACAAAGAAATGGCAGACCAATTGAACAAGTACTTTGGTTTGGTATTCACTAAGGAGGACACCAACAACCTTCCGGATATAAAAGGGGTCAGAGGGTCTAGTAAGGAGGAAGGACTGAGGGAAATCTTTATTAGTCGGGAAATTGTGTTGGGGAAATTGATGGGATTGAAGGCCGATAAATCCCCAGGGCCTGATGGACTGCATCCCAGAGTACTTAAGGAGGTGGCCTTGGAAATAGCGGATGCATTGACAGTCATTTTCCAACATTCCATAGACTCTGGATCAGTTCCTATCGAGTGGTGGGTAGCCAATGTAACCCCACTTTTTCAAAAAGGAGCGAGAGAGAAAACAGGGAATTATAGACCGGTCAGCCTGACCTCAGTAGTGGGTAAAATGATGGAATCAATTATTAAGGATGTCATAGCAGTGCATTTGGAAAATGGTGACATGATAGGTCCAAATCAGCATGGATTTGTGAAAGGGAAACCATGCTTGACAAATCTTCTGGAATTTTTTGAGGATGTTTCCAGTAAAGTGGACAAGGGAGAACCAGTTGATGTGGTATACTTGGACTTTCAGAAGGCTTTCGACAAGGTCCCACACAAGAGATTAATGTGCAAAGTTAAAGCAAATGGGATTGGGGGTACTGTGCTGACGTGGATTGAGAACTGGTTGGCAGACAGGAAGCAAAGAGTAGGAGTAAATGGGTACTTTTCAGAATGGCAGGCAGTGACTAGTGGGGTACTGCAAGGTTCTGTGCTGGGGCCCCAACTGCTTACATTGTACATTAATGATTTAGACGAGGGGATTAAATGTAGTATCTCCAAATTTGCGGATGACACTAAGTTGGGTGGCAGTGTGAGCTGCGAGGAGGATGCTATGAGGCTGCAGAGTGACTTGGATAGGTTTGGTGAGTGGGCAAATGCATGGCAGATGAAGTATAATGTGGATAAATGTGAGGTTATCCACTTTGGTGGTAAAACAGAGAGACAGACTATTATCTGAATGGTGACAGATTAGGAAAAGGGGAGGTGCAACGAGACCTGGGTGTCATGGTACATCAGTCATTGAAGGTTGGCATGCAGGTACAGCAGGCGGTTAAGAAAGCAAATGGCATGTTGGCCTTCATAGCGAGGGGATTTGAGTACAGGGGCAGGGAGGTGTTGCTACAGTTGTACAGGGCATTGGTGAAGCCGTACCTGGAGTATTGTGTACAGTTTTGGTCTCCTAACTTGAGGAAGGGCATTCTTGCTATTGAGGGAGTGCAGCGAAGATTCACCAGACTGATTCCCGGGATGGTGGGACTGACCTATCAAGAAAGACTGGATCAACTGGGCTTGTATTCACTGGAGTTCAGAAGAATGAGAGGGGACCTCATAGAAATGTTTAAAATTCTGACAGGTTTAGACAGGTTAGATGCAGGAAGAATGTTCCCAATGTTGGGGAAGTCCAGAACCAGGGGTCACAGTCTAAGGATAAGGGGTAAGCCATTTAGGACCGAGATGAGGAGAAACTTCTTCACCTAGAGAGTGGTGAACCTGTGGAATTCTCTACCACAGAAAGTAGTTGAGGCCAATTCACTAAATATATTCAAAAGGGAGTTAGATGAAGTCCTTACTACTCGGGGGATCAAGGGATATGGCGAGAAAGCAGGAAGGGGGTACTGAAGTTGCATGTTCAGCCATGAACTCATTGAATGGCGGTGCAGGCTAGAAGGGCTGAATGGCCTACTCCTGCACCTATTTTATATGTTTCTATGAAAGGGACTGGGACTGAGAGGGACTGGGACTGAAAGGGACTGGGACTGAGAGGGACTGGGACTGAGAGGGACTGGGACTGGGAGGGACTGGGACTGAGAGGGACTGGGACTGGGAGGAACTGGAACTGGGACTGAGACTGAGAGGGACTTTGGCTGGGACTGGGACTGGAGGGACTAGGACTGAGAGGGGCTGGGACTGGGATGGACTGGAACTGGCTGGGACAGGGACTGAGAGGGACTGGGACTGGGATAGACTGGAACTGGGAGGAACTGGAACTGGGACTGAGACTGAGAGAGACTTGGGCTGGGACTGGGACTGGAGGGACTGGGACTGAGAGGGGCTGGGACTAAGAGGGATTGGGACTGGGAGGGACTGAGACTGAGATGGATTGGGACTGTGAGGGAATGAGACTGAACATAAGAACATAAGAATTAGGAACAGGAGCAGGCCATCTAGCCCCTCGAGCCTGCTCTGCCATTCAACAAGATCATGGCTGATCTGGCCGTGGACTCAGCTCCACTTACCCGCCCGCTCCCCGTAACCCTTAATTCCTTTATTGGTTAAAAATCTATCTATCTGTGATTTCAATACATTCAATGAGCTAGCCTCAACTGCTTCCTTGGGCAGAGAATTCCACAGATTCACAACCCTCTGGGAGAAGAAATTTCTTCTCAACTCGGTTTTAAATTCGCTCCCCCGTATTTTGAGGCTGTGCCCCCTAGTTCTAGTCTCCCCGACCAGTGGAAACAACCTCTCTGCCTCTATCTTGTCTATCCCTTTCATTGTTTTAAATGTTTCTTTCAGATCACCCCTCATCCTTCTGAACTCCAACGAGTAAAGACCCAATCAATCTATCATCATAAGGTAACCCCCTCATCTTCTGAATCAGCCTAGTGAATCATCTCTGTACCCCCTCCAAAGCTAGTATATCCTTCCTTAAGTAAGGTGACCAAAACTGCACGCAGTACTCCAGGTGCGGCCTCACCAATACCCGGTACAGTTGCAGAAGGACCTCCCTGCTTTTGTACTCCATCCCTCTCGCAATGAAGGCCAACATTCCATTCGTCTTCCTGATTACCTGCTGCACCTGCAAACTAACTTTTAGGGTTGAGGCGGGGGTCGCCGATGGAGGGCACTCTATGCAGGGGTCCTCCCACTATTCATCGGGGACTTGGCCTGGAGGGTGGTGCACAGAGCAGTGCCGTGCAACAAATTTTTAAGCCGGTTCACGGACTCCCAGGCCGCCTGCAATTTCTGCGGTCTGGAGGAGTCCGTGTTCCATGTTTTTATTGAGTGCACGAGGTTGCAGCCCCTGTTCCATTACTTGAAGCGGCTGCTCCTGAAATTCTGGCTGCACTTCAGTCCCACTCTCCTGATCTTCGGGCACCCTGTGCGGAGGGGAGCGGGTAAGTCCGAGGGCCTCCTCGTAGGACTGCTCCTGGGCACGGCCAAGGGTGCCATCAGCCGGTCCAGGCAGCGGGCGGTCGTTCAACCTGACTGCCTGCCTCTCTTCCGCTCTTACATCCGGTCCAGGGTGTCCTTGGAGATGGAGCACGCGGTGTCCACCGGTACGCTCGCGGCCTTCCGCGAGAGGTGGGCACCGGAGGGACTGGAGTGCATCATCACGCCCGGCAACCAAATTTTAATTTGATTTTACGTTTTAAAGTTTAATTTGTTTTAATTGCCGGTGTTTTTAGTGTCCCCTTCCCTTTTATAGGGGGCACTGGGGAAAAAAGGTGATTTTAGTGCCCAAAAAAAAAACCCAAAAAAAAGAAAAACACACAAAAAAAAAGGGCCTTGTAAATGTCTGGTGTGTCATCCAGGTCGGGTGGCACGGTTTAATGTTTTATGTTTTATAGGTAGACTCTAAAAGAGTTTCATGCACAAGGAACCCCAGGTCCCTCTGCATCTCAGCATGTTGTAATTTCTCCCCATTCAAATAATATTCCCTTTTTCTGTTTTTTTACCCAAGGTGGATGACCTCACACTTTCCGACATTGTATTCCATCTGCCAAACCTTAGCCCATTCGCTTAACCGATCTAAATCTCTTTGCAGCCTCTCTGTGTCCTCTACACAACCCGCTTCCCCACTAATCTTTGTGTCATCTGAAAATTTTGTTGCACTACACTCTGTCCCCTCTTCCAGGTCATCTATGTTTCTTGTAAACAGTTGTGGTCCCAGCACCGATCCCTGTGGCACACCACTAACCACCGATTTCCAACCCGAAAAGGACCCATTTACCCCGACTCTCTGCTTTCTGTTCGTCAGCCAATTCTCTATCCATGCTAATACACTTCCACTGACCTCACATACCTTTATCTTCTGCAGTAACCTTTTGTGTGGCACCTTATCGAATGCCTTTTGGAAATCTAAATACACCACATCTATCGGTACACCTCTATCCACCATGCTCGTTATATCCTCAAAGAATTCCAGTAAATTAGTTAAACATGATTTCCCCTTCATGAATCCATGCTGCGACTGCTTGATTGCACTATTCCTATCTCGATGTCCCGCTATTTCTTCCTTAATGATAGCTTCAAGCATTTTCCCCGCTACAGATGTTAAACTAACCGGCCTATGGTTACCTGCCTTTTGTCTGCCCCCTTTTTTAAACAGAGGTGTTACATTAGCTGCTTTCCAATCCGCTGGTACCTCCCCAGAGTCCAGAGAATTTTGGTAGATTATAACGAATGCATCTGCTATAACTTCCGCCATCTCTTTTAATACCCTGGGATGCATTTCATCAGGACCAGGGGACTTCTCTACCTTGAGTCCCATTAGCCTGTCCAGCACTACCCACCTAGTGATAGTGATTGTCTCAAGGTCCTCCCTTCCCACATTCCTGTGGCCAACAATTTCTGGCATGGTTTTTGTGTCTTCCACTGTGAAGACCGAAGCAAAATAATTGTTTAAGGTCTCAGCCATTTCCACATTTCCCATTATTAAATCCCCCTTCTCATCTTCTAAGGGACCAACATTTACTTTAGTCACTCTTTTTCGATTTATATATCTGTAAAAGCTTTTACTATCCGTTTTTATGTTTTGCGCAAGTTTACCTTCGTAATCTATCTTTCCTTTCTTTATTGCTTTTTTAGTCATTCTTTGCTGTTGTTTAAAATTTTTCCAATCTTCTATTTTCCCACTAACCTTGGCCAACTTATACGCATTGGTTTTTAATTTGATACTCTCCTTAATTTTCTTGGTTATCCCTTCTCTTACCGCCCTTCTTTTTCATTGGAATATATTTTTGTTGAGCACTATGAAAGAGCTCCTTAAAAGTCCTCCACTGTTCCTCAATCGTGCCACCGTTTAGTCTGTGTTTCCAGTCTACTTTAGCCAACTTTGCCCTCATCCCACTGTAGTCCCCTTTGTTTAAGCATAGTACGCTCGTTTGAGATACTACTTCCTCACCCTCAATCTGTATTACAAATTCAACCATACTGTGATCACTCATTCCGAGAGGATCTTTTACTCGGAGATCGTTTATTATTCCTGTCTCATTACACAGGACCAAATCAAAGATAGCTTGCTCCTTTGTAGGTTCTCTAACATACTGTTCTAAGAAACAATCCCTTTTGCATTCTATGAATTCCTCTTCCAGGCTACCCCGTGCGATTTGATTTGACCAATCGATATGTAGGTTAAAATCCCCCATGATTACTGCCGTTCCTTTTTCACATGCCTCTATTATTCCCTTGATTATTCCCCGCCCCACCGTGAAGTTATTATTTGGGGGCCTATAAACTACGCCCACCAGTGACTTTTTCCCCTTACTATCTCTAATCTCCACCCATAATGATTCAACATTTTGTTCATTAGAGCCAATATCGTCTCTCACAACTGCCCTGATATCATCCTTTATTAACAGAGCTACCCCACCTCCTTTCCCTTCTTGTCTATCTTTCCGAATCATCAGATACCCCTGTATGTTGAATTCCCAGTCTTGGCCACCCTGCAACCACGTTTCTGTAATGGCCACCAAATCATACCCATTTGTAATGATTTGTGCCGTCAACTCATTTACTTTATTTCGAATGCTGCGTGCGTTTAGGTAGAGTGTTTTGATACTAGTTTTTAAACCATGATTTTAAGTTTTGACCCCTCCTGCAGCCCCTTTACATTTAGTGGCCCTTTTTGTTTTTTGCCTTGGGTTTGTCTGCCTCCACTTTTCTTCATCTCCTTTCTGTCTTTTGCTTTTGTCTCCTTTCTGTTTCCCTCTGTCTCCCTGCATTGGTTCCCATACCCCTGCCATATTAGTTTAACTCCTCCCCAACAGCACTAGCAAACACTCCCCCTCGGACATTGGTTCCGGTCCTGCCCAGGTGCAGACTGTCCGGTTTGTACTGGTCCCACCTCCCCCAGAACCGGTTCCAATGCCCCAGGAATTTGAATCCCTCCCTGTTGCACCACTGCTCAAGCCACATATTCATCTGAGCTATCCTGCGATTCCTACTCTGACTAGCACGTTGCACTGGTCGCAATCTGAGCTTACTACTTTTGAGGTCCTACGTTTTAATTTAGCCCCTAACTCCTTAAATTCGTCTCGTAGGACCTCATCCCTTTTTTTAACCTATATCGTTGGTACCAATGTGCACCACGACAACTGGCTGTTCACCCTCCCTTTTCAGAATGTCCTGCACCCGCTCCGAGACATCCATGACCCTTGCACCAGGGAGGCAACATACCATCCTGGAGTCTCGGTTGCGGCCGCAGAAACGCCCTTACAATCGAATCCTCGATCACTATCGCTCTCCCACTCTTTTTCCTGCCCTCCTGTGCAGCAGAGCCAGCCACGGTGCCATGAACTTGGCTGCTGCTGCCCTCCCCTGATGAGTCATCCCCCTCAACAGTACTCAAAACGGTGTATCTGTTTTGCAGGGGGATGATCGCAGGGGACCCCTGCACTACCTTCCTTGCACTGCTCTTCCTGCTGGTCTTCCATTCCCCAGCTGGCTGTGGACCCTTCACCTGCGGTCAGACCAACTCACTCAACATGCTATTTACGTCATTCTCAGCATCGTGGATGCTCCAGAGTGAATCCACCCTCAGCTCCAATTCCGCAACGCGGTCCGTCAGGAGCTGGAGGTGGATACACTTTCCGCACACGTAGTCATCAGGGACACCGGAAGTGTCCCTGAGTTCCCACATGGTACAGGAGGAGCATATCAAGTGACCGAGCTCTCCTACCATGACTTAACCCTGAGATACACTTAAATTGGCAACAACAGTGCTTAAGTTTACTCACTGATATAGAAGAGAAAAAAGAAAAACTACTCACCAATCACCAGCCAATCACTTACCCCCTTGGCTGTGACGTCACCTTTCTGTTTCTTTCTACTTCTTCTTTGCCTTCTCCCTGTACCTGCACAAGCCTCTCCACGCACCTCCTCGACGCTGCTCCCGACTGCCGCCGCGTTGGGCCTTTTGTAGGCCTCTCGCCGACCTCAGAACTCACGCCTCTCCACGCACCTCCTCGACGCTGCTCCCAACTCAGCGACGCACCTCCTCATGCTGCTCCCGACTGCTGCCGCGTTGGGCCTTTTGTAGGCCTCTCGCCGACCCCGGAACTCACGCCTCTCCACGCACCTCCTCGACGCTGTTCCCGACTCAGCGACGCACCTCCTCACGCTGCAGACTGAGACTGAGACTGGGATGGACTGAGACTGAGAGGGACTGGGACTGGGACTGGGATGGACAGGGACTGGGGGAGTGAGAGGGACTGGGACTGGGATGGACTCAGACTGGGAGGGATTGGGATTGAGAGGCACTGGGACTGAGATGGACTGGGACTGAGAGGGACTGGGACTGGGAGGGACTGGGACTGAGAGGGACACGGACTGGTAGGGACTGGGACTGAGAGGGACTGGGACTGAGAGGGACACGGACTGAGAGGGACTGGGACTGGTAGGGACTGGGACTGGTAGGGACTGGGACTGAGAGGGACTGGGACTGAGATGGACTGGGACTGAGAGTGAGAGGGACTGGGACGGACTCAGACTGGGAGGGATTGGGATTGAGAGGGACTGGGACTGGAACTGAGAGGGACTGGGACTGGATGGACTAGGACTGAGAGAGACTGGGACTGAGAGGGACTGGGACTGAGAGGGACTGGGACTGGGATGGCCTGGGACTGGGACTGAGACTGAGAGGGAGTGGGACTGGGATGGACTGGGACTGGGACTGAGACTGAGAGGGACTGGGATTGTGAATGAGAGGGACTGGGACTGGGTCTGGGACAACAACAAAAACAAATACAACAACTACAACAACATCAAATACAACAACAAAAACAACAAAAATTCAACAACTACAAAAATACAAGAACAAAATAACAGCAACAAATACAACAATTGCAAGAACAATAATATAGCACCTATAATGTCGTAAAATGTCCCTAGATGCTTCACAGGAGCAGCACTCTCTTAGTACCGCCCCTCCGACAGTATGGCGCACCCTCAGTACTGCCCCTCCCACAGTGCGGCGTTCCCTCAGTACTGCACCTCCGACAGTGCGGCGCTCCCTCAGTACTGCCCCGACAGTGCGGCGCTCCCTCAGTACTGCCCCTTCGACAGTGCGGTGCTCCCTCAGTACTGCCCCTCCGACAGTGCGGCGCTCCCTCAGTACTGCCCCTCCGACAGTGCGGCGCTCCCTTTAGCGAATCCAGTGAAGGTAAGAGAGTGGGGGAACCCCATACAATTGTGGTGAGATACCTTTTCCTCCCGGCCCGCCCGGGGAGGGACAGAGAGGGACTCCTCCCTCTGATAACTAACCTTGAAGTTCTCGAAGAACCCTCGTTCTCCGTCTTCCACCTTCTCACCGTCGTTGCTCCCGATTCCCACCATGGTTTGGCTTCTCAGGTGAAGTTCCTCGTATAGACTGCTCAAGAGAGCTCCTCTGGTCCTCTCCTAGAGCAGGAGGGGGGATAGATGTTAACCCTGGGGTTCAGGGAGAAGGATGGAGAAAATTGGAGACTCCCCGTTAATCATGAGGTTCAGGGAGAGGGATGGGGAAAAGGGGAAGATTTCCCGTTTTCTGTACCTCTAAAGCGCCAAATTTCTCCGATCGATAACTGCTGTACTCTGCGTTGATGAGTTTGGTGAGTAGGAATTCACGGAACTCTGGGTCCTGTGGGGGAAGAGATACAGAGTAAAGCTCCCTCTACACTGTCCCATCAAACACTCCCAGGCCAGGTACAGCACGGGGTTAGATACAGAGTAAAGCTCCCTCTACACTGTCCCATCAAACACTCCCAGGGCAGGTACAGGGGGTTAGATACAGAGTAAAGCTCCTTCTACACTGTCCCATCAAACTCTCCCAGGGCAGGTACAGCACGGGTTAGATACAGAGTAAAGCTCCCTCTACACTGTCCCATCAAACACTCCCAGGGCAGGTACAGCACGGGGTTAGATACAGAGTAAAACTCCCTCTGCACTGTCCCATCAAACACTCCCAGGGCAGGTACAGGGGGTTAGATACAGAGTAAAGCTCCCTCTACACTGACCGATCAAACACTCCCAGGGCAGATACAGCACGGGGTTAGATACAGAGTAAAGCTCCCTCTGCACTGTCCCATCAAACACTCCCAGGGCAGGTACAGCACGGGGTTAGATACAGAGTAAAGCTCCCTCTACACTGTCCCATCAAACACTCCCAGGGCAGGTACAGGGGGTTAGATACAGAGTAAAGCTCCCTCTACACTGTCCCATCAAACACTCCCAGGCAGGTACAGCACGGGGTTAGATACAGAGTAAAGCTCCCTCTACACTGTCCCATCAAACACTCCCAGGGCAGTTACAGCACGGGTTAGATACAGAGTAAAGCTCCCTCTACACTGTCCCATCAAACACTCCCAGGCAGGTAGAGCACGGGGTTAGATATAGAGTAAAGCTCCCTCTACACTGTCCCATCAAACACTCCCAGGGCAGGTACAACACTGGGTAATACTCGCTCTACACTGTCGGATGCAGTTTTGTTTGATGTTAGGAGCCAAGCTTTAATAGATTCTGACCAGGAATGCCTTACCTGTGTGAGGTAACACACTTGCAATTACTCAGGTTAATCTGACTGTGTTTTGATGCAGAGAAAAGCAGCAATTATGGTCAAGTAGCGAAGCGTACCTTTGTAAAGACAGGTGGGTTCAGAAGAGGTGGCCCAAAGAATGGAACATCGTCTCTAGCAGTAACAGAAACCTGCCGAGAGAAAGCTGGTGTTAAGAGTCTGGGACACACAATATGAGGGAGAGGGGACTGAGAGAACCAGTCAGTGTACAGATGTCTCCCTGACGGAGAGGGATTGAGAGACACCAGTCAGTGTACCGATATCTCCCTGAGGGAGAGGGACTGAGAGACACCAGTCAGTGTATAGATATCTCCCTGAGGGAGAGGGACTGAGAGACACCAGTCAGTGTCCAGATATCTCCCTGAGGGAGAGGGGGACTGAGAGACACCAGTCAGTGTACAGATATCTCCCTGAGAGAGAGGGACTGAGAGTCACCAGTCAGTGCACAGATATCTCCCTGAGGGAGAGGGGACTGAGAGACACCAGTCAATGTACAGATATCTCCCTGAGAGAGAGGGGACTGAGAGACACCAGTCAGTGTACAGATATCTCCCTGAGGGAGAGGGGACTGAGAGACACCAGTCAGTGTACAGATATCTCCCTGAGGGAGAGGGGACTGAGAGACACCAGTCAGTGTACAGATATCTGCCCGAGGGAGAATGAGAAACCCCAGCCAGTTCCCGAACCACTTACTCTGTATACGTGTTCTCCTGATTCCGTTCGATCGGACTGCACCACGATGTAAGCATGAAGAAAGTTCGACGCCACCATATCTGGGCTGAAGGGAGTGTTCTCGTCCTGAAATATCACAGCCACGATGTCGTTCCCAATGTGTCGCTTCCTTTGGAGCTGGAGAGACAGAAAGGTCGAATTAAACCAAATTTCATCAGGGAAACATAGTAAACAGGTAATTAAGAGGTCCCAAGGAACTAAGGCAGCCTCGGCTTAGATTCATCATCATCGTAGGCAGTCCCTCGAAATCGAGGAAGATTTGCTTCCACTCTAAAAATGAGTTCTCAGGTGACTGAACAGTCCAATACGAGAGCCACAGTCCCACAGGTGGGACAGACAGTGGTTGGAGGAAAGGGTGGGTGGGACTGGTTTGCCGCACGCTCCTTCCGCTGCCTGCGCTTGCTTTCTGCATGCTCTCGGCAATGAGACTCGAGGTGCTCAGCGCCCTCCCGGATGCACTGCCTCCACTTAGGGCGGTCTTTGGGCCAGGGACTCCCAGGTGTCGGTGGGGATGTTGCATTTTATCAGGGGGGCTTTGAGGGTGTCTCTTGAAACATTTCCTCTGCCCACCTTTGGCTCGTTTGCCGTGACGGAGTTCCGAGCAGAGCGCTTGCTTTGGGAGTCTCGTGTCGGGCATGTGAACAATGTGGCCTGTCCAGCGGAGCTGGTCGAGTGTGGTCAGTGCTTTGAGGCTGGGGATGTTGGCCTGGTCGAGGACGCTAACGTTGGTGCATCTGTCCTCCGAGGGGATTTGTAGGATCTCGCAGAGGCATCGTTGGTGGTATTTCTCCAGCGACTTGAGGTGTCTACTGTACATGGTCCACGTCACTGAGCCATACAGGAGGGCGGATATCACTCCAGCCCTGTGGACCATGAGCTTGGTGGCAGATTTGAGAACCTGATCTTCAAACACTCTCTTCCTCAGGCTGCCGAAGGCTGCGCTGGCGCACTGGAAGCGGTATTGGACCTCGTCGTCGATGTCTGCCCTTGCTGATAATCGGCCTCATTAACCCAGTAACAGGGGCCTCGACCTACATTAGGGCCTCTATTACCCAGTAACAGGGCACACATACAACAGCAAAGTACTGCTTATGCTGGGACGCTGAAAAAACCCCAGAAAATGCTGGAAATCTCAGCGGGGTCTGTGGAGAGAGAAGCAGAATTAACGTTTCGGGTCTGTGACCCTTCTTCAGAACTATCGAGTGTTTGGAAAGAACACATTCTAAAGAAGCCATGAAAAGGGGAGGGGAAGAAAGAACAAAAGGGAAGATCGGTGATTGGGTGGAAGGCAGGAGGAATTAGAGAGACAAAAGGGATGATGGGCTGAATCGAAATGGTAATGATCGAGGTTAGAAAAAGATTAGTCAAGATAGAGTGTAAATGGCGGAATAATGTCCAGTTGCTATTGGAAACAAGGAGAAACAAAACATAGGCTGGTGGGGTGGTGGGGGAGCCAAAGATTGGTAGTGGTTATGCTTTGAAATTGTTGAACTCGATGTTGAGTCCAGGAGGCTGTAAAATGCCCAAACGAAAGATGGGGTGCTGTTCCTCGAGCTTTCGATGAGCTGCGTTGGAACAGTGTAGAAGGCCGAGGACGGAGAGGACAGAGTGGGAGTGGAGCGGGGGATTAAAGTGACAGGTGACTGGAAGCTCGGGGTCACGCTTACAGACTGAACGGAGGTTCTCCAAAAAGCGGTCACCCAATCTGCGCTTGGTCTCCCCAATGTAGAGGAGACCACGTCGTGAGCAGCGACTAGAATATACTATAAGTACTACCAATATACTAGTATATCAGTAACAAGGCAGCCAGGAGCTAGATTAAGAACAGAAGAAATAGGAGCAGGAGTAGGCCATACAGCCCCTCGAGCCTGCTCTGCCATTTAATACGATCATGGCTGATCCGATGATGGACTCAGGTCCACATCCCTGCCCGCTCCCCATAACCCCTTATTCTCCAATCGGTTAAGAAACTGTCTATTTCTGGCTTAAATTTATTCAATGTCCCAGCTTCCACAGCTCTCTGAGGCAGCGAATTCCACAGATTTACAACCCTCTGAGAGAAGAAATTTCTCCTCATCTCAGTTTTAAATGGGCGGCCCCTTATTCTAAGATTATGCCCCCTCGTTCTAGTCTCCCCCATCAGTGGGAACATCCTCTCTGCATCCACCTTGTCAAGCCCCCTCATAATCTGATACGTTTCGATAAGATCACCTCTCATTCTTTTGAATTCCAATTGAGTAGAGGCCCAACCTCCTCAACCTGTCCTCATAAGTCAAACCCCTCATCTCCGGAATCAACCGAGTGAACCTTCTCTGAACTGCCTCCAAAGCAAGTATATCCTTTCGTAAATATGGAAACCAAAACTGCACGCAGTACTCCAGGTGTGGCCTCACCAATACCCTGTATAACTGTAGCAAGACTTCCCTGCTTTTATACTCCATCCCCTTTGCAATAAAGGCCAAGATTCCATTGGCCTTCCTGATCACGTGCTGTACCTGCATACTAACCTTTTGGTTTCATGCATCAGGACCCCCAGGTCCTGCTGTACTGCAGCACTTTGCAATCTTTCTCCATTTAAATAAAAACTTGCTCTTTGATTTATTGTGCCAAAGTGCATGACCTCACACTTTCCAACATTATACTCCATCTGCCAAAGGCCTCTATAGCCCAGTAATAGGGCAGCACAGGCTTATAATTTGAAGCCAGTCGCTTCTCTTGCGCACCTGCTGTGTGTCTCCCTCTGTGAATGGCAGTTTGGTTGAGACGTGGAACATAATCTCTTTCCCTCGGTACGTAGTGTAGACGGATTCCGAGCCCGTCTGGCCATGGCTGGTGTCTAGGCCACCCCGGAACCTGAAACACAACCACAGCAGAGGCCCGGTATTGTACAGAAACTCTCAGAGACCCACACAGGGTCCTCAGTTCCTGCTTCCTCTTGCTCCCTATCCTGCTCCTGATCCCTGTCTAGTGTCCCCTGGATTAGCGGGGGGGGGGGGGGGGTGAATCAGCCCGGGTTCCTGCTCCTGATCCCTATCCAGTGACCCCTGGGTTAGAGAGGGGGTGAATCAGCCCGGGTTCCTGCTCCTGATCCCTATCCAGTGACCCCTGGGTTAGAGAGGGGGGGTGAATCAGCCCGGGTTCCTGCTCCTGATCCCTGTCCAGTGACCCCTGGGTTAGGGAGAGAGGTGAATCAGCCCAGGTTCCTGCTCCTGATCCCTGTCCAGTGACCCCTGGGTTAGGGAGGGGGCTGAATCAGCCTGGGTTCCTGCTCCTAATCCCTGTCCAGTGACCCATGGGTTCGGAAAGGGTGTGAATCAGCCCGGGTTCCTGCTCCTGATCCTTGTCCAGTGACCCCTGGGTTAGGAAGTGGGGTGAATCAGCCTGGGTTCCTGCTCCTGATCCCTATCCAGTGACCCCTGGGTTAGGGAGGGAGTGAATCAGCCTGGGTTCCTGCTCCTGATCCCTATCCAGTGACCCCTGGGTTAGGGAGGGAGTGAATCAGCCCCGGGTTCCTGCTCCTACTCTCTCCAGTGACCCCTGGGTTTGGGAGGGGTGAGAATGAGCCCGGGTTCCTGCTTGTGATCCTTGTCCAGTGATCCCTGTGTTAGGGAGGGAGTGAATCAGCCCGGGTTCCTGCTCCTGATCCCTGTCCAGTGACTCTTGGATTAAGATCCTCCAATCCCCACAATCTTCTCACCCCTTGAAGTCCTGCAGTTCAATTTTCTCCCCGATCAGCTGCAGGAATTCTTGGAACTCCGAGCTCTCCTCATTGTTACTAAACAGCTGGGACTCCGTCACCTGTGGGAACAATATCAGCAGTTAGATACAGAGTAAAGCTACCTCTACACTATCCCACCAAACACTCCCAGGGCAGGTGCAGCATGAGGTTAGATACAGAGTAAAGCTCTCTCTACACTGTCCCATCAAACACTCCCAGGGCAGGTACAGCACGGGGTTAGATACAGAGTAAAGCTTCTTCTACATTGTCCCATCAAACATTCCCAGGGCAGGTACAGGGGGTTAGATACAGAGTAAAGCTCCCTCTACACTGTGCCATTAAACACTCCCAGGGCAGGTACAGTACGGGTTAGAAACAGAGTAAAGCTCCCTCTACACTGTCCCATCAAACATTCCCCGGGCAGGTACAGCACAGGGTTAGATACAGAGTAAAGCTCCCTCTACACCGTCCCATCAAACACTCCAAGGGCAGGTACAGCACGGGGTTAGATACAGAGTAAAGCTCTGTTTACACTGTCCCATCAAACACTCCCAGGGCAGGTAAGGTGGGTGTGAGATGGCGGTTGAAATGGCGGGTGATTGGTGGTGAGATGGCGGGGAGGGCGGGGGAGGACTGTATATTGCTCCCGCACAGACCTGCGCATATCTCTGGTAGATTACTCCGAACTTGAATTTGTTGGTGATGACGTGTTCATCGAAGGTTACGATCAGCTGGGAGGCCTGGGGATAAATGGATCGTGAAGCAGTAGTCAGCCCCAGTAACTACAGAATAAGCTGCCTCTCTCTCTCTCTCTATCTCTATCTCCCTCTCGATCTCGCACCCTCTCTGTCTCTCTCTCTCTCTCTCCATCTCGCACCCCTGCTCTGTCTTTCACTCCATCTCCCTCTTGATCTCGCATCCTCTCTCTCTTTCTCCAACCACCTCTCGATCTTGCACCCTCTCCCTCACTCCCCATCCCCCTCTCAATCTCGTACCCCCTCTCTCTCTCTCTCTCTCCATCCCTCTCTCAATCTCGCACCCTCTCTCTCTCACCATCCCTCTCTCAATCTCGCGCACTCTCTCTCTCCATCTCCCTCTCGCACCCTCTCTCTCTCTCCATCCCTCTCTCAATCTCGCACCCTCTCTTTCTCACTCTCCATCTCCCTCTTGATCTCGCACCCTCTCTCTCTCTCTCCATCTCCCTCTCGATCTCGCACCCTTGTTGTCTCTCTCTCTCTCCATCCCTCTCTCAATCTCGCACCCTCTCTCTCTCTCTCCATCTCCCTCTCGATCTCGCACCCTCTCTCTCTCTCCATCTCCCTCTCGATCTCGCACCCTTGCTGTCTCTCTCTCCAACCCTCTCTCAATCTCGCACCCTCTCTCTCTCTCTCCATCCCTCTCTCGATCTCACACCTTCTCTCTCTCTCTCCATCTCCATCTTGCACTCTCTCTCTATCTCCATCTCGATCTCACACCTTCTCTCTCTCTCTCCATCTCCCTCTCGATCTCGCACCCTCTCTCCATCTCCCTATCGATATCGCACCCTTCTCTCTCTCTCCATCTCCATCTCGATCTCGCACCCTCGCTGTCTCGCTCTCTCCATCTCCCTCTCGATCTTGCACCCTCGCTCTCTCTCTCTCCATCCCTTTCTCGATCTCACACCTTCTCTCTCTCTCTCCATCTCCATCTTGCACTCTCTCTCTATCTCCATCTCGATCTCACACCTTCTCTCTCTCTCTCCATCTCCCTCTCGATCTCGCACCGTCTCTCTCTCCGTCTCTCTCTCGATCTTGCACCCTCTCTCTCCGTTTCCCTCGAGATCTCGCACCCTCTCTCTCTCTATCTCCATCTCGTACCCTCTCTGTCTCTCTCTCTCTCTCTCTCACTCCCCATCCCCCTCTCGATTTCGCACCCTCTCTCTCTGTCTTACTTGCTCTTTCCATCTCTCTTTTTGTCCCTGTATCTCGCTCGCTTACTTTTGTCTTTCTCTCTCCGACTCTCTGGGGCCAAAATTCAGGGCCGCCACAAACGTGTCTCACCTCCCGACCTTCTCGCACCTTCACTTGCCGCAATTTTTGCGGCAGTCCCCCCCGCCCCTATCGAAATTCACCCAATAAATGAAAAAAAATGTCCTGCGGTAGTGAGCGGCGGGAATCGCCAGTTTGCAGCGATGCGGGTGGCTTGATTGAAGCCCGCTCACCACGGAGAAATTCAGCATTGTGCTCATGTGTAGAGAACGAAATAGCTGCTCCCTGGTCTCACTAAAGGCCAGGGTTTGCAGCTAGGCCCTGAGGGGTGTACGGTTACAATTTTTCCAGAAAGCACAGAACGAGGCCACGGACCAAAAAGTTGATTAAATTGATTTGATCAATTTTGGAATTAACTGAACAAAGGGAGCAAAAGGGCGCCAGCCTGGGGAAGGTGGTGAGTCACCACCAATTAAGGATAACCTTTGTGGTCAAGTACCAGACTGGGTTTATACATAACAACAATGGGGTTGTTACATTCTCATAAACTAACTGAAGAGGCTCTGAACTGATTGGCCAGAGGGGAGAAAAACAAATCTCGCTGGAGACACCAACATAAGAACATAAGAAATAGGAGCAGGAGTCGGCCATTCGGCCCCTCGAGCCTGCTCCACCATTTAATACCATCATGGCTGATCCAATCATGGACTCAGGTCCACTTCCCTGCCCGCCCCCTTATCCCCTTATTCCCTTATCGGTTAAGAAACTGTCTATCTCTGTCTTAAATTTATTCAATGTCCCGGCTTCCACAGCTCTCTGAGGCAGTGAATTCCACAGATTTACAACCCTCTGAGAGAAGAAATTCCTCCTCATCTCAGTTTTAAATGGGCGGCCCCTTATTCTAAGATTATGCCCCCTAGTTCTAGTCTCCCCCATCAGTGGAAACATCCTCTCTGCATCCACCTTGTCAAGCTCCTTCATAATCTTATACGTTTCATAGAAAACATAGAAACATAGAAAATAGGTGCAGGAGTAGGCCATTCGGCCCTTCTAGCCTGCACCGCCATTCAATGAGTTCATGGCTGAACATTCAACTTCAGTACCCCATTCCTGCTTTCTCGCCATACCCCTTGATCCCCCTAGCAGTAAGGACCTCATCTAACTCTTTTTTGAATATATTTAGTGAATTGGCCTCAACAACTTTCTGTGGTAGAGAATTCCACAGGTTCACCACTCTCTGGGTGAAGAAGTTCCTCCGCATCTCGGTCCTAAATGGCTTACCCCTTATCCTTAGACTGTGACCCCTGGTTCTGGACTTCCCCAACATTGGGAACATTCTTCCTGCATCTAACCTGTCTAACCCCGTCAGAATTTTATATGTTTCTATGAGGTCCCCTCTCATTCTTCTGAACTCCAGTGAATACAAGCCCAGTTGATCCAGTCTTTCTTGATAGGTCAGTCCCGCCATCCCGGGAATCAGTCTGGTGAACCTTCGCTGCACTCCCTCAATAGCAAGAATGTCCTTCCTCAGGTTAGGAGACCAAAACTGTACACAATACTCCAGGTGTGGCCTCACCAATGCCCTGTACAACTGTAGCAACACCTCCCTGCCATTGTACTCAAATCCCCTTGCTATGAAGGCCAACATGCCATTTGCTTTCTTAACCGCCTGCTCTACCTGCATGCCAACCTTTAATGACTGATGTACCATGACACCCAGGTCTCTTTGCACCTCCCCTTTTCCTAATCTGTCACCATTCAGATAATAGTCTGTCTCTCTGTTTTTACCACCAAAGTGGATAACCTCACATTTATCCACATTATACTTCATCTGCCATGCATTTGCCCACTCACCTAACCTATCCAAGTCGCTCTGCAGCCTCACAGCATCCTCCTCGTAGCTCACACTGCCACCCAACTTAGTGTCATCCGCAAATTTGGAGATACTACATTTAATCCCCTCATCTAAATCATTAATGTACAGTGTAAACAGCTGGGGCCCCAGCACAGAACCTTGCGGTACCCCACTAGTCACTGCCTGCCATTCTGAAAAGTACCCATTTATTCCTACTCTTTGCTTCCTGTCTGACAACCAGTTCTCAATCCATGTCAGTACACTACCCCCAATCCCATGTGCTCTAACTTTGCACATCAATCTCTTGTGTGGGACCTTGTCGAACGCCTTCTGAAAGTCCAAATATACCACATCAACTGGTTCTCCCTTATCCACTCTACTGGAAACATCCTCAAAAAATTCCAGAAGATTTGTCAAGCATGATTTCCCTTTCACAAATCCATGCTGACTTGGACCTATCATGTCACCTCTTTCCAAATGCACTGCTATGACATCCTTAATAATTGATTCCATCATTTTACCCACTACCGATGTCAGGCTGACCGGTCTATAATTCCCTGTTTTCTCTCTCCCTCCTTTTTTAAAAAGTGGGGTTACATTGGCTACCCTCCACTCCATAGGAACTGATCCAGAGTCAATGGAATGTTGGAAAATGACTGTCAACGCATCCACTATTTCCAAGGCCACCTCCTTAAGTACTCTGGGATGCAGTCCATCAGGCCCTGGGGATTTATCGGCCTTCAATCCCATCAATTTCCCCAACACAATTTCCCGGCTAATAAGGATTTCCCTCAGTTCCTCCTCCTTACTAGACCCCCCGACCCCTTTTATAACCGGAAGGTTGTTCGTGTCCTCCTTCGTGAATACCGAACCAAAGTACTTGTTCAATTGGTCCGCCATTTCTTTGTTCCCCGTTATGACTTCCCCTGATTCTGACTGCAGGGGACCTACATTTGTCTTTACTAACCTTTTTCTCTTTACATATCTATAGAAACTTTTGCAATCCGTCTTAATGTTCCCTGCAAGCTTCTTCTCATACTCCATTTTCCCTGCCCTAATCAAACCCTTTGTCCTCCTCTGCTGAGTTCTAAATTTCTCCCAGTCCCCAGGTTCGCTGCTATTTCTGGCCAATTTGTATGCCACTTCCTTGGCTTTAATACTATCCCTGATTTCCCTTGATAGCCACGGTTGAGCCACCTTCCCTTTTTTATTTCTATGCCAGACAGGAATGTACAATTGTTGTAGTTCATCCATGCGGTCTCTAAATGTCTGCCATTGCCCATCCACAGTCAACCCCTTAAGTATCATTCGCCAATCCATCTCAGCCAATTCACGCCTCATACCTTCAAAGTTAGCCTTCTTTAAGTTCTGGACCATGGTCTCTGAATTAACTGTTTCATTCTCCATCCTAATGCAGAATTCCACCATATTATGGTCACTCTTCCCCAAGGGGCCTCGCACAACGAGATTGCTAATTAATCCTTTCTCATTACATAACACCCAGTCTAAGATGGCCTCCCCCCTAGTTGGTTCCTCGACATATTGGTCTAAAAAACCATCCCTTATGCACTCCAGAAAATCCTCCTCCACCGTATTGCTTCCAGTTTGATTAGCCCAATCTATGTGCATATTAAAGTCACCCATTATAACTGCTGCACCTTTATTGCACGCACCCCTAATTTCCTGTTTGATGCCCTCCCCAACATCACTACTACTGTTTGGAGGTCTGTACACAACTCCCACTAACGTTTTTTGCCCTTTGGTGTTCTGCAGCTCTACCCATATAGATTCCACATCATCCAAGCTAATGTCCTTCCTAACTATTGCCTTAATCTCCTCCTTAACCAGCAATGCTACCCCACCTCCTTTTCCTTTTATTCTATCCTTCCTGAATGTTGAATACCCCTGGATGTTGAGTTCCCAGCCCTGATCATCCTGGAGCCACGTCTCCGTAATCCCAATCACATCATATTTGTTAACATCTATTTGCACAGTTAATTCATCCACCTTATTGCGGATACTCCTTGCATTAAGACACAAAGCCTTTAGGCTTGTTTTTTTAACACCCTCTGTCCTTTTAGAATTTTGCTGTACAATGGCCCTTTTTGTTCTTTGCCTTGGGTTTCTCTGCCCTCCACTTTTCCTCATCTCCTTTCTGTCTTTTGTTTTTGCCTCCTTTTTGTTTCCCTCTATCTCCCTGCATTGGTTCCCATCCCCCTGCCATATTAGTTTAACTCCTCCCCAACAGCACTAGCAAACACTCCCCCGAGGACATTGGTTCCGATTCTGCCCAGGTGCAGACCGTCCGGATTGTACTGGTCCCACCTCCCCCAGAACCGGTTCCAATGCCCCAGGAATTTGAATCCCTCCCTGCTGCACCATTGCTCAAGCCACGTATTCATCTGAGCTATCCTGCGATTCCTACTCTGACTAGCACGTGGCACTGGTAGCAATCCCGAGATTACTACTTTTGAGGTCCTACTTTTTAATTTAGCTCCTAGCTCCTTAAATTCATTTCGTAGGAACTCATCCCTTTTTTTACCTATGTCATTGGTACCAACGTGCACCACGACAACTGGCTGTTCTCCCTCCCTTTTTAGAATGTCCTCCACCCGCTCCGAGACATCCTTGACCCTTGCACCAGGGAGGCAACATACCATCCTGGAGTCTCGGTTGCGGCCGCAGAAACGCCTATCTATTCCCCTTACAATTGAATCCCCTATCACTATCGCTCGCCCACTCTTTTTCCTGCCCTCCTGTGCAACAGAGCCAGCCACGGTGCCATGAACTTGGCTGCTGCTGCCCACTCCTGATGAGTCATCCCCCTCAACAGCACTCAAAGCAGTGTATCTGTTTTGCAGTGGGATGACCACAGGGGACCCCTGCACTACCTTCCTTGCACTACTCTTCCTGCTGGTCTTCCATTCCCTCGCTGGCTGTGGACCCTTCTCCTGCAGTAAGACCAACTCGCTACACGTGATACTCACGTCATTCTCAGCATCGTGGATGCTCCAGAGTGAATCCACCTTCAGCTCCAACTCCGCAACGCGGACCGTCAGTAGCCGGAGGTGGACACACTTCCCGCACATGTAGTCGTCAGGGATACTGGTGTTGTCCCCGTGTTCCCACATGGTACAGGAGGAGCATATCACG
Source organism: Pristiophorus japonicus (assembly GCF_044704955.1). Lineage (NCBI taxonomy): Eukaryota > Metazoa > Chordata > Chondrichthyes > Pristiophoridae > Pristiophorus > Pristiophorus japonicus. The sequence continues at coordinate 485,557 of NW_027253336.1, forward strand.
TGACCGAGCTGTCCTGCCATGACTTAACCCTTAGATACACTTAAATTGCCGACAACAATGTTAAAAGTTACTGACTAATAAAGAAAAAGAAAAACTACTCACCAATCAGCAGCCAATCACTTACCACGTTGGCTGTGACGTCACCTTTTGATTTCTTTCTACTTCTTTTTTGCCTTTTTTGCCTTCTCTCCCAGCTGGAGCTGCACAAGTACGCCTCTCTGGACTCCCGCCTCTCTCGACGCTCCCCGGACTGCTGAGCCTTTTATAGGCCGCTGCCTCTCTGGACTCCCGCGTCTCTCGACGCTCCCCGGACTGCTGAGCCTTTTATAGGCCGCTGCCTCTCTCGACTCCCGCGTCTCTCGACGCTCCCCGGACTGCTGAGCCTTTTATAGGCCGCTGCTTCTCTCGACTCCCGCCTCTCTCGACGCTCCCCGGACTGCTGAGCCTCTCATTCTTCTAAATTCCAATGAATAGAGGCCCAACCTACTCAACCTTTCCTCATAACTCATCTCCAGAATCAACCGAGTGAACCTTCTCTGAACTGCCTCCAAAGCAAGTATAACCTTTCGTAAATACGGAAACTAAAACTGCACGCAGTACTCCAGGTGTGGCCTCACCAATACCCTGTATAACTGTAGCAAGACTTCCCTGCTTTTATACTCCATCCCCTTTGCAATAAAAGCCAAGATCAACGTTATCGATTCAAACACATTATCCAAAACCGCAGCAGCGGGGGATTATTCATAATGTGGATATAAATATGCGAGCTCGAAGCGGCTCAAGGACAAAGAAGAGAAGCGAAGAGTGGTACCGTACCAAAGTACGTAACGGACACGGAAGGGACAGGACTGAGAAGAACAGCTAGGAGAGGAAACATCTGGTCAAGGAACCAACGACCCAGAATCTAGGATCCACGATTACAGCGATAAACTGGACAGGTGATTGTATGTCTTCAGTCAATTCTCTCAGGAAGTTAGTTCTGTAGCTTTAGTTAGTTTTTGCTTAATAAAACTGACACTGGATTGTCCTGTTGTCCGTTTTCCTATAATTCCCGAGATCAAACAAATCAAGGTAGAAGTGTAAAAACAAACACCCTACACAGAGGGGAAGGAGTTGGGTTGTAGGGTGGCTGGCACTGGTGGAACAAGGAGGGCTTGCCGATTTAGACACACAGCTGGAGACCCTCATGCAGGCTGTCGAGGGCAGGAGGAGAGTCCTGTACCCAGACTTGGGGAGACCCACTCATGGAGGTCTTCACCAATGCATGGAGAGAGATTGCTGGGGAGGTATCAGGGACCTCCATTCATAACCGGACTCCGACGCAATGCAGAAATCGTTTGAATTATATCATCCATCTTATGAAAGTGAGTAACTGTTCCATCAACTGCTGACCTTGCATCTGCGAACCTCCCCTTCAACATGCTCTCACGTCCCATCCGCACTGTTTCATCACTTCATTTCATTATTGAGGCCTTGCGTGTTCTCGCGATGAAACTCCCTTTCATAAGAACATAAGAAATAGGAGCAGGAGTCGGCCATGCAGCCCCTCGAACCTGCTCTGCCATTTAATACAATCATGGCTGATCCGATGATGGACTCAGGTCCACTTCCCTGCCCACTCCCTATAACTCTTTATTCCCTTATTTAAAACTGAGATGAGGAGTGTTATATATGCAGACTATAGGTATACTTTCTGTGTAGTCACTGTATAGTTGTATAAGATGAAGACTTGTTACCTGATGTACTATCAATAAGGTTTACAATGTGTATATACTGTGCTGGAACCACTAGAGGGTGCAACTGGTAGAGACTGGGGTTTCCTGCCCCTGTGGCAGAGGCTGTCCACCAGAGGGCACTGCAGCGGGAGACCTGAGGGCCACTTGCTGGCGTTGCGGAGGAAACCATAGGGCTCACCACTGTCGGTTTGCTGAATACGTATGCAAAGCCTGTAACACGAAGGGCCACCTCCAGCGAATGTGTAAAAGAAATACAACTCACTGTCTAGCAGAGGAGTCGGTAGATGACTTTTGAATCCAGCGAGAAGTATGATGATTTTGCCAGAGAGGCAGCTCAACCCCAAGATGTGGTGTATGGAGTGTATACCTGCACCACTGATTGTCCTCCAGTGAAGATGGAAGTCAAGATAAACGGCGTTCCAGTCTTCATGGAAGTGGACACGGAAGCGAGCCAGTCAGTGATGAGCCAGGATGTCTTTGAGAGACTATGGAACGAAAAACGACCCGAGCTGGTTCCAGTACATGAAAAGTTGCGCACCTACACCAAGGAGCTGATCCCAGTCCGAGGTAGTGTGGATGTAAGTGTAATCCATAATGGCGTGGTGCACAAGTTACCTCTGTGGATTGTTGCAGGTGATGGTCCAACGCTACTCGGAAGAAGGTGGATGGGGAAGATCCAGTGGAAATGGGAAGACCCCTTCACTCCATCAATCGATGTCCCCCGTGCTCAGAGGCAGAGCAAAACCTCACCTTCGCTTGGGCCAGGCACCAGAGAACAGACCAGTGCAGCACCTGAGGCACAGACCGTCCATCACGACTGCGTGGCAATGATCCGACTGGAACGACCTAAACGTACCTTCCCTACTCCAGTAGCAGGACACCTGGGGAGGAAGATCGAATTCACACGCACTCTTCCAGCTTTTGTGGCAGAATCGCGGGAGAGAAGGATCAAGGCAGTCGACCTCGAGGACAGAGGCAAGATGGCGTCCCTGCTGCAGCGAGGTGCAGCGTGGCTGAAAAAATAGATGGCCACGGCCATATCACGAGGTGCAACGCTGAGGGACCACCACGTGGTATCTAACAAAGGATTTTATTGGGGTAAAGCCAGCAGGGTTCTCTTAAAGGAGACCTGCAACCAACTGAACTTAAAGAGACATTGTATGCATGGCAATCAATGTAACGAATCGATTAAGATTGTGAACAAAATGTTGTTGCGAGATGTCGGGAATAGAGTGTCCCCAAAAGTAGCAAGCGAGCGAATTCGGGAGGGTAAAGGCACTGATCCTGATGCCCTGCCCCAGGTGTCCCCACAAGTTATAGGCCAACGACCTCAGAAGGGTGAAGGCACTGATCCTGATACCCAGCCCCAGGTCTATCCCACGCTGCAGGCACTCAATGGCACTATTTGCCACGGACCTGGAAATGAAAACAGCGCCAATACGCGCAGGTGGCCGCCGTTGCCCAGCACCCGGGTGGAGACGGCCCAGCCCCCAGACACAGTCGCTACCTCGGCCATGTCCGGGAGAAAAAGGTCAGAACCAACAAGTTCCCCAAATGGGACCTGGAACAGCCAGGTTCCCAACACCGTTAGAGAGCAGGCAGAAGATTCTGCAGCCCTCAAAGGAGGACAGGGAGGCCACACACATCTGTGGCTCTGCCCACCACTAGGCAACGGCAAAGGCCCTGAGTCCTGGCTCGGTGAGCGAACAAAGCCCACCCTGCTAGCAGGGGGCACAGCGCCGCTATCAGACAACTAGGACCCCGTCTGGTTGCTCTGAAACCTGCGTCCTCGCATACCTGTACTGCTACCTGAGTACTTACCATGACTGAACCATGAATGCAATCTACCCAATCCTGGCGCACTACTGCAAACCGTAACAAATGTAAGTCACTGAACCAAGGTGTCACGATACAAACTGTAACTTCCTTTCTTTGTACTTGCACTGTGTCTGATCCTGTATGTTAATGCAGCAGGTCTGCTGCATGATTTCGCTCTGGGGCGGGGGGAAATGGATGCATGGAGTCATGGACACACACATGGATCACACCCAGAACCCATTGGAACATCCAAACTGGTAACTACTACCCAACGTTGTGGCAAAAGGACTTGACAGGGAGAGAGCCAAGCCAAAGCACAGCAAAGGTGCAAGGGCTATTGGCACTAAAGTCTGGGGAGAGCTAAGCTAGAGCACATAGTGCAAAGGTAATCAGCTCAAAGGACTTTGTGGAGAGTGATATTATATATACAGACTATAGATATACTCTCTGTGTAGTCACTGTATAGTTGCATAAGATGGAGACTTGTTACCTGATGTACTGTCAATAAGGTTTACACTGTGTATATACTATGCTGGCACCACTAGAGGGTGTAACTGGTGGAGACCGGTGTTTCCTGCCCCTGTGGCAGAGGCTGTCCACCAGCGGGCACTGCGGTGGGAGACCTGAGGGTCACCTGCATAGGTGTGCAGGGTCCAGTATAAAAGACTGCCCACCATGCTTGTATCTCACTCTGGAGTTATGAATAAAGGACCAAGGTCACTACAGTTTGAGTACAACACATTGCCTCGTGGAGTCATTCATAAGTGCATTACAGACATAACAAGGAGGAATTTCTTCTCTCAGAGGGTTGTAAATCTGTGGAATTCGCTGCCTCAGAGAGCTGTGGAAGCCGGGACATTGAATAAATTTAAGACAGAGATAGACAGTTTCTCAACCGATAAGGGAATAAAGGATTAATAGGGAGCGGGCAAGGAAGTGGAGCCGATTCCATGAACAGATCAGCCATGATCTTATTGAATGGCGGAGCAGGCTCGAGGGGTCAAATGGCCGACTCCTGCTCCTATTTCTTATGTTCTTATGTGTGGATGAGATTATGTGAATCGAGCAGCAATCAGACGTGTCTGCACCTCCCTTGCAGGGTTGCGATGGTGACGATGCCTCCTGGCTCAGTGGTAATGGTGATCCTCCTCCAACTCCTCTCCTCCTCCTGCGCCGCCGCCTCCTCCTCCTCCCCGTCTCCTATGCCTCCTCCTCATCAGGTGGTACTCCTGGCTCGACCTCCAGCGGCTGTCCCCTCATGAGGGCTGGGTTGTGCAGTATGCAGACCACCACGGATATGGAGACCCATTCGGGAGAGTACTACAAGGTGGCATCAGACCGGTCCAGGCAACAGAACCTCTGCTTGAGGATCCCGATGCAGTGCTCGATGATGCACCGGTTGACAGAATGAGCGTCGTTGTAGGCATACTCTGCCGCTGTCCTAGGGTTCCACAGCAGAGTAAGCAGCCAATTGGACAAGGGATATCCCTTGTTGCCAAGCAGCAACCTAAAATCCTGATTTGGGCCAGTGAAGAGGGTGGGCACACTGGTCTGGTGCAAAATGAAGGAATCGTGGCTGCTGCCTGGATACCTGGCATCGATTGCCAGGATCCGACGCTGATGGTCGCACACCAGGGAGTGAAATCTCTTTCTGTTAATAAAGAGTTCGGGATGGTTCAGTGGCGCCCTCAGGCCAACATGTGTGTTGTCGATGGCCCCCCGCTCCCGACGGCACCCTGGGAAACCCTCCAATCCGGACAAATCCAGCCTGCCGCTCCCTGGTCATGGGGAAGGAGATATAGCCCACTCTTCTCCCATACAGACCATCGGTCACCTGCCGGATGGAGCGATGGGCAGAAAATCAGGAGACATTCGATATGTCTGCAGTCGCAGACTGGAACGACCCCGTAGCGTAAATGTTCGGAGCTATGGGCCCAGAAATCCCTGTTTCTTTTTCCCGCGGGCGTTTGACTAAAAGTAAGAGAAAAGAGGCACGCCTACCTTTTGGTCGAACGCCCGCCAGAGATCCCGGACTCGAGGCCTCCTCTTCTTGCGCAACAGAGCATGTTCACGTTGGGTCGTCCGCAGGAGTCACGTGGAGCTGGGCATCCAATCATGGTAAGTATTTTCTTATTCATAGTAACAGGAGTTTCGTAAGTCGGAAACTCCTATTACTATGAATGAGAAACGCTCCCAAACATCCAAACACTACATAAAACATTTTAAAAAACACCTCACATAAATACGCTATAGAAATTAAAGTTGACAGAAATGTTTTCTAAAGAAAAAAAATTGCCGATTTTTAAATTACGATTAAAAATAAATGCAGGGTTTTTCAAAATTGCGTTTTTAAATTTAATTAAATTATATTTTTCTATGTTTTTAAAGTCTTACGCCAGTAAAAGTAAGCTATGCAGGCGCAAGAGTTTTGAGGACATTTGCCATGCATAAAGTAAATGAGTTGACGGCAGAAATCATTACAAATGGGTATGATTTGGTGGCCATTACAGAAACATGGTTGCAAGATGGCCAAGACTGTGAATTAAACATACAGGGGTATCTGACGATTCAGAAAGATAGACAAGAAGGGAAAGGAGGTGGGGTAGCTCTGTTAATAAAGGATGATATCAGGGCAGTTGTGAGGGATGATATTGGCTCCAATGAACAAAATGTTGAATCATTGTGGGTGGAGATTAGAGATAGTAAGGGGAAAAAGTCACTGGTGGGCGTAGTTTATAGGCCCCCAAATAATAACTTCACGGTGGGGCGGGCAATAATCAAGGGAATAATGGAGGCATGTGAAAAAGGAACGGCAGTAGTCATGGGGGATTTTAACCTACATATCGATTGGTCAAATCAAATCGCACGGGGTAGCCTGGAGGAGGAATTCATAGAATGCATACGGGATTGTTTCTTAGAACAGTATGTAACAGAACCTACAAGGAAGCAAGCCATCTTAGATCTGGTCCTGTGCAATGAGACAGGAAAAATAAACGATCTCCTAGTAAAAGATCCTCTCAGAATGAGTGATCACAGTATGGTTGAATTTGTAATACAGATTGAGGGTGAGGAAGTTGTGTCAGAAACGAGCATACTATGCTTAAACAAAGGGGACTACAGTGGGATGAGGGCAGAGTTGGCTAAAGTAGACTGGAAACAAAGACTAAACGGTGGCACAATTGAGGAACAGTGGAGGACTTTTAAGGAGCTCTTTCATAGTGCGCAACAAAAATATATTCCAGTGAAAAAGAAGGGCGGCAAGAGAAAGGATAACCAGCCGTGGATAACCAAGGAAATAAAGGAAAGTATCAAATCAAAGACCAATAGATGGCCAAGGTTAGTGGGAAACTAGAGGATTGGGAAAATTTTAAGCAACAGCAAAGAATGACGAAAAAAACAATAAAGAAAGGGAAGATAGATTACGAAGGTAAACTTGCGCAAAACATAAAAACAGATAGTAAAAGCTTTTACAGATATATAAAACGGAAAAGAGTGACTAAAGTAAATGTTGGTCCCTTAGAAGATGAGAAGGGGGATTTAATAATGGGAAATGTGGAAATGGCTGAGACCTTAAACAATTATTTTGCTTCCGTCTTCAGAGTGGAAGACACAAAAACCATGCCAAAATTTGCAGGCCACAGGAATGTGGGAAGGGAGGACCTTGAGACAATCACTATCACTAGGGGGGTAGTGCTGGACAGGCTAATGGGACTCAAGGTAGACAAGTCCCCTGGTCCTGATGAAATGCATCCCAGGGTATTAAAAGAGATGGCGGAAGTTATAGCAGATGCATTCGTTATAATCTACCAAAATTCTCTGGACTCTGGGGAGGTACCAGCGGATTGGAAAGCAGCTAATGTAACGCCTCTGTTTAAAAAAGGGGGCAGGCAAAAGGCAGGTAACTATAGGCCGGTTAGTTTAACATCTGTAGTGGGGAAAATGCTTGAAACTATCATTAAGGAAGAAATAGCGGGACATCTAGATAGGAATAGTGCAATCAAGCAGACGCAGCATGGATTCATGAAGGGGAAATCATGTTTAACTAACTTACTGGAATTCTTTGAGGATATAATGAGCATGGTGGATAGAGGTGTACCGATAGATGTGGTGTATTTAGATTTCCAAAAGGCATTCGATAAGGTGCCACACAAAAGGTTACTGCAGAAGATAAAGGTACACGGAGTCAGAGGAAATGTACTAGCATGGATCGAGAATTGGATGGCTAACAGAAAGCAGAGAGTCGGGGTAAATGGGTCTTTTTCCGGTTGGAAATCGGTGGTTAGTGGTGTGCCACAGGGATCAGTGCTGGACCACAACTGTTTACAATAAACATAGATGACCTGGAAGAGGGGACAGAGTGTAGTGCAACAAAATTTGCAGATGACACAAAGATTAGTGGGAAAGCGGGTTGTGTAGAGGACTCAGATTTGGCAAGAAGATTTGGATAGGTTAAGCGAATGAGCTAAGGTTTGGCAGATGGAATACAATGTCGGAAAGTGTGAGGTCATCCACCTTGGGAAAAAAAAACAGTAAAAGGGAATATTATTTGAATGGGGAGAAATTACAACATGCTGTGGTGCAGAGGGACCTGGGGGTCCTTGTGCATGAATCCCAAAAGGTTAGTTTGCAGGTGCAGCAGGGAATCAGGAAGGCGAATGGAATGTTGGCCTTCATTGCGAGAGGGATGGAGTACAAAAGCAGGGAGGTCCTGCTGCAACTGTACAGGGTATTGGTGAGGCCGCACCTGGAGTACTGCGTGCAGTTTTGGTCACCTTACTTAAGGAAGGATATACTAGCTTTGGAAGGGGTACAGAGACGATTCACTCGGCTGATTCCAGAAATGAGGGGGTTACCTTATGATGATAGATTGAGTAGACTGGGTCTTTACTCGTTGGAGTTCAGAAGGATGAGGGGTGATCTTATAGAAACATTTAAAATCATGAAAGGGACAGACAAGATAGAGGCAGAGAGGTTGTTTGCACTGGTCGGGGAGACTAGAACTAGGGGGCACAGCCTCAAAATACGGAGGAGCCAATTTAAAACCGAGTTGAGAAGGAATTTCTTCTCCCAGAGGGTTGTGAATCTGTGGAATTCTCTGCCCAAGGAAGCAGTTGAGGCTAGCTCATTGAATGTTTTCAAGTCAAAGATAGATAGATTTTTAACCAATAAGGGAATTAAGGGTTACGGGGAGTGGGCGGGTAAGTGGAGCTGAGTCCACGACCAGATCAGCCATGATCTTGTTGAATGGCGGAGCAGGCTCGAGGGGCTAGATGGCCTACTCCTGTTCCTAATTCTTATGTTCTTATTATGTTCTTCTGTAAGATATGCGTGAATCTCGCAATAATGCCCTTGCGAATGTCCTCGCTCCCGAGAATCGAAGGATCTGTGAAGCCAGAAACTCGTCAGATCGGAAAAGTCGGTTTCCAGTACATGCGCATTGGGTGCTGAGAACCGGCTTTTCCGATGCCTTCCATTAGAAACTTCGTACAGACCCAGGGAGGCCACAATGTCTGGTCCATGATGACCTTGGTCTCAACGGTCAGAGCTGTCCTGAGCCTTGTCTGAGGCTGCAGATCTTGGTGCAGGACATTGCAGAGCTCCCTCAGTACGTCCTTTCTAATTCTGAGCCTTCGCAAGCTTTGCTCCTCGCTGAGCTCCAGGAAGGAGAACTGGCGTCCGTAGACCCTTTGACGGGAGGGCCTCCTCCACCCATGTCTGCGCTGGGCCACCTCCCAAGGCAGCTGGCTGATGGCCTTCTCGCTGTTCCTCCTCATGGTCGGGAGCCTCTGCAGGCTGCTGCTGACAAGGTTCCTGGCCGAGTATGTGGTGCTGTAAGGACAGTAGACACCTCAAATCACAGGAGAAATACCACTAACGATGTCTCCGCAAGATCCTGCAAATCCCCAGGGAGGACAGACGCACCAACGTTAGCGTCCTCAACCAGGCCAACATCCCCAGCATCGAAGCACTGACCACACTCGACCAGCTCCACTGGGCAGGCCACGTTGTTCACATGCCCGACACGAGACTCCCAAAGCAAGCGCTCTACTCGGAACTCCTACACAGCAAGCGAGCCCCAGGTGGGCAGAGGAAACGTTACAAGGGACACCCTCCCTGATAAAGTGTAACATCCCCACCGACACCTGGGAGTCCCTGGCCAAAGACCGCCCTAAGTGGAGGAAGTGCATCTGGGAGGGCACTGAGCACCTCGAGTCTCGTCACTGAGAGCGTGCAGAAAGCAAACGCAGGCAGCTGAAGGATAATGCGCCAAACCAGCCTCCCCACTTACCCTTTCCTTCAACGACTGTCTGTCCCACCTGTGACAGAGACTGTAATTCCCGTATTGGACTGTTCAGCCACCAAAGAACTCACTTTGAGAGTGGAAGCAAGTCTTCCTCGATTTGGAGCGACTGCCTATGATGATGATGACACTTTTACATTCGGCACAGGAAGATGCCACAAACTAAAAATGATTTAATAAAGGTTTTCGGGATTGACTGGACAAATGGAGAAAAAGGCACCAGCCCGGGGCAGGTGGTGACTCATCACCAACTGAAAACAATCTCTGCGGTCAAGAGCCAGACCAGTTTATGCATAGAAACAAAGGGATTGGTACAATCCCACCGAGGATCGCCTGGATTGATTGGCCGGATGGGGAAAACAGTTCCCTCGAGAGACTACGGGCCCAAGTTTCCACATGATTTGCGCCTGATTTTTAGGAGCAACTGGTGGAGAACGGACTATCTTAGAATTTGCAATTCTCCACATTTTTTTTTTCTGCAGTTCTAGTCAGGTAGAACAGTTCTACTTTGGAACAGAATTTTTTCTTCAAAAGGGGGCGTGTCCGGCCACTGACGCCTGATTTGAAAGTTTCCACAGTGAAAATGTACTCCAAACTAACTTAGAATGGAGCAAGTGAAGATTTTTGTAGAACTGAAAAAACCTGTTCTACACATTAAAAAATCAGACGCAGGTTACAAATCAGGCGTCCAGAACGAGGTGGGGCGGGGGGAGGGGGGGAAGGGAACTCATTAAATTCTACAATAAATCCTTATTTATACTTATACAAATATTATACAAATAAATCCAACCTGAATAAACATTTATAAGCAAAGAAAAGATTAAATAAACCATCTTCCTACCTGTGTGAAAGTGCTTCAGCCAGGAAGAATGGTGCAGCAAGCCTCACAAAACGAGGCAGCCGTTACCGAACGCGGGGGAGGGAGGGAGCCGACGGAACGCGGGGGAGCCGAACGAACGCGGGGGGGGCAGAGGGAAGGGAGCCGACCGAACGCGGGGGAGGGAGCTGACGGAACGCGGGGGAGCCGAACGAACGCGGGGGGGGGGAGAGGGAAGGGAGCCGACCGAACGCGGGGGAGGGAGCCGACTGAACGCGGGGGAGGGAGCCGACCGAACGCGAGCGGGAGGGAGGGAAGGGAGCCGACCGAACGCGGGAGTGGGGAGGGAAGGGAGCCGACCGAACGCGGGAGTGGGGAGGGAAGGGAGCCGACCGAACGCGGGGGTGGGGAGGGAAGGGAGCCGACCGAACGCGGGGGTGGGGAGGGAAGGGAGCCGACCGAACACGGGAGTGGGGAGGGAAGGGAGCCGACCGAACGCGGGGGTGGGGAGGGAAGGGAGCCGACCGAACGCGGGGGTGGGGAGGGAAGGGAGCCGACCAAACGCGGGGGGCAGGAGGGAAGGGAGCCGACCGAACGCGGGCGGGAGGGAGGGAAGGGAGCCGACCGAACGCGGGGTGGGGAGGGAAGGGAGCCGACCGAACGCGGGCGCGAGGGAGGGAAGGGAGCCGACCGAACGTGGGGGTGGAGAGGGAAGGGAGCCGACCGAACGCGGGCGGGAGGGAGGGAAGGGAGCCGACCGAACGCGGGGGTGGGGAGGGAAGGGAGCCGACCGAACGCGGGCGGGAGGGAGGGAAGGGAGCCGACCGAACGCGGGCGGGAGGGGGGAGGGAAGGGAGCCGTTCCAGACGGCTGGCGGGAAAGAGAGAAGGCTGCAGGAAGCCTCAGAAATTGAGGAGCCATTTCCCGACGGCAAAAGGGGGAGGTCATCGGGAAACGGCTGCCTCAACTTTCTAAGGCTTCCTGCACCCTTCTCACTGCTACAAGAAGCCTCTGTGCTGATGGCAATGTACTTTTATTAAAAAATGTTCAAAAACTAAACAGCTACAAAGAACTACAAAAATGGCCGAGTGCCAATGTTTTTTTCACACTGAGCATGCGCGAACGCTCCAACACGCACGTGCAGCATTGCCGGTAGGAAAAAAACTAATTTAAATAGTACCCGCCCCCTCCCACTTACAAAATCGGCGCGAGTGTAGGCTCCGCCCCCCTGGGCGCCGCGCCAAACAGACAAGGATCTGCAGGGCTCTCCAGAATCGTTCGTTTTTTTACTGGCGCCGTTTTAGGCGCGAAAAACCGGCGCCCTGCTCGGAGGGGTGCCCGTTTTTTTATCGTGTGGAAACTTGGGCCCTACAAGTCTGCACGAAACCAGGACAACAAGGGATCCCACAAGGCCTGCATTTTTTGAGAACTGGGCATTTAAGATAAGGAGTTATCTTTTGCCCTGTCAACTCCATGTGCAAATTGTGGACATCCGGGCCTATCATCGCAGCCAGTCAAACGGATCACCACAAACAACGAAACCGATCCAGACACATTATTGGAAACCTCAGCTCATAAGAAGATAAGAAATAGAAGCAGGAGTCGGCCATACGGCCCCTCGAGCCTGCTCCGCCATTTAATACCATCATGGCTGATCTGATCATGGACTCAGCTCCACTTCCCCGCCCGCTCCCCATAACTCTTTATTGCCTCATCGGTTAAGAAACTGTCTATCTCTGTCTTAAATATATTCAATGTCCCGGATTCCACAGCTCACTGAGGCAGCGAATTCCACAGATTTACAACCCTCTGAGAGAAGAAATTCCTCCTCATCTCAGTTTTAAATGGGCGGCCCCTTATTCTAAGACCATGCCCCCTAGTTCTAGTCTCTCCCATCAGTGGGAACATTCTCTCTGCATCCACCTTGTCAAGCCCCCTCATAATCTTATACGTTTTGATAAGATCACCTCTCATTCTTCTGAATTCCAATGAGTAGAGGCCCAACCTACTCAACCTTTCCTCATAAGTCAACCCCCTCATCTCCGGAATCAACCGAGTGAACCTTCTCTGAACTGTCTCCAAAGCAAGTATATCCTTTCGTAAATATGGAAACCAAAAGTGTACGCAGTACTCCAGGTGTGGCCTCACCAATACCCTGTATAACTGCAGCAAGGCTTCCCTGCTTTTATACTCCATCCCCTTTGCAATAAAGGCCAAGATACCATTGGCCTTCCTGATCACTTGCTGTACCTGCATACTAACCTTTTGTGTTTCATGCACAAGTACCCCCAGGTCCCGCTGTACTGCGGCACTTTGTAATCTTTCTCCATTTCACTAATAACTTGCTCTTGGATTTTTTTTCTGCCAAAGTACAGAACTTCACATTTTCCAACATTATACTCCATCTGCCAAATTTTTGCCCACTCACTTAGCCTGTCTATGTCCGTTTGCAGTTTTTTTATGCTCTCCTCACACATTGCTTTTCCTCCCATCTCCCAGCTCAGTGGGTGATTTATTCATAAAATGGATATATATAGACGAGCTGGGAGCAGCGCGGGGCGAACGAAAAGGAACAGAACGAACACGGAAGAGACGGAAGAGAAGAGAACGCCCAGAAGGCAGAACATCGAAGAACAACAACCGGTCACGGAACCACGAACCTACAATTTATGATTACAGCTGTGAACTGGATGGGTGATTGTATGTTTTCAGTCAATTCTCTCAGAAGTCTTGTTCTGTAGTTTTTAGTTAGTTTTGCATAATAAAACTGACAGTTGGGTTAAGCCTAAACTTTGCGTCACATGCCGTCCTTTTTCCTGTAATTCCCGAGGTCTACGAATCAAGGTAGAGTGTAAAGCGAACACCCTACAGTATGGGGGCTGAGGAGATCAGCGTACCTTCCTCCTCAGGCCATCTCCTTCCTGGCCACCCTCTCTACATGGAGGTCTGCAGCCTTCTGCAGGCCCTTCTGGATGTTGGCCTAGCTGTGGCTGCTGCTTCCCTTGGCCCGCCGTCTCTGTGCCCGTTGCTGAGGTTGCCGCCTTCTCCTGCGTGCCGCCTTGCATCTGACAAGGTGGACAAGGCGTTCCCCTGCCAACACCGAGCCCATTCTGTGTGAAGGCAAGCAAGCCTCTGTGGAGCACAGAATGAGTCCTACAGGCCTCCGCTAAGCAAGGAGAATTAAAAAGTCTTCCAAACTCTCAAAAAGTGATGAACTGTTCTCTGCGTGTTTCGCAAATACACACAAACCAACAGAAAAAGTATTTGACCAACAATACCCGATCACGCGAGTCCTCCATTCTCCTCCTCCAGCGGCGTCGCATATCACGGCAGAGTGCACCCACCCAAAATGTTTTTAAACATGGCCGCGTATTAATGGCGCGCGCCCTGATGACATAATTACGGCCGCAAGCCCCACACCGCGGCGGAGGTCGACACCGCCCGCGCTGAATATCCGTCATGGGGGACCAATCGACCGGCACGCAGCTGCCACTAGACTTTGCCAAATGGCTGCCGCAAACCCACGGTAACGGGTCTTTCCAGGACCCTGAATTTCGGCCCCTCTATCTCTCCCACTCTATTTCTTTGTATCTGTCTCCCTCTCTCTCTACCTGTGTCTATCTCTCTCTCTCGATCTGGGTCTCTCCCTCTCTGTGGGCTCAATTTTTCCCAAAGCATTTTTTTGGCGTACTTGAAGAGTTACACTCAATTTTTTGGGGCCCAAGTACGCCAAAAAAAATGTTGTAAGTTTCCCTGTTGGACCTCTTCATTTTGCTGTGGCCTAACCCGACCTTTAGTTTTGGGGATGGAGCCTTGATCTGTGCCAAAAAGATCGGCTGCCATGGTAACAAGGAATACAATAGAAACATAGAAAATAGGTGCAGGAGTAGCCCATTCGGCTCTTCGAGTCTGCACTGCCATTCAATAAGATCATGGCTGATCATTTCTTCAGTACCCCTTTCCTGCTTTCTCTCCATACCCCTTGATCCCTTTAGCCGTAAGGGCCACATCTAACTCCTTTTTGAATATATCTAACGAACTGGCCTCAACATCTCTCTGCGGCAGGGAATTCCACAGGTTGACAACTCTCTGAGTGAAGAAGTTTCTTCTCATCTCAGTCCTAAATGGCCTACCCCTTATCTTTAGACTTTGTCCCCTGGTTCTGGACTTCCCCAACATCGGGAACATTCTTCACGCATCTAACCTATCCAGTCCCGTCAGAATCTTATACGTTTCTATGAGATTCCCTCTCATCCTTCTAAACTCCAGTGAACAAAGGCCCAGTTGATCCAGTCTCTCCTCATATGTCAGCCCAGCCATCCCTGGAATCAGTCTGGTGAACCTTCACTGCACTCCCTCAATAGCAAGAATGTCCTTCCTCAGACTAGGATACCAAAACTGAACACAATATTCCAGATGAGGCCTCACTAAGGCCTTGTACAACAGCAGTAAGACCTCCCTGCTCCTATATTCAAATCCCCTTGCTATGAAGGCCAACATACCATTTGCCTTCTTCACCGCCTGCTGTACCTGCATGCCAACTTTCAGTGACTGATGAACCATGACACCCAGGTCTCGTTGCACCTCCCCTTTTCCTCATCTGCCGCCATTCAGATAATATTCTGCCTTCATATTTTTGCCTCCAAAATGGATAACCTCACATTTATCCACATTATACTGCATCTGCCATGCATTTGCCCACTCACCTAACCTGTCCAAGTCACCCTGCAGCCTCTTAGCGTCTTCCTCACAGCTCACACCGCCACCCAGTTTAGTGTTATCCGCAAACTTGGAGATATTACACTCTATTCCTTCATCTAAATCGTTAATGTATATTGTAAAGAGCTGGGGTCCCAGCACTGAGCCCTGCGGCACTCCACTCGTCACTGCCTGCCATTCTGAAAAGGACCCGTTTATCCCGACTCTCTGCTTGCTGTCTGCCAACCACTTCTCTATCCACATCAGTACATTACCCTCAATACCATGTGCTTTAATTTTGCACACCAATCTCTTGTGTGGGACCTTTTCAAAAGCCTTTTGAAAGTCCAAATACACCACATCCACTGGTTCTCCCTGGTTCTGCTAGTTACATCCTCAAAAATTCCAGAAGATTCATCAAGCATGATTTCCCTTTCATAAATCCATGCTGACTTGGTCTGATCCTGTCACTGCTTTCCAAATGCGCTGCTATTTCATCCTTAATGATTTATTCCAACATTTTCCCCACTACTGATGTCAGGCTGACCGGTCTATAATTACCCGTTTTCTCTTTCCCTCCTTTTTTAAAAAGTGGTGTTACATTAGCTACCCTCCAGTCCATAGGAACTGATCCAGAGTCGATAGACTGTTGGAAAATGATCACCAATGCATCCACTATTTCTTGGACCACTTCTTTAAGTACTCTGGGATGCAGACTATCAGGCCCTGGGGATTTATCGGCCTTTAATCCCATCAATTTTCCGAACACAATTTCCTGCCTAATAAGAATATCCTTCAGTTCCTCCTTCTCACTAAACCCACTGTTCCCGAGTACTTCCGGAAGGTTATTTGTGTCTTCCTTCGTGAAGACAGAACCGAAGTATTGGTTCAATTGGTCTGCCATTTCTTTGTTCCCCATTATAAATTCACCTGAATGTGAGCTGAGGCTGCAAAGTGAAGCATACAGCCACCTCCCAACACATTAAAAGAATTGAAAAACACATAGCACCGCCGTACCTCCAACCCCGCCCGAAGGCGTCTCTCTCTCTCTCTCTCTCTCTCAAGAATGGGACCGAACTGTGTGTGTGAACCGGGGACCGAAAATGGGACCAGACTGTGTGTGTAAACCGGGGCCGAGAATAGGACCGGACAGCCTTAGGGCAGGGTTGGAGGTAAGTTGCTGCTATGTGTTTTTCAATTCTTTCAGTGTGTCCGGGCATCTGCTGCACCTCCGCTGATTTCTTTAACTCAAGGGAAAGTTTTTCAGGACAGGCCACATACGCTGGCCTAATCAGAACTGGAGTAACTCTCAGCTGGCCAAACTTCCCTAAATGGCCAGAAGTGGCGTAGGTGGCTGGTTATGTCCCCTTCGGCTGAAAAAAAACTGACTTAAATAATTCGTAATTAACTGAGTTACGCTGCTGCAAATTGATTGGGGAAACTGGGGATTTTTAAGTTAGGCCAGAAAAAGCAGCCTGTTACAAAGAAAACCGGCACAAATACTGGGGAAAATTTATAACCCTCTCTCTCTGACTCTTTCAATCTGTCTCTCTATTTCTTTCACTCTCTCTCTATCTGTGTCTATCTCTTTCTCTCACTCTGTCTCTCTCTCTCTCTCTCTCTGTCTGAGCACTAACACTTACCTTGGGATACAGAACAGGATAGAATCGATCAACATTAATGTCCTCATTAACCAACTGGAAGAGAACACATGGGAAATCAAGTAATGTTACATTACCCTGACAGTGTACCCCCACTTTATACCCAGGGTCAGCATCGAGCGCTCCCAGGGCAGGTACAATACAGAGCTCCCTCTACCTTACCCTGACAGTGTACCCCACTTTATACCCAGTGTATCAAGCGCTCCCGGGGCAGGTACAATACAGAACTCACTCTACATTACCCTGACAGTGAACCACCACTTTACACAGTGTATCGAGCGCTCCCGAGGCAGGTACAATACAGAGAACATAAGAGCATAAAAACATAAGAAATAGGAGCAGAAGTAGGCCATTTGGCCCCTCGAGCCTGCTCCGCCATTCAGTATGATCATGGCTGATCTTCTACCTTCCCGCATTGTCCCCATATCTCTAATTCCCGTTGTTGCCAAAAATTTATCGACTTCTCTGAGATAGTGAATTCCAAAGATTTTCCAACCTTTGAGTGAAGATATTTCTCTTCATCTCAGTCCTAAGTGGCTGACCCCTTATTCTGAGACTGTGTGACCCCCCTGGTCTAGACTCCCCAGCCCGGGGGAAACATTCTCCCTGCATTTACCCTGTCAGGCCCTGTAAGAATTGTGTATGTTTCAATCAGATCACCTTTCATTCTTCTAAACTCCAGAGAATATCGGCCTAGTCTGCTCAATCTCTCCTCATAGGACAATCCCCCCATCCCAGGAATCAGTCTGGTGAACCTTCGCTGCACTCCCTCCATGGCAAGTATATCCTTCCTTAGATAAAGAGACCCACACTGTATACAATACTCCAGGTGTGGTCTCACCAGGGCCCGATATAATTGCAGTAAGATGTCTTTCCTCTTATATTCAAATCCTCCTGTAATAAAGGCCAACATACCATTTGCTTTCTTAATTGCTTGCTGTACCTGCAGGTTAACTTTCAGTGATTTGTGTACAAGGACCCCCAGGTCCCTCTGAACACCAACATTTCCCAATCTCTCACCATTTAAAAAAATGTTCTGCTTTTCTATATTTCCTACCAAAGTGGATAACTTCACATTTCTCCACATTATATTCCATTTGCCATGTTCTTGCCCACCCACTGTCGATATCCCCTTGAAGCCTCTTTGCATCCTCCTCACAACTTACATTCCCATCTCGCTTTGTATCATCGGCAAACTTGGATAAATTACATTTGGTCCCCTCATCCAAATCATTGATATAGATTGTGAATAGCTGGGGCAACAGCACCGAACCCTGCGGCACCCCACTATTTACAGCCTGCCAACCCGAAAATGACGCGTTTATTACAATCTCTGTTTTCTGTCCGTTAATTAATCTTCAATCCATGCTGGTAAATTACCCCCAATCCCAGAGCTCCCGTTACATTACTGTGACAGTGCACACGCAATTTATACCCAGTAATCTGACACGCTGACATACCATTGCCATCTGAACGGTGTTTGGGAATTCGGCCGGTGACAAGATCGAAATTGTATCACTGTACGTTCGTAATTTTGTTCTTCAGTAAAGAGAGAAGAAAGTATGTCACAACCTAATTCCTGGAATCCTACTTTATTCCAATACTCATAGTGCCTGTACTAAGGGAGCGCCACACTGCTGGAGGGACAGTACTGAGGGAGCGCCGCACTGCTGGAGGGGCAGTACTGAGGGAGCGCTGTACTGTCAGAGGGGCAGTACTGAGGGAGTGCCGCACTGTCAGAGGGGTGGTACTGAGGGAGCGCCGCACTGTCGGAGGGGCAGTACTGAGGGAGCACCGCACTGTCGGAGGGGCAGTACTGAGGGAGCACCGCACTGTTGGAGGGGCAGTACTGAGGGAGCACCGCACTGTCGGATGGGCGGTACCGAGAGAGTGCCGCACTGTCGGAGGGGCAGTACTGAGGGAGCGCTGTACTGTCGGAGGGGCAGTATTGAGGGAGTGCCCCACTGTCGGAGGGGCGGTACTGAGGGAGCGCCGCACTGTCGGAGGGGCGGCACTGAGGGAGCGCTGCACTGCGCTGTCGGAGGGACAGTACTGAGGGAGCGCCGTACTGTCGGAGGGGCAGTACTGAGGGGGGGCCGCACTGTCGGAGGGGCGGTACTGAGGGAGCGCCGCACTGCGCTGTCGGAGGGTCAGTACTGAGGGAGCATCGCACTGTCGGAGGGGCAGTACTGAGGGAGCGCCGCACTGACGGAGGGACGATACTGAGGGAGCGCCGCACTGTCGGAGGGGCGGAACTGAGGGAGCGGCGCACTGCGCTGTCGGAGGGTCAGTACTGAGGGAGCATCGCACTGTCGGAGGGGCAGTACTGAGGGAGCGGCGCACTGCGCTGTCGGAGGGTCAGTACTGAGGGAGCATCGCACTGTTGGAGGGGCAGTACTGAGGGAGCGGCGCACTGCGCTGTCGGAGGGTCAGTACTGAGGGAGCATCGCACTGTTGGAGGGGCAGTACTGAGGGAGCACCGCACTGTCGGAGGGGCAGTACTGAGGGAGCACCGCACTGTCGGATGGGCGGTACCGAGAGAGTGCCGCACTGTCGGAGGGGCAGTACTGAGGGAGCGCTGTACTGTCGGAGGGGCAGTATTGAGGGAGTGCCCCACTGTCGGAGGGGCGGTACTGAGGGAGCGCCGCACTGTCGGAGGGGCGGCACTGAGGGAGCGCTGCACTGCGCTGTCGGAGGGACAGTACTGAGGGAGCGCCGTACTGTCGGAGGGGCAGTACTGAGGGGGGGCCGCACTGTCGGAGGGGCGGTACTGAGGGAGCGCCGCACTGCGCTGTCGGAGGGTCAGTACTGAGGGAGCATCGCACTGTCGGAGGGGCAGTACTGAGGGAGCGCCGCACTATCGGAGGGTCAGTACTGAGGGAGTGCTGCACAGTAGGAGGGGCAGTACTGAGGGAGCGCCGCACTGACGGAGGGACGGTACTGAGGGAGCGCCGCACTGTCGGAGGGGCGGAACTGAGGGAGCGGCGCACTGCGCTGTCGGAGGGTCAGTACTGAGGGAGCATCGCACTGTTGGAGGGGCAGTACTGAGGGAGCATCGCACTGTCGGAGGGGCAGTACTGAGGGAGCGCCGCACTGTTGGAGGGGCAGTACTGAGGGAGTGCTGCACTGTAGGAGGGGCAGTACTGAGGGAGCGCCGCACTGTCGGAGGGGCGGTACTGAGGGAATTTGAGGGGTTTTAGGGTTCTCTATGCTGGGACCACACTTACCTGAGAATTACCCTCATGCTTTCCTGGCCATCATTCAGCTCATATTTGACAGACAGCAGCAGGATTCCCAGAGACACATCAATGGCATAAAAATTGTAGTGTTCCTGAAATCAAGAATTGGGAAAATAAACTGATTGTCTCTCTCACGCTCCCTTTTCCTCAGACAGAAAGAGGTTGTCAGAGCGGCAGTATAGAGGGAGTGCCGCACTGTCTGACGGGCAGAGATGAGGGAGCGCCGCACTGTTGGAGGGGTAGTGCCGAGGGAGCGCCGCACCATCGGAGGGACAGTACTGAGGGAGTGCTGCACTGTTGGAGGGGCAGTAATGAGGGAGTGCCTCACTGTCGGAGGGACAGTACTGAAGGAGCGACGCACTGCAATGTCGGGGGGGCAGTACTGAGGGAGCGCCTCACTGTCAGAGGGGCATGCTGGGACTTGAACCAGACTGGGACTAGTGTCCTGGCGAATCGAATAACTAGGGCTGTAGAAAGGCTTTAAACTAAATAGCCGGGGGAGGGTTCAGGTGAACGGAAATTTAAAAAGTCAAGGAGCAAGGAGAAGGCAATAGAGCAGGGTAGCACTTGGGAAAATGATAACCCGAATGTAACAGGCAGGGACAGAATGTATAAAAATAAAAGTGTATCAGAAATTGGAAAAATGGTAAAAAAAAAATACAAAATTAAAGCTCTATATCTGAACGCAAGCAGCAATCGTAACAAAATAGATGAGTTGACAGCACAAATAGAAATAAATGGAGATGATATGATAGCCATTACAGACGTAATTGCAAGGTGACCAAGACTGGGAACTGAATATTCAGGGGTATTTGACAATTTGGAAGAACATACAGAAAGGAAAAGGAGGTGTGGTATCTCTGATAATAAAGGATGAGATCAGTGCATTAGTGAGAAACGATATTGGCTCAGAAGATCAAGATGTAGAATCAGTTTGGGTGCAGATAAGGAATAATAAGGGGAAAAAGTCATTGGTGGGCATAGTCTATCGACCCCCTAACAGTAGCTACACTGTTGGGACAGAGTATAAAAATCAAGAAATAATGGAGGCTTGTAAGAAAGGTACGACAATAATCATGGGTGATTTTAATCTTCATATTGATTGGACAAATCAAATTGACCAAGGTAGCCTTGAGGAAGAGTTGATAAGAGTGTATCCGGGATAGCTTCCTTGAACAGTACGTTGCAGAACCAACCAGGGAGCAGGCTATCTTGGATCTGGTACTGTGTCATGAGACAGGATTAATAAATGATCTCATAGTAAAGGATCCTCTCGGAAAGAGTGGTTGAATTTCAAATTCAATTGAAGGATGAGAAAGTTGGATCACAAACCAGTGTCCTAAGCTTAAATAAAGGCGATTACAAAGGTATGAAGGCAGAGTTGGCTACAGTGGACTGGGAAAATAGATTAAAGTGTAAGACAGTTGATAAGCAGTGGCAAACATTTAAGGAGATATTTCATAACTCTCAATAAAAATATATTCCAACAAGGAAAGACTTTAAAGCAAGAGAAAACCATCCGTGGCTAACTAAAGAAGTAAAGGATGGTATTAAATTGAAAACAATGGCATACAAAGATGCCAAGATTAGTGGGAGGGCAGAGGATTGGGAAATTTGTAAAAATCAGCAAACGACGACTAAAAAAATAATAAAGCAGAAACAGGGTGCGTGCGCCACTGTCACTAAAGAAGAAATACTCAGTGAAATAATGAGACTAAAGGTGAAAAGTCCCCTGAATCTGATGGCTTCATCCTAGGGTCTTAAAAGAAATGGCTGCAGAGATGCATTGGTTGTAATTTACCAACATTCCCTGGATTCTGGAGAGGTCCCAGCAGATTGGAAAACCGCAAATGTAGCGCCCCTATTTAAAGAAGGAGGCAGACAGAAAGCAGGAAACTATAGACCAGTTAGCCTAACATCTGTGGTTGGGAAAATGCTGGAGTCCATTATTAAGAAAGCAGTGGCAGGACATTTAGAAAAGCATAATTCAGTCAGGCAGAGTCAGCATGGTTTTATGAAAGGGAAATCATGTTTGACAAATTTTCTGGAGTTCTTTGAGGATTAAGCGAGCAGGGTGGTTAAAGGGGAACCAATGGATGAGATGTATTTGGATTTCCAGAAGGCATTCGATAAGGTGCCACATAAACGGTTACTGCACAAGATAAAAGCTCACAGGGTTGGGGGTAATATATTAGCATAGATCGCATATTGGCTAACGAACAGAAAGCAGAGAGTCGGGATAAACGGGTCATTTTCCGGTTGGCAAACAGTGACTAATGGGGTGCCGCAGGGATCGGTGCTGGGTCCTCAACTATTTACAATCTATATTAATGACTTGGATGAAGGGACCGTGTGTAATGCAGCCAAGTTTGCTGACGATACAAAGATGGGAGGAAAAGCAATGTGCGAGGAGGACACAAAAAATCTGCAAAAAAACATAGACAGGCTAAGTGAGTGGGCAAAGATTGGCAGATGGAGTATAATGTGGAAACGTGTGAGGTTATTCACTTTGGCAGGAGAAATAAAAAAGCAAATTATTTAAATGGAGAGAGATTACAAAGTGCCGCAGTACAGCAGGACCGAGGGGTACTTGTGCATGAAACACAAAAGGATAGTATGCAGGTACAGCAAGTGATCAGGAAGGCCAATGGAATGTTGGCCTTTATTGCAAAGGGGATGGAGTATAAAAGCAGGAACATCCTGCTACATTTATACAGGATATTGGTGAGGCCACACCTGGAATATTGCGTGCAGTTTTGGTCTCCGTATTTAAGGAAGGATATACTTGCTTTAGAGGCAGTTCAGAGAAGGTTCACTAGGTTGATTCCAGAGGTGAGGGGGTTGACTTATGAAGAAAGGTTGAGTAGGTTGGGCCTCTACTCATTGGAGGTCAGAAGAATGAGAGGTGATCTTATCGAAAAGTATAAGATTATGAGGGGGCTCGACAAGGTGGATGCAGAGAGGATATCTCCTGAGGCACAATGATCCCGTTATACTCCGGTTGCCCCATCCTGAGCAGGAAGCAATGGTTTTGAGCAGGAGAGCTCCTTACCGTTCCCAGGAAGTGCGTCCGGTACAGTGTCGCATTCGGGTCGCTCTCGAAGGTCAGCCTGGGGGCAGTCACAGACCCCGCTTCCTCCAGATCGTGCTCTGTATACTGCGAGACAGCACCGGATGTCCCTTCTTGCCAGTATCCACTACATTGAGGACGGACGACGAGGGGGTAAGGAAGGCTGCTCCCCAAAACCTTCATAGACAGAGAGACAGAAACATACAGTCAGTGTGATACTCGTTGTTGTGTTCCTAACACAGATGAGACTGCACATAGGGAGGTTAAAGTAACAGTGACCTGAGTTTTTATTAAGACACTCCAGAGTGAGGAACAAGCCTTAAGGGCCGGCTTATATACAGTGCTCCCAAGGGATGCTGGGATCCCTTGGCACTTCAGGGGATGCACTCCCTGGTGGCGGAACATGGGAGTGCATGCTTTACAGATACACATCACTCAACCCCAAAGTCAACGTGAAAACTATTTTCAAGGTGAAGCAGTCGGGAGCCTTTCTTTCCCTGGTGGACCGCCTCGGTACAAATGCCTGTTCTGGTGTGTTGGCTGTGCCCTCACTGGGCTGGCGTGTTGTTGGCCCTGCAGGGCTGCTGGGTGAGCCTGGCCTTGCTGGGCTGTTGGCCATGATGAGTTCGATTTCCTGGTCTGGGGAGGTGTCGTTGATCCTTTGGGTGTGTGTTGTGGGCTCGAAAAAGGCGGTGTCTGCTGTGGGTTGTTCAGGGCAGTCTGTGAACCGCAGCCTCGTTTGGTCCAGGTGCTTTCTGCAAATTTGTCCATTGTCTAGTTTGACTACAAACACCCTACTCCCTTCTTTAGCTATCACCGTGCCCGCGATCCACTTGGGACCATGTCCATAGTTTAGTACATACACAGGATCATTCAGATCAATTACCCGTGACACTGTGGCGCGACCATTGTTTACATTTTGTTGCTGCCGCCTGCTCTCTACCTGATCATGCAGGTTGGGGTGAACCAGCGAGAGTCTGGTTTTAAGTGTCCTTTTCATGAGTAGCTCAGCCGGGGGCACCCGTGAGCAAATGGGGTCTCGTGCGGTAGCTGAGCAGTACTCGGGACAGGTTTGGAGTGAGCCTTCTGTGACTCGTTTGAGGCTCAGTTTGATTGTTTGTACTGCCCGCTCTGCCTGCCCATTGGAGGCTGGTTTAAACAGGGCCGAAATGACATGTTTGATCCCATTGCGGGTCATGAATTCTTTAAATTCGGCATTGGTGAAACATGGCCCATTGTCACTGACCAGTATGTCAGGCAGGCCGTGGGTGGCAAACATGGCCCTCAGACTTTCAATCGTGGCGGTGGCGGTGCTTCCCGACATTATTTCACATTCAATCCATTTTGAACAAGCATCCACCACCACCAGGAACATTTTACCGAGAAATGGGTCCGCATAGTCGACATGGATCCTCAACCATGGTCTGGAGGGCCAGGACCACAAACTTAGTGGTGCCTATCTGGGCGCATTGCGTCTGTGGGCCAAATGCCGTACGCCGCGATCTTTCTCCCCAAAAACTCCACTTCTGTTGCCATGAAGACGCATTTCAACCTCTTCAGCCGTAGCCCTACGCGATCCAGTCGCTGGAGGACCTCCTCCAGGTTTTGTAGGTGCTCGACGGTGTCACAACCCGTGACCAATATGTCGTCCTGTAAAACCACCGTGCGTGGTACCGACTTGAGTAGGCTCTTCATGTTTCTCTGGAAGATCGCTGCAGCCGACCGAATTCCAAAAGGGCATTTGTTGTAGATGAACAGTCCCTTGTGCATGTTGATGCAGATGAGGCCCTTCAAAGACTCCTCCAGCTCCTGCGTCATGTAGGCCGAAGTGAGGTCAAGCTTGGTGAACGTCTTGCCTCCTGCCAGCGTCGTAAATAGGTCGTCTGCCTTAGGTAGCGGGTATTGGTCCTGTAGTGAGAAACGATTAATAGTTACTTTATAATCACCGCAAATTCTAACCGTGCCATCACTTTTGAGTACTGGATCAATCGGGCTGGCCCACTCGCTGAATTACACTGGGGAGATGATGCCCTCGCGTTGCAGCCTGTCCAGCTCGATTTCCACTCTCTCCCTCATCATGTGAGGTACCGTTCACACATTGTGGTGAATGGGTCGTGCCTCTGGGACCAAGTGGATCCGCACCTTCGCCCCGGAAAAGTTTCCAATGCCTGGCTCAAAAAAGGAAGGAAATTTGTGAAGAACCTGGGTACATGAGGCCTCATCGACATGTGATAGCGCTCAGATGTCATCCCAGTTCCAGCGGATTTTGCCCAGCCAGCTCCTTCCAAGCAGTGTGGGGCCATCGCCCGGGACAATCCAGAATGGCAGTTCATGCACCGTGCCCTCGTAGGTGACCTTGACCATGGCGCTGCCCAGGACAGTGATGAGCTTTTTGGTGTACGTTCTGAGTTTTGTGTGGATGGGGCTCAGGGCTAGTCTGAATGCCTTGTTGCACCAGTCTCTCAAACATCTTTTTATGCATGATGGATTGGCTAGCGCCAGTGGCCAGTTCCATGGCTACGGGTAAGGCATTCAATTTTATGTCTCTGAGGCTTGAAATTGCTTTGAGCCACGTGGTGGTTAGCAGGTTTTGCAGAGCTTGCAGCTCGTCTGCAAGCTCATTGGAGGTGCCCCATTGTTCCACAGCTCTTGCAAACATACCTTTTGAAACAGCATGAATAGGCTGAATGGAAGCCTCCACAACGCCAACAAGGTGTGAATTGCCTTGCATTTATCTTTTGTTGCGGACTCTGAGTCATCTGGGTCACCTGAGGCCTGCTGGCAGTTGCAGACTCGCGGTTTCTGCCCTGTACATTTCTGCTCACAAACACAGTTCCAGTTAACTTCTGAACATTGCTAGCACTTGTGTGCTGAGAGAGTTGTTTGGTGTTATCACTGGTGGACATAAATGCCTGTGCTATCGCAGTGGCCTTACTGAGGGTCGGTGTCTCTACAGTCAAACGTTTTCATAGGATGGTCTCGTGCCCAATGCCCAGTACAAAAAAGTCTCTGAGCATTTGCTCCAAATAGCCATCAAACTCACATTGTCCTGCAAGTCGCTTTAGCTCGGCTACGTAGCTCGCCACTTCCTGACCTTCAGATCGCTGGTACGTATAGAACCGATACCTCGCCATCTGCACGCTCTCCCTCGGGTTAAGATGCTCCCGAACCAGTGTACACAGCTCCTCATACGACTTATCTGTGAGTTTCACCGGAGCCAGAAGATTGTTCATGAGGCTGTAGGTCGGTGTCCTGTAGACCGTGTCCTTTTTGCAGCGCTTCCTTCTCCGTCCAGCTCGTTGGCTACAAAGTACTGGTCTAGCCGTTCGACATAGGCTTCCCAGTCCTCACCCTCCAAGAACTTCTCCAAGATGCCCACAGTTTGCTGCATCTTTGTGTTGGATTCGTGTACTCATTGCCAGTTGTTGTGTTCCTAACACAGATGAGACTGCACACAGGGAGGTTCAAGTAACATTGACCTCAGTCTTTATTAAGACACTCCAGAGTGAGGAATAGGTCTTAGGGGCCGGCTTATATACAGTGATCCCAAGGGATGCTGGGATCCCTTGCGACTCCGGGGGATGCGCTCCCTGGTGGCGGAACATGGGAGCGCATGCTTTAAAGATGAGTTTAGCAAGGTAACAGAGGGAGAGAGAGAAAGATTCAGAGAGAGTGTGATGGAAAGACAGAGAGGGTGAGAGAGGAGAAGGAGGAGGAGGAATGGAAGGAGGA
Organism: Pristiophorus japonicus; assembly: GCF_044704955.1. Classification (NCBI taxonomy): domain Eukaryota; kingdom Metazoa; phylum Chordata; class Chondrichthyes; family Pristiophoridae; genus Pristiophorus; species Pristiophorus japonicus. The sequence goes on from NW_027253336.1 coordinate 512,629, forward strand.
GGGGAATGAGGGTGAAGAAGGGAAGGATGAAGAGGAAGGGAAGCAGGAGGGGAATGAAGTGGAGGGGGAGGAAGGGTGAGCGGAAGGAAAAGGAGAGGAGGTGGAGGGAGGAGGAGGAGAAAGGGAGGAGAGGAAGAAGGAGCGGAGAAGGAAGGGAGGAGGGGAAGGAAGAAGAGGATGAGGGATTGGGGGGGAGGTGGGAAGGGAGGAGATGGAGGGAGGAGAAGGGGAGGAAAAGGCGAAGGAGGGGTTGGGGAAGGAAGGAGGGGGAAAGAGGGTGAATGGGAAGGGGGTATGAGGAGGAGGGGAGGAGAGGAGGAGGAGGAAGAGGGAACAAGGAAGAGAGAGGTGGGGAATGGAGGAAGGAGAGGAGGGGAGGAGGGTGAGGATGGGGAGGAGAGGAAAGGGTGAGTAGAGTTGAAAGGGAGGAGGTGGAGGAAGAGAAGGGGAAGGATGAGGGGGATGGAGAAAGGAAGGAGGTGCAGGGAAGGAATGTGGTGGAGGAGGAGGGGAGGGGGTGATGGAGAGGAGGTGGAGGAGAACGGGGACGAGGGAACGGGGAGGGGAGAACGGGGAGAAGGAGGGGAGGAGAACGTAAATGGGATAAAGGGCATAGAGAAAACTGGGAGAAGGAGGGAGGGGAGAGGGAGAAGAGAGGAACGAGGGAGAGGAGGAACGAGGGAGAGGAGGAGGAGGGGATGGGGGAACGGGGAGTGGAGAATGGTGAGGAGGAGGGAGGGGGAGAGGAAGAGGAGGGGAACGAGGGAGAGTAAGAGCAGGAAGGGTAGGAGGAGGAAGACAATGGGGATGGGGAAAAGGGGAGGAGGAGGGAGCGTGAGTTTGTGGCCTACCTTCGGAGGCTGCGGCAGGGAACATCTCTGCTCCTCCAGTCGAGTACCCTGGGGAATAGATTGCAAAACCAACATAACAATCCACGTATTGAAAACTCCCCGGGATGTTCATTCTCGGAAGGGTGGGCTGACCGTCCCCTCTGACCTCACCCGCCCAGAACCAACCCCCGCAACCAACAACTCGCGCACCCCCAAAAATATCTCCATACAATCACCCTCCCCCTCTCCCCAAACCACTCACCCACTCTCCTCCCGAGGGTAACACTCAATCAGTCATTCTCCTCCACAGACTGGGCCTCAGTTCCGCCTGCCCCAATATGACTCTGGCAGGGATTTACCAACCCCTCATATCCCTCTATCAGCTCCCGCTCATTCCCCCCGGTCCCCCTCCCCATGCACAACCCTCAAACGTGCCCCTGATTCCTGTCCAGTGACCCCTGGGTTAGGGAGGGGGGTGAATCAGCCCGGGTTCCTGCTCCTGATCCCTGTCCAGTGACCTCTGGATTAGGGAGGGGGGTGAATCAGCCCGGGTTCCTGCTCCTGATCCCTGTCCAGTGACCCCCTGGGTTATTGAGACGGTGAATCAGCCCGGGTTCATAAGAACATAAGAAATAGGAACAGGAGTAGGCCATACGGCCCCTCGATCCTGCTCCGCCATTCAATAAGATCATGGCTGATCTGATCTTCGACTCAGGTCCACTTCCCCACCTGCTCCCCAAATCCCCTTATTCCCGTTTCGTTTAAGAAACTGTCTATTTCTGTCTTAAATTTATTCAATGTCCCAGCTTCCACAGCTCTCTGAGGCAGCGAATTCCATAGATTTACAACCTTCTGAGAGATGAAATTCCTCCTCATCTCAGTTTTAAATGGGCGGCCCCTTATTCTAAGATTATGCCCCCTAGTTCTAGTCTCCCCCATCAGTGGAAACATCCTCTCTGCATCCACCTTGTCAAGCCCCCTCATAATCTTATACGTTTCGATAAGATCACCTCTCATTTTTCTGAATTCCAATGAGTAGAGGCCCAACCTACTCAACCTTTCCTCATAAAGTCAACCCCCTCATCCCCAGAATCAACCAAGTGAAGCTTCTCTGAACTGCCTCCAAAGTAAGTATATCCTTTCGTAAATATGGAAAGCAAAACGGCATGCAGTATTCCAGGTGTGGCCTCACCAGTACCCTGTATAATTGTAGCAAGACTTCCCTGCTTTTATACTCCATTCCTTTGCAATAAAGGCCAAGATACTATTGGCCTTCCTGATCACTTGCTGTACCTGCATACTAACCTGTTGTGTTTCATGCACAAGTACCCCCAGGTCCCGCTGTACTGCAGCACTTTGCAATCTTTCTCCATTTAAATAATAACTTGCTCTTTGATTTTTTTCTGCCAAAGTGCAGGACCTCACACTTTCCAACATTATATCTGCCAAATTTTTGCCCACTCACTTAGCATGTCTATGTCCTTTTGCAGTTTTTTGTGTCCTCCTCACACATTGCTTTTCCTCCCATCTTTGTATCGTCAGCAAACTTGGCTACGTTACACTCGGTCCCTTCTTCCAAGTCGTTAATATAGATTGTAAATAGTTGGGATCTCAGCACTGATCCCTACGGCACCCCACTAGTTACTGTTTGCCAACCAGACAATGAACCATTTATCCCGACTCTCTGTTTTCTGTTAGTTAGCCAATCCACTATCCATGCTAATATATTACCCCCAACTGCTTTTGATCCCTGTCCAGTGACCCCTGGGTTAGGGAGCACTGAATCACCTGCAGTTTCTCAATGAATTCAAACAAATCTTCATTCTGTGGAAAGAAAGAAATCAGGTGGTTACAACCTGAGGTATGTCAGAGTGTTACTGTGAGAAGTGTGGGGTATATCAGTGTTACAGTGAGGAGTGTGGGGTACATCAGTGTTACAGTGAAGCGTGTGGGATATATCAGTGTTACAGTGAGGGGTGTGGGGTATATCAGTGTTACAGTGAGTGGTGTGGGGTATATCAGTGTTACAGTGAGGGGTGTGGGGTATATCAGTGTGTTACAGTGAAGCGTGTGGGATATATCAGTGTTACAGTGAGGGGTGCGGGGTATATCAGTGTTACAGTGAGGGGTGCAGAGTATATCAGAGTGTCACCTTTTGGTTGTAGTAGAGGTTGTGTCCTGATGGGATCTCGATGCCAATCTCTTCCAGTGACTGCACATGTCTGCGTCTGTAATTATCGAGAGTTTAGTGTGGTACCTTAGGCCTGTCACACACTGAACCATAGTCGCAACTTAACCAATGTGTGACAATTAGTGAGATGCATGGATAGAGAGGGAGAGAGAGAGAGTGAAACAGTGGGTGTGGGAGGCAGAGAGGGAGAGAGAGACTGTGTAAGAGGGAGCCAGAGAGGGAGAGAATGAGCGAGAGAGGATGAGAGAGAATGAGAGAGACCGACAATGAGAGAGGGAGACGGGGAGAGCGAGAGAGAGAGAAAGAAAGAGAGAGACAGACACTGGGAGAGGGATGCAGCGAGAGAGAAAGACAGTGGGAGACAGAGAGGTAGAGAATGAGCGAGCGAGGGAGGGTGACAGAGAGAGAATGAGAGACCGAGAGAGAGAGAGACAGAGTGGGAGAGGGAGGCAGAAAGCAAGAGAGAGGGACTGCGAGAGAATGAGAAAGGAAGAGAGAGGCAGGTAAAAAAGAAAGAGAACAGAGAGAGGGAGAGCGTGAGAGACAGAAACAGAGAGTGGGAGAGAAAGAGACAAGGTAGCGAGAGACAGAGAGAGGAAGAGCGTGAGCGACAGAGAGGGAAAGAGTGAGTGTGAGAGACTGAGAGACAGATAGAGAGGGAGAGAGATATGAAGAAAAGGACAGACATGTTGAAAACAAGATTCACTCACTGGGCGTTTGCTGAACAAGTAAAAAATTTGTCGACATCGAGAAAAAGAATCTTTGGCAAGGTAAAAAATCGCTTTCAGGGATTAGAATTTAATCATTTCTCTCTCTATATGACTGTCGCCCCGCTATCTGTTACCCTGTATATAATATAACCCCCCGAACCCTCGATGTGATTCTCTCCGCACTGTTACCCTGTATATAATATAACCCCCGAACCCCTCGATGTGATTCTATCCGCACTGTTACCCTGTATAAAATATAACCCCCAAACCCCTCGATGTGATTCTCTCCCCACTGTTACCCTGTATATAATATAACCCCGAACCCCTCAATGTGATTCTCTCCCCACTGTTACCCTGTATATAATATAACCCCCGAACCCCTCGGTGATTCTCCCCCCACTGTTACCCTGTATATAATATAACCCCCGAACCCCTCGATGTGATTCTCCCCCCACTGTTACCCTGTATATAATATAACCCCCGGAACCCTCGATGTGATTCTCTCCCCACTGTTATCCTGTATATAATATAACCCCCGAACCCCTCGATGTGATTCTCTCCCCACTGTTACCCTGTATATAATATAATCCCCGAACCCCTCGATGTGATTCTCCCCCCACTGTTACCCTGTATATAATATAACCCCGAACCCCTCGATGTGATTCTCTCCCCACTGTTACCCTGTATATAATATAACCCCCGAACCCCTCGATGTGATTCTCTCCCCACTGTTACCCTGTATATATAATCGCCGAACCCCTCGATGTGATTCTCTCCCCACTGTTACCCTGTATATATAATCGCCGAACCCCTCGATGTGATTCTCTCCCCACTGTTACCCTGTATATAATATAACCCCCGAACCCCTCGATGTGATTCTCTCCCCACTGTTACCCTGTATATAATATAACCCCCGAACCCCTCGATGTGATTCTCTCCCCACTGTTACCCTGTATATAATATAACCCCCGAACCCCTCGATGTGATTCTCTCCCCACTGTTACCCTGTATATAATATAACCCCCGAACCCCTCGATGTGATTCTCCCCCCACTGTTACCCTGTATATAATATAACCCCCGAACCCCTCGATGTGATTCTCTCCCCACTGTTACCCTGTATATAATATAACCCCCGAACCCCTCGATGTGATTCTCTCCGCACTGTTACCCTGTATATAATGTAACCCCCCCGAACCCCTCGATGTGATTCTCTCCCCACTGTTACCCTGTATATAATATAACCCCCGAACCCCTCGATGTGATTCTCCCCCCACTGTTACCCTGTATATAATATAACCCCCAAACCCCTCGATGTGATTCTATCCGCACTGTTACCCTGTATAAAATATAACCCCCGAACCCCTCGATGTGATTCTCCCCCCACTGTTACCCTGTATATAATATAACCCCCAAACCCCTCGATGTGATTCTATCCGCACTGTTACCCTGTATATAATATAACCCCCGAACCCTCGATGTGATTCTCTCCCCACTGTTACCCTGTATATATAATCCCCGAACCCCTCGATGTGATTCTCTTCCCACTGTTACCCTGTATATAATATAATCCCCGAACCCCTCGATGTGATTCTCTCCCCACTGTTACCCTGTATATAATATAACCCCCGAACCACTCGATGTGATTCTCTCTGACTGTTACCCTGTATATAATATAACCCCCGAACCCCTCGATGTGATTCTCTCCCCACTGTTACCCTGTATATAATATAACCCCCGAACCCTCGATGTGATTCTCTCCCCACTGTTACCCTGTATATAATATAACCCCCGAACCCCTCGATGTGATTCTCTCCCCACTGTTACCCTGTATATGATATAACCCCCGAACCCCTCGATGTGATTCTCCCCCCACTGTTACCCTGTATATAATATAACCCCGAACCCCTCGATGTGATTCTCTCCCCACTGTTATCCTGTATATAATATAACCCCCGAACCCCTCGATGTGATTCTCTCCCCACTGTTACCCTGTATATAATATAACCCTCCGAACCCCTCGATGTGATTCTCTCCCCACTGTTACCCTGTATATAATATAACCCCCGAACCCCTCGATGTGATTCTCTCTGACTGTTACCCTGTATATAATATAACCCCCGAACCCCTCGATGTGATTCTCTCCCCACTGTTACCCTGTATATAATATAACCCCCGAAGCCCTCGATGTGATTCTCTCCCCACTGTTACACTGTGTATATAACCCCCGAAGCCCTCGATGTGATTCTCTCCCCACTGTTACCCTGTATATAATATAACCCCCCGAACCCCTCGATGTGATTCTCTCCCCACTGTTACCCTGTATATAATATAATCCCCGAACCCCTCGATGTGATTCTCTCCCCATTGTTACCCTGTATATAATATAACCCCCCGAACCCCTCGATGTGATTCTCTCCCCACTGTTACCCTGTATATAATATAACCCCCCGAACCCCTCGATGTGATTCTCTCCCCACTGTTACCCTGTATATGATATAACCCCCAAACCCCTCGATGTGATTCTCCCCCCACTGTTACCCTGTATATAATATAACCCCCCGAACCCCTCGATGTGATTCTCTCCCCACTGTTACCCTGTATATGATATAACCCCCGAACCCCTCGATGTGATTCTCTCCCCACTGTTATCCTGTATATAATATAACCCCCGAACCCCTCGATGTGATTCTCTCCCCACTGTTATCCTGTATATAATATAACCCCCGCACCCCTCGATGTGATTCTCCCCCCACTGTTACCCTGAATATAATATAACCCCCCGAACCCCTCGATGTGATTCTCTCCCCACTGTTACCCTGTATATAATATAACCCCCCGAACCCTCGATGTGATTCTCTCCCCACTGTTACCCTGTATATAATATAACCCCCAAACCCCTCGATGTGATTCTATCCGCACTGTTACCCTGTATAAAATATAACCCCCGAACCCCTCGATGTGATTCTCCCCCCACTGTTACCCTGTATATAATATAACCCCCAAACCCCTCGATGTGATTCTATCCGCACTGTTACCCTGTATATAATATAACCCCCGAACCCTCGATGTGATTCTCTCCCCACTGTTACCCTGTATATATAATCCCCGAACCCCTCGATGTGATTCTCTCCCCACTGTTACCCTGTATATAATATAATCCCCGAACCCCTCGATGTGATTCTCTCCCCACTGTTACCCTGTATATAATATAACCCCCGAACCACTCGATGTGATTCTCTCTGACTGTTACCCTGTATATAATATAACCCCCGAACCCCTCGATGTGATTCTCTCCCCACTGTTACCCTGTATATAATATAACCCCCGAACCCTCGATGTGATTCTCTCTCCACTGTTACCCTGTATATAATATAACCCCCGAACCCCTCGATGTGATTCTCTCCCCACTGTTACCCTGTATATGATATAACCCCCGAACCCCTCGATGTGATTCTCCCCCCACTGTTACCCTGTATATAATATAACCCCGAACCCCTCGATGTGATTCTCTCCCCACTGTTATCCTGTATATAATATAACCCCCGAACCCCTCGATGTGATTCTCTCCCCACTGTTACCCTGTATATAATATAACCCTCCGAACCCCTCGATGTGATTCTCTCCCCACTGTTACCCTGTATATAATATAACCCCCGAACCCCTCGATGTGATTCTCTCTGACTGTTACCCTGTATATAATATAACCCCCGAACCCCTCGATGTGATTCTCTCCCCACTGTTACCCTGTATATAATATAACCCCCGAAGCCCTCGATGTGATTCTCTCCCCACCGTTACACTGTGTATATAACCCCCGAACCCTCGATGTGATTCTCTCCCCACTGTTACCCTGTATATAATATAACCCCCAAACCCCTCGATGTGATTCTATCCGCACTGTTACCCTGTATAAAATATAACCCCCGAACCCCTCGATGTGATTCTCCCCCCACTGTTACCCTGTATATAATATAACCCCCAAACCCCTCGATGTGATTCTATCCGCACTGTTACCCTGTATATAATATAACCCCCGAACCCTCGATGTGATTCTCTCCCCACTGTTACCCTGTATATATAATCCCCGAACCCCTCGATGTGATTCTCTCCCCACTGTTACCCTGTATATAATATAATCCCCGAACCCCTCGATGTGATTCTCTCCCCACTGTTACCCTGTATATAATATAACCCCCGAACCACTCGATGTGATTCTCTCTGACTGTTACCCTGTATATAATATAACCCCCGAACCCCTCGATGTGATTCTCTCCCCACTGTTACCCTGTATATAATATAACCCCCGAACCCTCGATGTGATTCTCTCCCCACTGTTACCCTGTATATAATATAACCCCCGAACCCCTCGATGTGATTCTCTCCCCACTGTTACCCTGTATATGATATAACCCCCGAACCCCTCGATGTGATTCTCCCCCCACTGTTACCCTGTATATAATATAACCCCGAACCCCTCGATGTGATTCTCTCCCCACTGTTATCCTGTATATAATATAACCCCCGAACCCCTCGATGTGATTCTCTCCCCACTGTTACCCTGTATATAATATAACCCTCCGAACCCCTCGATGTGATTCTCTCCCCACTGTTACCCTGTATATAATATAACCCCCGAACCCCTCGATGTGATTCTCTCTGACTGTTACCCTGTATATAATATAACCCCCGAACCCCTCGATGTGATTCTCTCCCCACTGTTACCCTGTATATAATATAACCCCCGAAGCCCTCGATGTGATTCTCTCCCCACTGTTACACTGTGTATATAACCCCCGAAGCCCTCGATGTGATTCTCTCCCCACTGTTACCCTGTATATAATATAACCCCCCGAACCCCTCGATGTGATTCTCTCCCCACTGTTACCCTGTATATAATTATAATCCCCGAACCCCTCGATGTGATTCTCTCCCCATTGTTACCCTGTATATAATATAACCCCCCGAACCCCTCGATGTGATTCTCTCCCCACTGTTACCCTGTATATAATATAACCCCCCGAACCCCTCGATGTGATTCTCTCCCCACTGTTACCCTGTATATGATATAACCCCCAAACCCCTCGATGTGATTCTCCCCCCACTGTTACCCTGTATATAATATAACCCCCCGAACCCCTCGATGTGATTCTCCCCCCACTGTTACCCTGTATATAATATAACCCCCCGAACCCCTCGATGTGATTCTCCCCCCACTGTTACCCTGTATATGATATAACCCCCAAACCCCTCGATGTGATTCTCCCCCCACTGTTACCCTGTATATAATATAACCCCCGAACCCCTCGATGTGATTCTCTCCCCACTGTTATCCTGTATATAATATAACCCCCGAACCCCTCGATGTGATTCTCTCCCCACTGTTATCCTGTATATAATATAACCCCCGCACCCCTCGATGTGATTCTCCCCCCACTGTTACCCTGAATATAATATAACCCCCCGAACCCCTCGATGTGATTCTCTCCCCACTGTTACCCTGTATATAATATAACCCCCCGAACCCTCGATGTGATTCTCTCCCCACTGTTACCCTGTATATAATATAACCCCCCAAACCCCTCGATGTGATTCTCCCCCCACTGTTACCCTGTATATAATATAACCCCCCGAACCCCTCGATGTGATTCTCCCCCCACTGTTACCCTGTATATAATATAACCCCCGAACCCCTCGATGTGATTCTCTCCCCACTGTTACCCTGTATATAATATAACCCCCAAACCCCTCGATGTGATTCTCTCCCCACTGTTACCCTGTATATAATATAACCCCCGAACCCCTCGATGTGATTCTCTCCCCACTGTTACCCTGTATATAATATAACTCCCGAACCCCTCAATGTGATTCTCTCCCCACTGTTACCCTGTATATAATATAACTCGCGAACCCCTCGATGTGATTCTCTCTCCACTGTTACCCTGTATATAATGTAACCCCCCCGATCCCCTCGATGTGATTCTCTCCCCACTGTTACCCTGTATATAATATAACCCCCCGAACCCTCGATGTGATTCTCTCCCCACTGTTACCCTGTATATAATATAACCCCCCAAACCCCTCGATGTGATTCTCCCCCCACTGTTACCCTGTATATAATATAACCCCCCGAACCCCTCGATGTGATTCTCCCCCCACTGTTACACTGTGTATATAACCCCCGAACCCCTCGATGTGATTCTCTCCCCACTGTTACCCTGTATATAATATAACCCCCAAACCCCTCGATGTGATTCTCTCCCCACTGTTACCCTGTATATAATATAACCCCCGAACCCCTCGATGTGATTCTCTCCCCACTGTTACCCTGTATATAATATAACCCCCGAACCCCTCGATGTGATTCTCTCCCCACTCTTACCCTGTATATAATATAACCCCGAACCCCTCGATGTGATTCTCTCCCCGCTGTTACCCTGTATATAATATAACCCCTGAACCCCTCGATGTGATTCTCTCCCCACTGTTACCCTGTATATAATATAACTCCCGAACCCCTCGATGTGATTCTCTCCCCACTGTTACCCTGTATATAATGTAACCCCCCCGATCCCCTCGATGTGATTCACTCCCCACTGTTACCCTGTATATATAACTCCCCGAACCCCTCGATGTGATTCTCTCCCCACTGTTACCCTGTATATAATATAACCCCCGAACTCCTCGATGTGATTCTCCCCCCACTGTTACACTGTGTATATAACCCCCGAACCCTTCGATGTGGTTCTCTCCCAGCTCTCTGTTTCCCATGTGTAAAATCTAACCCCCCCGCCCACCATCCCGCACCTCTCGTTGTGAACAGACTATAATTGGGTGCCAGCCTCCCCGATCGCTGTCTGTCTGGGGCAGGGATAAGTGTCCGAGAGACTCACCCACTAAGTATTGCTGTGTTCGAGCTACGTTTCCTGAACATAGTGCCTTGCGTTTGAAGTCTCCGTCGGTGGGACAAGGACCAAGTTTTAGTGTCGGTGGAGCCCGGCTCAATGAAGCGAGAAGCTGGTTTCTCTCGATATCTCTCGCCGCTTTCCTCTACTTTGGAGATGCTGCCACCGGACCCCTCCACGCTACACGTTTGCCTGCGTCTCTGATCCGTTCCCCCACCCACCCCCCCCCGCCGCCGGATGTGCTTTTCTCCAGGCTGCAGCCCATGGAGAGTCCGGCGGGGGTCCCTGCCTTGTGACAGAAGGCTGATGGTGTGAGCAGAGCACAGATCATGGGTCTCCTCAGAGTACAACTCAACACATGATTTAACAGGTGCCTCTCCACTGGGAGAGGGAAACAAAGAGAAAGAGACACAGAGACAGAGAGAGAGAGACAGACAGACAGAGAGAGAGCGACAAAGAGACAGAGAGAGAGAGAGACAGAGAGAAAGAGACTGAATAAGAGCGAGACTCTCTCTCTCTGTCTCTCTCTCTCTATCTGTAGCTGTCCCTCTCACTTTCTCTCTGTATCTCTCTCTCTCGCTATGACTGTCTCACTCTCACTCTCCCTCTCTCTCTCTCTCTCTCTCACATTGTCTCTCTCTCCACACACACTAATCCCCTGCTGCCGCCTGCTCTCACTGACCTTTCTCTGAGTGACAGTAAAGCAGCTGATCTCCGGCTGCAAAGCCCGCAGCCCACAGCTTCCCGCCAAGCCGCAGCACATCAAACGTGGAAGAGCAGAGTTCGAACTGCAGGATCCCAATCCCAGGGCTGCCTCTCCGCCAACACCCCCAAACCCCCAAACCCCCAGGGACTGAGGGAGGGAGTGGGGATCACACAAAAACATAAAATAAAATTGTAAAAACACATTTTATTATTAAACTACGGTAAGTCTATTTTAAACCATAATTTTAAAAACTTTTTTTTTTAATCGTAAAAATATAATTTTTTAAAATACATAAATTACTTTAATTTAAATTAATAAAAATATGTAGTGTATTTTTTCTATTTAATGTGTGTGTTTGCGGGTGGGGAGGGGGTTCTCAATATTGGGAACTCCAACATACGGAGTTACGAATGAGAAGATACTTTACCGTGATTGGCTGCCCAGACCATGTGACTGCAGCTCCAGCCCTGCGCATACCCTAACGGGCAGGTGCTACGAAGCGCAGTCAGTGAAGGCCTCAGGACCGGGAACTCGCATGGACGCAGCAGGAACAGGTAGGTGCGTGACCGGGATTTCTGGGCCAGTGTATAATCAGAATTTGTCAATTCCTGACAGAACTGTTGCTCAGCACCAGCAGCAAGTGTTTTGTGGGTCCGGAGAATTTTTATAACACGGGAGGGGGGGGCCTCAGAAGCAGAAAGGTGAAGAACCCCAGTTGTAAGGTGCCAGTTTCTCAGGATCTCTAATCAGTGACTCATCATCATCATAAGGCAGTCCCTCAGAGTCGAGGAAGACTTGCTTCCACACTTAAAGTGAATTCTCAGGCGACTGAACAGTCCAATACGGAAATTACAGTCTCTGTCACAGGTGGGACAGACAGTGGTTGGAGGAAAGGGTGGGTGGGGAGTCTGGTTTGCCGCACGCTCCTTCCGCTGCCTGCGCTTGCTTTTTGCATGCTCTCGGCGACGAGACTTGACCTGCTCAGCGCCCTCCCGGATGCACTTCCTCCACTTAGGGCGGTCTTTGGCCAGGGACTCCCAGGTGTCGGTGGGGATGTTGCAGTTTATCAAGGAGGGTGTCCCTGAAACGTTTCCTCTGCCCACCTGGGGCTCGCTTGCCGTGTAGGAGCTCCAAGTAGAGCGCTTGCTTTGGGAGTCTTGTGTCAGGCATGCGAACTATGTGGCCCGCCCAACGGAGTTGGTCGAGTGTGGTCAGTGCTTCGATGCTGGGGATGTTGGCCTGATCGAGGACACTCATGTTGGTGCATCTGTCCTCCCGGGGGAATTGCAGGATCTTGCAGAGGCAGCATTGGTGGTATTTCTCCAACGATTTGAGGTGCCGACTGTATCTGGTCCACGTCTCTGAGCCACACAGGAAGGCCGGGATTACTACAGCCCTGTAGACCATGAGCTTGATGCCAGATTTGAGGGCCTGGTCTTCGAACAGTCTTTTCCTCAGGCGGCCGAAGGCTGCGCTGGCGCACTGGGGCGGTGTTGAACCTCGTCATCGATGTCTGTCCTTGCTGATAGTAGGCTCCCATGGGTCTGGGTGTACGCAACTCTTAGTTTGGGTCCCATTTTCCCTGCTTTTCTACATAGGAACATAAGAAAGAGGAGCAAGAGTCGGCCATACGGCCCCTCGAGCCTGATCTGCCATTTAATACGATCATTTCTGATCTGATCATGGACTAAGCTCCACTTCCCTGCCCGGTCCCCATAACCCCTTATTCCCTTATCGGTTAAGAAACTGTCTATTTCTGTCTTAAATTTATTCAATGACCCGGCTTCTACAGCTACCTGAGGCAGCGAATTCCACAGAGTTACAACCCTCTGAGAAGAAATTCCCCCACATCTCAGTTTTAAATAGGTGTCCTCTTATTCTAAGATTATGCTCCATAGTGCTAGTCTCCCCCATCAGTGGAAATAACCTCTCTGCATCCACCTTGTCAAGCCCCCTCATAAGATCATCTCTCATTCTTCTGAATTCCAATGAGTAGAGGCCCAACCTCCTCAACCTTTCCTCATAAGTCAACCCCCTCATCGCCGGAATCAACCGAGTGAACCTTCTCTAAACTGCCTCCAAAGCAAGTATATCCTTTTGTAAATTTGGAAACCAAAACTGCACGCAGTACTCCAGGTGTGGCCTCACCAATACCCTGTATAACTGTCACAAGACTTCTCTGCTTTTATACTCCATCCCCTTTGCAGTAAAGGCCAAGATTCCATTGGCCTTCCTGATCACTTGCTGTACCTGCATACTTACCTTTTGTGTTTCATACACAAGTACCCCCAGGTCCCGCTATACTGCAGCACTTTGCAATATTTCTCCATTTAAATAATAACTTGCTCTTCGATTTTTTTCTGCCAATGTGGATAACCTCAAACTTTTCAACATTATACACCATCTTCCAAATTTTTGCTCACTCACTTAGCCTGTCTATGTCCTTTTGCAGGTTTTTTGTGTCCTCCTCACAGATTGCTTTTCCTCCCATCTTTTCTGTGTCCTTTCTTCCACGTTCTGCATCGTCCTCTGCTGTGCCAAGTGCGACAGGCGAACGTGGGCATTAAATGTGCCACGTTTGATATTGGGCCCATTTGATTTGGCAAAAGGGAGGGTCAGAAAATCTGATACTGAAAAGCAAATGACATATTGTATTTTACTGTTATCAACGAGATCATCAAAGAGTCAAAGTGTTCCTTTCTTTCAAGGAGCTGGACTATTAATCAACCACGGGGACAGTCCCTGGGCACTGCAAGTGCAAAAAAGTTTGTTGCCATTCTCCGCCTGCTCCATGACGACATGTAAGCCGTAATCCTGACCAACGGATCCATCACAGACCCAATCCACACCTCGTCCGGGTCAAGCAGGGCTGCATCATCGCACCAACGCTCTTCTCGATCTTCCTCGCTGCAATGCTCCACCTCACACTCAACAAGCTCTCCGTTGGAGTGGAACTAAATTATAGAACCAATGGGAACCTGTTCAACCTTCATTCTCTCCAGACAGATCCAAGACCGTCCCATTCTCTGTTGTCGAGCTACAGTACACGGACGACGCTTGCGTCTGCGCGCATTCAGAGGCCGAATTCCGAGCCAATGTTAATATCTTCACCGAAGCCTTCGAAAGCATAGGACTTACACTAAACATGCGTAAGACAAAGGTCCTCCACCAACCTGACCCGGCCACACAGCACTGCCCCCCGGTCATCAAGATCCACGGCACGGCCCTGGACAACGTGGACCACTTACCGAGCCTATTACCAGCAAGGGCAGACATCGACGACGAGGTCCAACATCGTCTCCAGTGCGCCAGCGCAGCCTTCAGCTGCCTGAGGAAGAGAATGTTCGAAGACCAGGCCCTCAAATCTGGCACCAAGCTCATGGTCTACAGCTCTGTAGTGATACCCGCCCTCCTGTATGGCTCAGAGACATGGACCATATAAGGTAGATACCTCAAATCATTGGAGAAATACCACCAACGATGTCTCCGCAAGATCCTGCAAATCCCCTGGGAGGACAGACGCACCGACGTTAGCGTCCTCGATCAGGCCAACATCCCCAGCATTGAAGCACTGACCACATTCGAACAGCTCCATTGGACGGGCCACATTGTTTGCATGCCCGACACAAGACTCCCAAAGCAAGCGCTCTACTCGGAGCTCCGACACGGCAAGCGAGCCCCAGGTGGGCAGAGGAAACGTTTCAAGCACACCCTCCTTGATAAAGAGCAACATCCCCACTGGCACCTGGGAGTCCCTGGCCCAAGACCGCCTTAAGTGGAGGAAGAGCATCCGGGAGGGCACTGAGCACCTTGAGTCTCGTCACCGAGAGCATGCAGAAAGCAAGCGCAGGCAGCGGAAGGAGCGTGCGGCAAACCAGACTTCCCACCAACCCTTTCCTCCAACCGCTGTCTGTCCCACCTGTGACAGAGACTGTAATTCCCGTATTGGACGGTTCAGTCACCTGAGAACTCACTTTTAGAGTGGAAGCAAGTCTTCCTCAATTTCGAGGGACTGCCTATGAAGATAACCCTGCTAGCAAGTAGTGATACTTTTAGAGGGTCCCTACGCCTGGGGACCAGAGTCACCTATACCTCACTACATGGGGACAGTGTTGTCATCGGAACATAGGCCCCAATTTTGCCCAGCACTGGGCACCGTTTTTTCAGCACCCAGTGATTTTTCTGGCTAGTTTAAGATTCCCCAATATTGGGGGGTCGGCATCAACTACCAGCCGCAGAAAGTTTGACACAATACATTCTGGCACTGGTGAATGTTGAAAATAGGGCATAGGGCAACTTTCCTCAGTAATTATTTTTCTTTTAAATCGGCGCACAGACGCTAGAAACACCGTTGGAACAAGCCTTACCGACAGTTAAAGAATTCTGCGCTGGCCCACTCCTATCCTCGGCCAAAAGACCTCCCTGACCATTTGAAATGAATCTTATGCAACTTTAAAAATAAATCAAGAGAAACGAAAACTTAGCATTGGTGCCCCTCCTTCGTTGAGAGAGCTGTCGGCAGGCAAATTAAACATACATCTCCACCACTCGCCTTTCCTATCGAAGTTCCAAGTGGCCCGACAGTTTCAGAGTTAATCCTGGAAAGTCCAGGGAAGCCTGCTAAATTCACACGGCTGGCAAAATCGCCAGAAGAAGAGGAGTCTGCTCACCAAAAACATCACGGGCAGCCTTCTCCAAATCCTCCACGCAGCCGCCTCGACGTGCTGCTATCCCAGGCCAAAGGTCCTCCACACAAGACAGTACAACACACTCCTGGCACAGGGAAAGCTTCAGTGATTTTTAATAAAAGACTGGACATTACATTTTCCTTATTAAATATTCCCTTTGAATAAATTTATGGTTTAATACAGTGTTGGAATGCTTAAGTGGATAATAATATATTTCAATGGAGAATAAATTAGTGTAAAAAAATGTCTTTATACAATGCAATAGGGTCTGATCAACCTCAACATTCCCTGGATTCTGGGGAGGTCCCAGCAGATTGGAAAACTGTAAATGTAATGCCCCTATTTAAAAAAGGAGGCAGACAAAAGCAGGCAACTATAGACCAGTTATCCTAACATCTGTGGTTGGGAAAATGTTGGAGTCCATTATTAAAGAAGCAGTAGCAGGACATTTGGAAAAGCAAAATTCGGTCAGGCAGAGTCAGCATGGATTTATGAAGTGGAAGTCATGTTTGACAAATTTGCTGGAATTCTTTGAGGATGTAACGAACATGGTGGATAAAGGGGAACCAGTGGATGTGGTATATTTGGACTTCCAGAAGACATTTGACAAAAAAGGTTACTGCACAAGATAAAAGTTCACGGGGTCGGGGGTAATATATTAGCATGGATAGAGAATTGGCTAACTAACAAAAAACAGAGAGTCGGGATAAATGATTCATTCTCGGGTTGGCAACCAGTAACTAGTGGGGTGCCACAGGGATCAGTGCTGGGGCCTCAACTATTTACAATCTATATTAATGACTTGGAAGAAGGGACCGAGTGTAACGTAGCCAAATTTGCTGACGATACAAAGATGGGAGAAAAAGCAATGTGTGAGGGGGACACAAAAAACCTGCAAAAGGACATAGACAGGCTAAGTGAGTGGGCAAAAATTTGGCAGATGGAGTATAATGTTGGAAAGTGTCAGGTTATGCCCTTTGGCAGAAAAAAAAAATCGAACAGCAAGTTATTATTTAAATGGAGAAAGATTGCAAAGTGCTGCAGTACAGTGGGATCTGGGGGCCCTTGTGCATGAAACACAAAAGGTTAGTATGCAGGTACAGCATGTGATCAGGAAGGCCAATGGAATCTCGGCCTTTATTGCAAAGGAGATGGAGTATAAAAGCAGGGAAGTCTTGCTACAATTATACAGGGTATTGGTGAGGCCACACCTGGAATACTGCGTGCAGTTTTGGTTTCCATATTTAAGGAAGGATATACTTGCTTTGGAGGTAGTTGAGAAGGTTTACTTGGTTGATTCCGGAGATGAGGGGGTTGACTAATGAGGAAAAGTTGAGGAGGTTGGGCCTCTGCTCATTGGAATTCAAAAGAATGAGAGGTGATCTTATCGAAATGTATAAGATTATGAGGGAGCTTAAGAAGGTGGATGCAGAGAGGATGTTTCCACTGATGGGGGAGACTAGAACTAGGGGGCATAATCTTAGAATAAGGGGCCGCCCATTTAAAACTGAGATGAGGAGGAATTTCTTCTCTCAGAGGATTGTAAATCTGTGGAATTCTCTGCCCCAGAGAGCTGTGGAAGCTGGGACATTGAATAAATTTCAGACGGAGAAAGACAGTTTCTTAATCGATAAGGGAATAAGGGGTTATGGGGAGCAGACAGGGAAATGAAGCTGAGTCCATGATCGGATCAGCCAAGATCGTATTAAATGGGGAGCAGGCTTGAGGGGCCATATGGCCTACTCCTGCTTCTATTTCTTATGTTCTTATGTTCCTTCATCGTCGCTGGGTCAAAATCCTGGGACCTCATAGAAACGTTTAAAATTCTGACAGGACTGGACAGGTTAGATGCAGGAAGAATGTTCCCAATGTTGGGGAAGTCCAGAACCAGAGGTCACAGTCTAAGGATAAGGAGTAAGCCATTTAGGACCGAGATGCGGAGGAACTTCTTCACCCAGAGAGTGGTGAACCTGTGGAATTCTCTACCACAGAAAGTTGTTGAGGCCAATTCACTAAATATATTCAAAAAGGAGTTAGATGAGGTCCTTACTACTAGGGGGATCAAGGGGTATGGCGAGAAAGCAGGAATGGGGTACTGAAGTTGAATGTTCAGCCATGAACTCATTGAATGGCGGTGCAGGCGAGAAGGGCCGAATGGCCTACTCCTGCACCTATTTTCTATGTTTCCCTCCCGAACAGCACTGTGGGAGCATCTTCACCACACGGGCTGCAACGGTTCAAGAAGGCTGCTCATCACCACCTTCTCAAGGTCGATTAAGGATGGGCAATAAATGCTGGCTGTGTTGCGAGGCCTTTATCCCGAGAATGAATCTAAATCTGTTGCTGAAAGATGGTGCAGCAAGAGAGACAGAGCGATAGAGACAGAGAAAGATAAACAGAGAGAGACAGAGATATCAACGGAGACAGAGAGAATCAGCGATACAGAAAGACAGAGAGCGAGAGAGAGAGAGGGAGAGAGACAGAGATCAACAGATACAGATAGAGATACAGAAAGACAGAGAGCGAGAGAGATAAATAGACAAAGAGAGACAGAGGGTGTTGTGTATGTATAACATAAGTATACTCCCTGTACACTCAATGTACAGTTACCTTCACACTGTATAAACTATGCTTATACCACCAAAAGGTGCAACTGGTGGATACCTAAGCGTCACCTGTACACGACAGGTAACCAGGTATAAAAGGGAGCTCACCATGCTGTAATAAATGGACTAAGGTCACCACAGTTCAAGTACAATACCTTGCCTCGTGCAGTCATTACTAGAGTACTTACAGACATAACAACTGGCGATGAGATTACGAATTTCCATGCGAAAATGGCTAACCTTGGCACGTTTCAACAATTCGCTGATGGGGAAGATTGGGAGGCCTTTGTGGAAAGGCTCGAACACTTCTTCATTGCGAACGATCTGGCGGGAGACATACCGACCTCGCTGGCTGATAAGCGCAAAGCTATCCTGCTCAGCAGTTGTGGGCCCACCGTCTATGACCTCGTCAGGGACTTGCTAGCCCCAGAGAAGACAACAACCAAAACATATGTGGAGCTCGTAACGATGATACAGAAACAACTCAAACCTAAAGAGAGCATCCTCACAGCCAGACGCCGGTTCTACACCCACCTGTGGTCCAAAGGCCAAGAAATTGCAAAATATGCTGCAGACCTCAGACAATTGGCTGCACCGTGTGATTTTGGAGACTACCTCACCGAAGCGCAGCGGGACAACGTCGTTATTGGAATCAGCCACGAGGGCCTTCTCCACAGGCTGCTCTCTGCGGACACCACGGTCACCCAGCAGAAGGCAATTAACTTGAGCCAGGCATTCATGATCTCGGCCTGCAATTCCAAGCGGATGACTCACCCCCAGGACTCTAACCCGGCAAGTACCATGAACTGACTGGCGCCTTTTAGAGGCAAGGCTGCTGCAAGCAGTCTCTCTCAGGGACGAGAGAACAGAAACCCGAGTCCCGCAACCCTGAGTCCGCCACAGGGGGCCAACCGGCCAACCCCATGCTGGCGCTGTGGAGGGAATCATAGGGCCCACCAGTGCCGCTACAAAGACTATACGAAGGGCCACCTCCAGCGAATGTTCAAGAGAAATTGTACTCACCAAGTCGCTGAAGAGTTGGCCGATCATCCGGACTCCAGCGACGTTGAAGAGAGAGTCCTCAGCCCCACGATAAGGTGTACGGAGTGTTTACCTGCACAACCAAGAGTTCCCCGTTGAAAATGGAAGTCGAAATCAACGGTGTTACAATTACGATGGAGGTGGACACAGCGACGAGCCAGTCACTGATGAATCAGGCGGCCTTTGAGAAACTCTGGGACAATCCAGTCAAACGACCTAAAATGATCCCGATCGAAGTGAAGCTGCTCACCTACACAAACGACACAATCCCAGTCGTTGGCAGCGTGGATGTCCAAGTGTCCCATAATGGCGCGATGCACAAGTTACCTTTGTGGATCGTCACTAGGAAGAAGATGGAAGAAAAAGATCCATTGGAGCTGGGAAAACTTCCAGCCTCCGGCAATCGACGTCCTCCGCGGCCCCGAAGTTGGATCCAGCACAGTACCTGAGAAACCAGCCGCTCAACTCGACTGCGTGGAGACGACACAGACCGCTCAACTCAACTGCGAGATGATCCAGCCGAAACGACCCGACCTCACCTTACAGGCTCCAGTGGCAGGACTCCGGAGGAAGAAAATCGGTGCAGAAGGCAACTTCCCGGCTTCCATAACAGAACCTGGGGAGAAAAGGATCACCACAGCCTAGCTCGTGGAGAGAAAGAAGATGGCGCCCGAACCACGAGGTGAAACGCCTGAAGTCAAGATGGCGGCGGCCAGACCACGAGGGGCAGCGTTGATGGAGCAATACGTGATGCCGAGCAGCGAACCAGATTGGGGTAAAGATTGCAAGGTCCTCTTAAAGGAGACCAGCAAGCCATCACAATTAAAGGGACAGTTCCACTCTTTATACAGCGATGCCGGTGATACGTGTGTAAGAGATGTAATTGACAAATTCAAGTATGTAAATGTAACTAACCACGATTAAGTCGGGCGATTGCAGTCGGAACCAATGTATTGTGAGAGTAAATGAAGTGATGATGTGCGATGCCGGGTTCTACATACATGCCGACAAAACCAAGGGCAACCTCCCGTTGGAAGCACCCAGGTCCAGCGGACTAACCGATCATGTAGCCTGCACCTCCGGGACCAATGTGATGCCCCAGGGAGCGTGGCCAAACACAGAAGGAGCATACCAGCTGCAGGGCCAGCGGTCAGCGGACGGCAAAGGCACCACTACTGGTACCCTGCCCCTGATCGGCCCTACCTATGGCCACCAGGGCCAGTACAGGGAGCAAGAGGCTAGCACCCTCCAGCTTTCCCAACGGGACCTGGGATGACCAGGCTCCCACTATCGCTAAAGGGCAGCAAGGAGACACCGTAGCCCTCAAAGGAGGACAGGGAGGCCACACACTCATGTAGCTCTGCCCACCACTAGGCAATGGCAAAGATCCCGAGACTCAGCCAGGTGAGCGATCCAAGCCCACCCAGCTGGCAGGGGGTGCAGCGCCGCCATCAGACAACCTGGACACAGTCACATTGGAACTAGCGTCCTCACCCACCTGCACCTACACAACCCAGGGGCAAGACTGTGCTACCACGTATACACCTTACCTGTAAAATGTACTTGTTCCACTACTGCAGAACCCAAACAGTGATGTAATTAATCCTATGGGTTTTTTTGTTCTCTCTGTCGGGACATGTATGCACATGGTCGATGTATGGGGGGGAGGGGAGTGGATGTACGTAGCCATGGACACATATGGATCACACCCAGAACCCACTCAACCACCACTGCAACCTCAAACCGTCCAATGCTGACCATTTCCCAATGTTGTGGCAATAAGGACAGGGAGAGAGCCTAGCCAAAGCATAGACAAGGTGCAAGGGCTTTGGGCACTCAAGTCTAGAGCCAGAGCACACAATGCAAAGGCCAGTGGCACAAGATTTAGGGGAGAGTGATGTTGTGTATGTATAACATAAGTATACTCCTTGCACACTCAATGTACAGTTACATAAGACTACTGGATGTACCTACACACTGTATACACTATGCTTGTACCACCAGAGGGTGTAACTGGTGGAGACCTAGGGGTCACCTGTACACGACAGGTAACCATGCTGTACCCTCACTCAGGAGCTGTAATAAATGGACTAAGGTCACCACAGTTCAAATTCAATACCTTGCCTTGTGGAGTCATTACTAGAGTGCTTACAGACACATTAGAGGGAGAGACAGAGAGAGAAAGAGAGAGAGAGAGAACGAGTGAGAGGGAGGGAGAGAGAGGGAGAGACAGACAAGAGAGAGAGACAGGGAGACAGAGCGAGAGAGAGAGAGACAGATAGAGAGAGAGACAGACAGCCAGCCAGAGAGAGAGACAGAGAGAGAGAGAGACAAAGAGAGAAACAGAGGGAGAGAGAGAGATCAACAGAGACAGATACAGATAGAGAGACAGAGACAGAGAGATACAGAAAGACAGAGCACGAGAGGGATAAATAGACAGACAAAGAGACAGAGAGAGAGACAGAGAGACAGACAGACATAGACAGACAGAGAGAGAGCGAGAGAGAGGGGGAGAGATGGAGACCGAGTGAGAGAGAGACAGAGAGATATGGAGAGAGAGAGACAGAGCGAGCCACAGAGAGAGGGAGAGGGAGGGAGGGAGAGAGACAGAGAGAGAGAGACAGAGACAGAGAGAGAGAGAGAGAGATACGGGAAGATGAAAGTTATCAGATGACAATCCATCTGTCTAGATCTTCATTGCCAATCAGCCCATTTAATTTTTGAAGTGCCTTGTTTAATCTCTTGACCTGATCATAGGCAGTCCCTCGGAATCGAGGAAGACTTGCTTCCACTCCTGAGTTCTTTGGTGGTTGAACAGTCCAATACGAGAGCCACAGACTCTGTCACAGGTGCTACAGATAGTCGTTGAGGGAAGGGGTCGGTGGGACTGGTTTGTCGCAAGTTCTTTCCACTGCCTGCACTTGCTTTCTGCATGCTCTCCGGGACTCCCAGGTGTCAGTGGGGATGTCTCCCTTTATCAGGGAGGCTTTGAGGGTGTCCTTGTAATGTTTCCGCTGCCCACCTTTGGCTCATTTGCCGTGAAGGAGCTCCGAGTAGAGCACTTGCTTTGGGAGTCTCGTGTCTGGCATGCGAACTATATGGCCTGCCCAGCGGAGCTGATCGAGTGTGGTTAGTGCTTCAATGCTGGGGATGATAGTCTGGACGAGGACGCTGATGTTGGTGCATCTGTCCTTCCATGGGATTTGTAGGGTCTTGCGGAGACATCGTTGGTGATTTTTCTCCAGCGATAAGGTGTCTACTGTAATTGGTCCATGTCTCTGAGCCATACAGGAGGGCGGGTATCACTACAGCCCTGTAGACCATGAGCTTGGTGGCAGTTTTGAGGGCCTAGTCTTCAAACACTCTTTTCCTCAGGCGGCCGAAGGCTGCACTGGCGCACTGGAGGCGGTGTTGGATCTCGTCGTCGATGCCTGCTCTTGTTGATAGGAGGCTCCCAAGATATGGTAAGTGGTCCACGGTGTCCAGGGCCGCACCGCGGATCTTGATGACTGGGGGGTAGTGCTATGCGGCGAGAGCAGGCTGGTGGAGGACCTGTCTTATGGCTGTTTAGCGTAAGGCCTATGCTTTCGTACGCCTCAGTAAATGTGTCAACTATGTCCTGGAGTTCAGCCTCTGTATGTGCGCAGACGCAGGCGTCATCCGCGTACTGTAGCTCGACAACAGAGGTTGGGGTGGTCTTGGATCTGGCCTGGAGACGGTGCATGTTGAACAGGTTCCCACTGGTTCTGTAGTTTAGTTCCACTCCAACGGGGAGCTTGTTCACTGTGAGGTGGAGCAATTCGGCGAGAAAGATTGAGAAGAGGGTTCGGGCGTTGACGCAGCTCTGTTTGATCCCGGTCCGGACGTGGATTGGGTCTTTGATGGATCCATTGGTAAGGATCATGGCTGCTTTCAATACCGCGTGTTAAACATAAGAACATAATAGGAACAGGAGTATGCCATACGGCCCCTCGAGCCTGCTTCGCCATTCAATAAGATCATGGCCTCAGCTCCACTTCACTGCCCGCTCCCCATAACCCCTTATTCACGCAGTATTCCAGGTGTGGCCTCACCAATACCCTGTATAGCTGTAGCAAGACTTCCCTGCTTTTATACTCCATCCTCTTTGCAATAAAGGCTGTTATATATTGTCTATGAACATTAAATGTATAGTTACAATGGTGCGCCACAAGGGGCACTGTGGTGGGAGACCCGAAAGTACCTGCGAGACAGAGTATAAAAGGCTGCCCACCACACCTGAGGGGCACTCTGGAGTTACACAATAAAGGACCAAGGTCACAGCAGTTACTACAACACCAGATTGTGTGGAGTCAGTGATTTGAGTGTTACATACATCACAAATTGGCGACAAGGACACGGACGAACTCTTCGTACAACCATGGCTACTTTGGGCACGCTAAAGGATTTCACAGAGGGTAATGACTGGGATGCCTTTACGCAAAGGCTCGAGTACTATTTTATAGCCAACGACCTGACAGGGAACATGAACGCACTGATAGAGAAGCGTAAGGCGATATTGCTGTCCAGTTGTGGCGATGAGGTTTACCGTCTCGTCAGGGATATGCTGGCACCCGCGAGCGCCAAGGACAAGTCATATGAGCAGCTGATTGAACTCATTCGTAACCAACTGAAACCAAAGGAGAGCATCCTCACGGCCAGGCACAAATTCTACCACTACTGCAGACCTGAGGGCCAGGATGTCACAAAATATGCTGCGGACATCAAGAGATTTGCGGTGCCGTGCGATTTTGGCACACACCTTAACGAGGCGTTGTGAGACGTCTTTGTTATGGGGATTGGCCATGAGGATCTCCTTCACAAGCTGCTATCTACTGAACCTACAGTCAGCCTGCAGCAAGCCATCAACATCAGCCAGGCATTTATAACCTTGACTTGCAGCACCAAGCAGATGATACACATGGTCTCGAATCTGGCAGGTACTATTCACAGGATAGCGCCCGTCACGGACAAAACTGCAGAACGTGGCTCTGCCCAGGGTAGAGAGCACAGTCCTCAGGGTCCTGGAACTCAAGAGTCCGCCGAGGGGGACTAATCGAGTAGCACCATGCTGGCGCTGCGGAGGAAGCCATGGGGCTCACCGGTGTAGGTTTGTAGAGTATACGTGCAACACCTGCCACACGAAAGGCCACCTTCAGCGTATGTGCAAAAGAAATACGACCCACTGTGTGGCTGAGGAGATGGTAAATGATTTGCTTTCCAGCGAGGAGCATTGCAGTTTGGCTCGACGGGCATCCCAGTCCCAGGTAGAAGAAGATGATGCGTTTGGACTGTATATGTGTACCGACGATTCGGCCCCAGTGATTATGGAAGTCAAGATTAACGGAGTCCCAGTGAGTATGGAAGTGGACACGGGGTCGGGTCAGTCACTGATGAGTCAGGAAACTTTTGATAAACTGTGGATCAACCCAGCTGCACGATCCAAGCTGGTCCCGGTCACGTCGAAGCTGTGCACCTACACCAAGGAACTGATACCTGTTCTTGGCAGAGCGGATGTGCAGGTATCTCATGGTGGCGAGACACACGGTTTACCTTTGTGGATCATTGCAGGCAATGGGCCGACGCTACTCGGCAGGAGATGGATGGGGAAGGTCCGTGGGAGCTGAGAAGACTTCATTCCTCTACAGACTGCTGTCTCCCGTGTTCACAGGCAGAGCAGGCCTCCACCTTCGGATCAGATGGCAGTGAAGGAAGCGTGTGTGGGGTTGGGCAGAGCAGCGGCGTCCATCAACTCTCCCCTGCAAAGTCTGAGAGTGAGAAAGAGGCGCTGGAACCAGCAGCAGCACCAACCGAGCTCGAGAAGAGAGAAGGGCTTCGACGGGCTGCTCCAGCAAGCACCGTCAGCCCGCAGGCGGAGGCGGCCGTTCGCGGGGCTTGCAGCGGGAGGATCGGTGAATCGGCAGTTTCGGGAGCGGGACTCGTTCGGCAACGTCGTGAGGACCGGTGCTCGGAGGAGCGGGGATCGTCCAGGATCAGCTGCGGCAGTGAGAAGGTCGGCTCCGGAGGACGTGTGTGTGTGTGGCGTCTTAAAAGGGAAATGTACCCGGGAGTCTTAAAGGGGCCTTACACCATTGGCGGTCAGCACAAGGAGATTTTTGTAAGGGCAAGAATGAGTCAAAATGATTACAGTGATTTGTATGATGACGTGATTTATGACGAGTTAATATTTTGATGCTAAAATGATTACTGTGATTAAAATGATTGATATGATTGGTGAAAAGAGTTAATATCACAATGCACAGTTAAAAGGGTTAATGGATCTGTGACTAACACGACTAATGGATTGATGCGATTTCTGATTTTATGTGATTTATGCAATTGTTCAGCGGCTGCAGACAAGCTGCAAAGGCAACTATTTTCTGAGAACAGAGGCAACGCAATAGTTGCCATACCCTGTCTCAGTGCAGCCCATTACTTCGGGCAAAAAGGGGCAGTATGCCGCCACCATACCTCACCCAGTGGAGCTGGAATTTAATAACTGTTCAGTGTACCTGCAACCTTTTGATGTAATTCTTCAACGCATCGATATGTATCATACAAATGTACTGTCTATGTGTACCTGTTTTCTACTGGAGATTATGTTTGTGTACTTGTATCACCCATGTAAGGACTGCAAATACCACATGCTTGCACCGGATCGCAAGCATAATCTCTACATGGGGAGGGGGGGGAAAGAGGGAAGTGGATGGTCATGGACTCACTGTCACAAATCAACCAGGACGAACAAGGCCGAGGTTACCGGCAATGTGCTTTTCGAACTCGGGGGAGGGGGCGGGGTGGGTAGTGAGCTGTTATGTATTGTCCATGTACATTAAATGTAGAGTTACAATGGTGCACCACAAGGGGCACTGTGGTGGGAGACCCGAAAGTACCTGCGAGACAGAGTATAAAAGGCTGCCCACCACACCTGAGGGGCACTCTGGAGTTACACAATAAAGGACCAACGTCACAGTAGTTACTGCAACATCAGACTGTGTGGAGTCAGTGATTTGATTGCTATATACATCACAAAGGCCAAGATACCATTGGTCTTCCTGATCACTTGCTGTACCTACATAATATCCTTTTGCGTTTCATGCACAAGGACCCCCAGATACCGCTGTACTGCGGCACTTTGCAATCTTTCTCCATTTAAATAATAATTTGCTCTTCGATTTTTTTTCTGCCAAAGTGCATGACCTCACACTTTCCAACATTATACTCCATCTGACAAAGTTTTGCCCACTCGCTTAGCTTGTCTTTGTCCTTTTGCAGGTTTTTTGTGTCCTCCTCACACGTTGCTTTTCCTCCCACCTTTGTATCGTCAGCAAACTTGGCTACGTTACACTCAGTCCCTTCTTCCAAGTCGTTAATATTGTGTTCCTAACACAGATGAGACTGCACCACAGGGAGGTTAAAATAACAGTGACCTCAGTCTTTATTAAGACACTCCAGAGTGAGGAACAGGCCTTAGGGGTCAGCTTATATACAGTGCTCCCAAGGGATTCTGGCATCCTTGGCACTTCAGGGGATACGCTCCCTGGTGGCGGAACATGGGAGTGCATGCTTTACAGATACACAACATCACTCCCCCCGCAAAGTCAAAGTGAAAACTATTTACAAGGTGAGGCGGTCGGGAGCCTTTCTTTCCCTGGTGGACCGCCTCGGTACAAATGCCTGTTCTGGTGTGTTGGCTGTGCCCTCGCTGGGCTGGCGTGTTGTTGGCCCTGCAGGACTGCTGGGTGAGCCTGGCATTGCTGGGCTGTTGGGCATGATGGGTTCGATTTCCTAGTCCGGGGTGGTGTCGTTGATCCGTTGGGTGTGTGTTGTGGGCTCGAAAAAGGTGGTGTCTGCTGTGGGTTGTTCAGGGCAGTCTGACCCGCAGCCTCGTTTGGTCCAGGTGCTTTCTGCAAATTTGTCCATTGTCTAGTTTGACTACAAACACCCTACTCCCTTCTTTAGCTATCACCATGCCCGCGACCCACTTGGGACCATGTCCATAGTTTAGCGCATACACAGGGTCATTCAGATCAATTTCCCGTGACAGTGGCGCGACCATCATTTTACATTTTGTTGCTGCCGCCTGCTCTCTACCTGATCATGCATGTTGGGGTGAACCAGCGAGAGTCTGGTTTTAAGTGTCCTTTTCATGAGTAGCTCAGCCGGGGGCACCCCTGTGAGCGAGTGGGGTCTCGTGCGGTAGCTGAGCAGTACTCGGGACAGGCGTGTTTGGAGTGAGCCTTCTGTGACTCGTTTAAGGCTCTGTTTGATTGTTTGTACTGCCAGCTCTGCCTGCCCATTGGAGGCTGGTTTAAACAGGGCCGAAGTGACATGTTTGATCCCATTGCGGGTCATGAATTCTTTAAATTTGGCACTGGTGAAACATGGCCCGTTGTCACTGATCAGTATGTCAGGCATGCCGTGGATGGCAAACACGGCCCTCAGGCTTTCAATGGTGGCGGTGGCGATGGCTTCCCGACATTATTTCACATTCAATCCATTTTGAAAAAGCATCCACCACCACCAGGAACATTTTACCGAGAAACGGGCCCGCATAGTCGACATGGATCCTTAACCATGGTCTGGAGGGCCAGGACCACAAACTTAGTGCTGTCTCTCTGGGCGCGTTGCTCAACTGAGCACACACGCTGCATTGCCGTACACAGGACTCTAAGTCAGAGTCGATACCGGGTCACCACACATGGGATCTGGCTATCGCTTTCATCATTACTATACCCGGGTGTGTGCTGTGGAGATCCGAGATGAACGTCTCCCTGCCCTTTTTGGGTAGCACGACGCGGTTACCCCACAACAGGCAGTCTGCCTGAATGGACAGCTCGTCCTTTCGTCGCTGGAACGGCTTGATTAGCTCTTGCATTTCAATGGGGATGCTGGCCCAGCTCCCATGCAGTACACAGTTTTTTTTACTGGGGAGAGCAGAGGATCTTGGCTGGTCCAAGTCCCAATCTGGCGGGCCGTGACAGGTGAATTATTATTTTCAAACGCTTCCATGACCATCAACAAGTCTGCGGGCTGCGCCACAATCAACAAGTTTGCAGGCTGCGCCGTTTCCACCCCCGTGGTGGGCAATGGTAGCCGACTGGGAGCATCCGCACAGTTCTCGGTGCCTGGCCTGTGGCGGATGGTAGTTATACATGTTAACAGATATGATGTGATTGGAATTACAGAGACGTGGCTCCAGGATGATCAGGGCTGGAAACTCAACATCCATGGGAATTCAACGTTCAGGAAGGATAGAATAAAAGGAAAAGGAGGTGGGGTAGCATTGCTGGTTCAAGGGGAGATTAATGCAATAGTTAGGAAGGACATTAGCTTGGATGATGTGGAATCTATATGGGTAGAGCTGCAGAACACCAAAGGGCAAAAAACGTTAGTGGGGGTTGTGTACAGACCTCCAAACAGTAGTAGTGATGTTGGGGAGGGCATCAAACAGGAAATTAGGGGTGCATGCAATAAAGGTGCAGCAGTTATCATGGGTGATTTTAATATGCATATAGATTGGGCTAACCAAACTGGAAGCAATACGGTGGAGGAGGATTTCCTGGAGTGCATAAGGGATGGTTTTCTACACCAATATGTCGAGGAACCAACTAGGGGGAAGGCCATCTTAGACTGGGTGTTGTGTAATGAGAAAGGATTAATTAGCAATCTCGTTGTGCGAGGCCCCTTGGGAAAGAGTGACCATAATATGGTGGAATTCTACATTAGGATGGAGAATGAAACAGTTAATTCAGAGACCATGGTCCAGAACTTAAAGAAGAGTAACTTTGAAGGTATGAGGCGTGAATTGGCTAGGATAGATTGGCGAATGATACTTCAGGGGTTGACTGTGGATGGGCAATGGCAGACATTTAGAGACCGCATGGATGAACTACAACAATTGTACATCCCTGCCTGGCGTAAAAATAAAAAAGGGAAGGTGGCTCAACCGTGGCTATCAAGGGAAATCGGGGATAGTATTAAAGCCAAGGAAGTGGCATACAAATTGGCCAGAAATAGCAGTGAACCCAGGGACTGGGAGACATTTAGAACTCAGTAGAGGAGGACAAAAGGTTTGATTAGGGCAGGGAAAAGAGAGTACGAGAGGAAGCTTGCAGGGAACATTTAAGACGGACTGCAAAAGTTTCTATAGATATGTAAAGAGAAAAAGGTTAGTAAAGACAAACGTAGGTCCTCTGCAGTCAGAATCAGGGAAAGTCATAACGGGGAACAAAGAAATGGCAGACCAATTGAACAAGTACTTTGGTTCGGTATTCACTAAGGAGGACACAAACAACCTTCCAGATATAAAAGGGGTCAGAGGGTCTAGTAAGAAGGAGGAACTGAGGGAAATCCTTATTAGTCGGGAAATTGTGTTGGGGAAATTGATGCGATTGAAGGCCGATAAATCCCCAGGGCCTGATGGATTGCATCCCAGAGTATTTAAAGAGGTGGCCTTGGAAATAGCGGATGCATTGACAGTCATTTTCCAACATTCCATTGACTCTGGATCAGTTCCTATCAAGTGGAGGGTAGCCAATGTAACCCCACTTTTTAAAAAAGGAGGGAGAGAGAAAACAGGGAATTATCGACCGGTCAGCCTGACATCGGTAGTGGGTAAAATAATGGAATCAATTATTAAGGATGTCATAGCAGCGCATTTGGAAAGAGGTGACATGATAGGTCCAAGTCAGCATGGATTTGTGAAAGGGAAATCATGCTTGACAAATCTTCTGGAATTTTTTGAGGATGTTTCCAGTAGAATGGACAATGGAGAACCAGTTGATGTGGTGTATTTGGACTTTCAGAAGGCTTTCGACAAGGTCCCACACAAGAGATTAATGTGCAAAGTTAAAGCACATGGGATTGGGGGTAGTGTGCTGACGTGGATTGAGAACTGGTTGGCAGACAGTGACTAGTGGGGTACTGCAAGGTTCTGTGCTGGGGCCCCAGCTGTTTACATTGTACATTAATGATTTAGACGAGGGGATTAAATGTAGTATCTCCAAATTTGCGGATGACACTAAGTTGGGTGGCAGTGTGAGCTGCGAGGAGGATGCTATGAGGCTGCAGAGTGACTTGGATAGGTTAGGTGAGTGGGCAAATGCATGGCAGATGAAGTATAATGTGGATAAATGTGAGGTTATCCACTTTGGTGGTAAAAACAGAGAGACAGACTATTATCTGAATGGTGACAGATTAGGAAAAGGGGAGATGCATCGAGACCTGGGTGTCATGGTACATCAGTCATTGAAGGTTGGCATGCAGGTACATAGAAAAACACAGAAACATAGAAAATAGGTGCAGGAGTAGGCCATTCGGCCCTTCGAACATGCACCGCCATTCAACAAGATCATGGCTGATCACCCACCCCAGCACCTCCCCCCCACACCCCACCGACCCCCCCAGCCGCAAGGACCACATCCAACTCCCTCCCGAACACATCCAATGAACTGGCATCAACAACTCTCCGCGGCAGGGAACCCCACAGGCCAACAACTCCCCGAGTGAAGAAGTCTCTCCCAATCCCAGCCCCAAAGAGCCCACCCCCCCGGCTCCGGACTCACCCAACACCAGGAACACTCCCCCCCCGCACCCAACCCACCCCATCCCGTCATAATCCTTCCCAAATGCCGAACACCCCCGCGACGCCAACCACACCACATCCACCAACCGCCATCTGCGCAGTTAACAGCAGACGGTTAAGAAAGCGAATGGCATGTTGGCCTTCATAGCGAGGGGATTTGAGTACAGGGGCAGGGAGGTGTTGCTACAATTGTACAGGGCCTTGGTGAGGCCACACCTGGAGTATTGTGTACAGTTTTGGTCTCCTAACCTGAGGAAGGACATTCTTGCTATTGAGGGAGTGAAGCGAAGATTCACCAGACTGATTCCCGGGATGGCGGGACTGACCTATCAAGAAAGACTGGATCAACTGGGCTTGTATTCACTGGAGTTCAGAAGAATGAGAGGGGACCTCATAGAAATGTTTAAAATTCTGATAGGTTTAGACAGGTTAGATGCAGGAAGAATGTTCCCAATGTTGGGGAAGTCCAGAACCAGGGGTCACAGTCTAAGGATAAGGGGTAAGCCATTTAGCACCGAGATGAGGAGAAACTTCTTCACCCAGAGAGTGGTGAACCTGTAGAATTCTCTACCACAGAAAGTTGTTGAGGCCAGTTCACTAAATATATTCAAAAAGGAGTTAGATGTAGTCCTTACTACTAGGGGGATCAAGGGGTATGGCGAGAAAGCAGGAATGGGGTACTGAAGTTGCATGTGCAGCCATGAACTCATTGAATGGCGGTGCAGGCTCGAAGGGCCGAATGGCCTACTCCTACACCTATTTTCTATGTTTCTATATGCGCTGATAGCACGAGTGCCCACATTTGTATGCGGACCGAGGCATTAGTATTTATCTCCTTGTTTTCAGCGAACAGGGATATGAGGGGCTTGTGATCGGTTTCCAGCTCAAATTTGAGGCCAAACAGGTACTGATGCATCTTCTTTACCCCACACACATAGACTAATGCCTCTTTCTCAATCATGCTGTAGGCCCTCTCGGCCGTAGACAAGCTCTTGGAAGCATAGGCGACAGGTTGCAACTTCCCCGCAATGTTAGCATGTAGTAATACACACCCGACTCCGTACGACGACGCATCACATGCTAGCACAAGTCTTTTACACGGGTTAGACAATACAAGCAGCTTGTTGGAGCATAAAATGTTTCTGGCTTTCTCAAAAGCAATTACTTGGTTTTTTCCCCATACCCAGTTCTTGCCTTTACGCAATAACACATATAGGGGCTCTAAGAGGGTGCTTAACCCCGGTAGGAAGTTACCAAAATAGTTGAGGTGTCCTAGGAACGACCACAGCTCCGTGACGTTCTGTGGCCTGGGCCCGTTCCTGATAGCCTCTGTCTTGGCGTCTGTGGGCCAAATGCCGTCCGCCGCGATCTTTCTTCCCAAAAACTCCACTTCTGTTGACATGAAGACGCATTTCGACCTCTTCAGCCGCAGCCCTACGCGATCCAGTCGCTGGAGGACCTCCTCCAGGTTTTGCAGGTGCTCGACGGTGTCCCGACCTGCGACCAATATGTCGTCCTGAAAAACCATCGTGCGTGGTATCGACTTGAGTAGGCTCTCCATGTTTCTCTGGAAGATCGCTGCAGCCGACCGAATTCCAAACCAGCATTTGTTGTAGATGACCCATGTGTGTGTTGATGCAGGTGAGGCCCTTCAAAGACTCCTCCAGCTCCTGCGTCATGTAGGCTGAAGTCAGGTCAAGCTTGGTGAACGTCTTGCTTCCTGCCAGCGTCGCAAATAGGTCGTCTGCCTTAGGTAGCCGGTATTGGTCCTGTAGCGAGAAACGGTTAATAGTTACTTTATAATTGCTGCAAATCCTGACCATGCCATCACTTTTGAGTACTGGATCAATCGGGCTGGCCCACTCGATGAATTCCACTTGGGAGATGATGCCCTCGCATTGCAGCCTGTCCAGCTCGATTTCCACTCTCTCCCTCACCATGTGAGGTACCGGTCGTGCCTTGTGGTGAATGGGTCATGCCTCTTGGACCAAGTGGATCCGCACCTTCGCCCCGGAATAGTTTCCAATGCCTCAAAAAGGGAAGGAAATTTGTTAAGAACCTGGGTACCTGAGGCCTCATCGACATGTGATAGCGCTCGGATGTCATCCCAGTTCCAGCGGATTTTGCCCAGCCAGCTCTTTCCAAGCAGTGTGGGGCCATCGACCGGACAATCCTGAGTTGCAGTTCGTGCACCGTGCCCTCGTAGGTGACCTTGACCATGGCGCTGCCCAGGACAGTGATGAGCTCTTTGGTGTACGTTCTCAGTTTCGTGTGGATGGGGCTCAGGACTGGTCTGAGTGCTTTGTTGCACCACAGTCTCGCAAACATCTTTTTACTCATGATGGATTGACTGGCGCCAGTGTCCAGTTCCATGGCTACGGGTAAGCCATTCAATTTTACATTTAGCATTATAGGTGGGCATTTCGTCGAAAATGTGTGCACCCCATGTACTTCGTCTGCAAGCTCATTGGAGGTGCCCCATTGTTGCACAGCTCTTGCAAACATACCCTTTGAAGCGGCATGAATAGGCTGAATGGAAGCCTCCACAACGCCAACAAGGTGTGAATTGCCTTGCATTCATCCTTTGTTGCGGACTCTGAGTCATCTGGGTCACCTGAGGCCTGCTGGCAGTTGCAGACTCGTGGTTTCTGCCCTGTACATTTCTGCTCGCAAACACAGTTCCAGTTAATTTATGAACATTGCTAGCACTTTTGTGCTAAGAAATTTGTTTGGTGTTATCACTGGTGGACATAAATGCCTGTGCTATCGCAATGGCCTTACTGAGGGTCGGTGTCTCTACAGTCAAAAGTTTTCGTAGGATGATCTCGTGGCCAATGCCCTGTACAAAAAAGTCTCTGGGCATTTGCTCCAGGTAGCCATCAAACTCACATTGTCCTGCAAGTCGCTTTAGCTCGGCGATGTAGCTCACCACTTCCTGACCTTCAGATTGCTGGCACATGTAGAACCGATACCTCGCCATTAGCGCGCTCTCCCTCGGGTTAAGATGCTCCCGAACCAGTGTACACAGCTCCTCATACGACTTATCTGTGGGTTTCACTGAAGCCAGAAGATTCTTCATGAGGCTGTAGGTCGGTGCCCTGCAGACCATGAGGAGGACAGCTCTACTTTTTGCAGCGCTTCCTTCCCCATCCAGCCCGTTGGCTACAAAGTACTGGTCTAGCCATTCGACATAGGCTTCCCAGTCCTCACCCTCCGAGAACTTCTCCAGGATGCCCATACTTTGCTGCATCTTTGCGTTGGGATTCGTATACTCGTCGCCAGTTATTGTGGTCCTAACACAGATGAGACTGCACACAGCGAGGTTAAAGTAACAGTGACCTCAGTCTTTATTAAACACTCCAGAGTGAGGAACAGGCCTTAGGGGCCGGCTTATATACAGTGATCCCAAGGGATGCTGGGATCGCTTGGGACTTCAGGGGATGCGCTCCCTGATACATAGGAGTGCATGCTTTACAGATAAACAGTTAATATAGATTGTAAATAGTTGGGGTTAATACCAAGGCAGGGCCAGGACTCTTCAAAAAATGATTGAATGCAATGTGACATATTTATGGCTGTTTTTAAATTACCAACATAATTGTCAGAGAACAGAATGTTTCTTTTGCACGAGTTCTAGATCAGCAATCACAAATACAGAAATATACTGGCCCAGAAATTCCTCTCGAGGTCTTCCACTAAACCACTAATGGACAGAAAGTGCGCACTTACCTGAAGCTGCTAGGCCCGCTGGAGATCCCAGTCTGGAGGTCTCTCGTGACTGCGCGTCGCAGCGCTTTGACGTTGGGATGTCCGCAGGAGTCACGTGGGCCTGGAGACCCAATCACAGGTAAGTATTTTCTCATTCATAGTAATAGGAGATTCGTAAGTCAGAAACTCCTATTACTATGAATGAGAAACACCCCCAAAATACACAAACACTACATAAAACATTTTTAAAAACACCTCACAGAAATACACTAATAGATATTAAAGTTGTTATAAATGTTTTTTAAGGAAAAAAAAATGCCGATTTTTTAAAAAAGTTTTAATTCTGGATAAAAATAATGTAAGGCAGGGTTTTTAAAAATAACGTGTTTTTTAAATTTTATTTTTCATGTTTTAAGTGTGTTTTAAAACTCTTACGGCTGTAAAAGTAGGCTATGTGCCTGCTTTTATCAGGTGCAAGAGTTTTGAGGTCGTTTATCGGGCAAGATATGCGTCAATCCCGCAATCTTGCCAATGCGAATGTCCTCGTTCCCGATCTGTTTAG
This sequence comes from Pristiophorus japonicus, assembly GCF_044704955.1. Lineage (NCBI taxonomy): Eukaryota > Metazoa > Chordata > Chondrichthyes > Pristiophoridae > Pristiophorus > Pristiophorus japonicus. The sequence continues at coordinate 548,179 of NW_027253336.1, forward strand.
GATCTGTCAAGCTTGACAGATCGGAAAAGCTGGTTGTCAGCGCATGCACATTGCGCACTGAAAACCAGCTTTTCCGATGCCTTCCTTGGTCCGTAGAAACTTCGTACGGGCCCGGAACGTCGGAATTTCTGGGCCAATGAGATGCAGCTCATGTGCAGGGTCGGAGGGGGGGATGATTTACACCAAAATTAGCAGCGCAAAGCAAAGATGGAGCGGACTGTCACTATGTGCCGTGGTTATCATAAGAACATTAGAAATAGGAGCAGGAGTCGGCCATCTGGCCCCTCGAGCCTGCTCCGCCATTTAATCAGATCATGGCTGATCCGATCATAGACTCAGCTCCACTTCCCCGCCCGCTCCCCATAACCCTTCACTCTCTTATCACTCAAAAATCAGTCTATCTCCACCTTAAATATATTCAATGACTCCACAGCTCTCTGGGGCAGCGAATTCCAAAGATTTACAAGAAGAAATTCCTCCTTATCTCAATTCTAAATGGGCAACCACTTATTCTGAGACTCTGCCCTCTAATTCTAGGCTCCCCTATCAGTGGAAACATCCTATTTGCATCTACCCTGTCTAGCCCTCTCAGTATCTTATACATTTCAATAAGATCACCTCTCATTCTTCTAAACTCCAATGAGTACAGGCCCAGCCTGCTCAACCTTTCTTCATAGGACAACCCCTTCATCTCAGGAATCAACCGAGTGAACCTTCTCTCAACAGCCTCCAATGCAAGTATCTCCTTCCTTCAATACAAAGACCAAAACTGTGCACAGTACTCCAGGTGTGGCCTCAGCAATACCCTGTACAGTTGTAGCAGGACTTCTCCGTTTTTATACTCCTTGCAATAAAGTCGAACATTCCATTGGGCTTCCTGATTACTTGCTGTACCTGCATACTAATTTTTTGTGTTTCATGCACCAGGATCCCCAGGTCCCGCTGTACTGCAGCACTTTGCAATTTTTCTCCATCGAAATTATAATTTGCTTTTCTATTATTTCTGTCAAAGTGGATACCTCACATTTTCCCACATTGTACTCCATCTGCCAAATTTTTGCCCTCTCACTTAGACTGTCTATATCCCTTTGCAGATTTTGTGTGTCCTCCTCACAATTTGCTTTCCCACCCATCTTTGTATCATCAGCAAACTTGGCTACATATGACCTAGATATTTGATACGGCCCTAAAACCGGCGCGTGCAAACTCAGCAGGGGGCCCAGGTTCATTCAAGGACCGCACCAGGCTAAGTGAGTGGACAAAAATTTGGCAGATGGAATATAATGTTGGAAAGTGTGAGGTTATGCGCTTTGGCAGAAAAAAAATCGAAGCACAAGTTATTATTTAAATGGAGAAAAATTGCAAAGTGCAAACAGAGGGAACTGGGGGTCCTGGTGCATGAAACACAAAAGGTTAGTATGTAGGTACAGCAAGTAATCAGGAAGGCCAATGGAATTCTGGTCTTTATTGCAAAGGGGATGGAATATAAAAGGAGGGAAGTCCTGCTACAGTTATACAGGGTATTGGTGAGGCCACATCTGGAATACTGCGTACAGATTTGGTTTCCATATTTACGAAAGGATATTGGAGGCAGTTCAGAGGTTCACGAGGTTGATTCCGGGGATGAGAGGGTTGACTTATGAGGAAAGGTTGAGTAGGTTGGGCCTCTACTCATTGGAATTCAGAAGAATGAGAGGTGATCTTATCGAAACGTATAAGATTGACAAGCTGGATGCAGAGAGGATGTTTCCACTGATAAGGGAGACTAGAACTAGGAGCATAATCTTTGAATACGGGGCCGCCCATTTAAAACTGAAATGAGGAGAAATTTCTTCTCTGAGAGTTGTAAATCTGTGGAATTCGCTGCATCAGAGAGCCGTGGAAGCTGGGACATAGAATAAATTTAAGACAGAGAAAGACAGTTTCTTAATCAATAAGGGGTTATAGAGAGCGGGCAGGGAAGTGGAGCTGAGTCCATGATCGGATCAGCCACAATCGTATTAAATGGCACAGCAGGCTCGAGGGGCCGTATTGCCGACTCCTGCTCCTATTTCTTATGTTCTTAGAGGGTGATCCTCTCACCCCAGGAATCGGTCTAGTGAACCTCCATTGCCCCCAGTCCATGGTAGGTTTATTGGAAGCTAGGACATTGAATAAATGTAAGACGGAAATAGACAGTTTAAAACGATAAAGGAATAAGGGGTTATAAAGAGCGGGCAGGGACGTGGACCTGAGTCCATGATCGGATCAGCCACGATCGTATTAAATGGCAGAGCAGGCTCGAGAGGCCGTGTTGCCGACTTTTGCTCCTATTTCTTACGTTGTTATGTTCTTATCATCATAGGCAGTCCCTCGGAATCGAGGAAGATTTGCTTCCACTCTAAAAGTAAGTTCTCAGGTGACTGAACAGTCCAATATGGGAATTACAGTCTCTTGTCACAGGTGGGACAGACAGTGGTTTAAGGAAAGGGTGGGTGGGACTGGTTTGCCGCACGCTCCTTCCGCTGCCCGCGCTTGCTTTCTGCATGCTCTCAGCGATGAGACTCGAGGTGCTCAGCGCCCTCCCGGATGCTCTTCTTCCACCTAGGGCGGTCTTTGGCCAGGGACTCCCAGGTGTCGGTGGGGATGTTGCACTTTATCATGGAGTGTGTCCTTGAAACGTTTCCTCTGCCCACCTCGGGCTCGCTTGCCGTGAACAAGTTCCGAATAGAGCTCATGCACTAAAAGTAATTTCTCTCTCAGTGACAATTTTACATCATCACTGACTCCCCAACTAGAGCAAATCGCTGGAGAAATACCACCAGTACTGCCTCCGCAAGATCCTAAAAATCCCCTGGGAGGACAGACGCACCAACTTTAGCGTCCTCGACCTGTTCAACATCCCCAGCATCGAAGCACTGACCACACTCGACCAGCTCCGTTGGGCGGGCCACATCGTCCGCATGCCCGACACGAGACTCACAAAGCAAGCGCTCTACTCGAGTCTCATCGCCGAGAGCATGCAGAAACCAAGCGCAGGCAGCGGAAGGAGCGTACGGCAAACCAGACTCCCCATCCACACTTTCCTTCAACCACTGTCTGTCCCACCTGTAACAGAGACTGTAATTCCCGTATTTGACTGTTCAGTCACCCAAGAACTCACATTTAGAGTGGAAGCAAGTCTTATGATGATGAGGATGTGAGCAGATACCTATTCACTTCTACAAGATTCGCTTGTCTGCAAGGCAAAAGATAACTCCTCATCTTAAATGCCCCATTCTCCAAAAATGTATACCTTGTGGGGTCCCTTTGCTGTTCTGGTTCCTTGCAGATTTGGAGTCTCCAGTGAAAACTGTTTCTCCCCCTGTGGCCAAACAGTTCAGGGGCGCTTCCGTGGGTTTATATCAAATGTATCAAACCCATTATTTCTATGCATAAAACCAGTATAGTTCACAATCACAGAGATTGTCCTTAATTGGTGATGAGTCACCACCTGCCCCAGGCTGGCGCCCTTTTCTCCCTTCGTCCAGTCAATCCCAAAAGCTTGTATTTAATCAATTTAATCATTTTGTTTGTTCGTGGCCTCTTTCTGTGCCTTCTGGAAAAGTGCGTAACCTGACACAGCACATACTTGCTCCACACTGTGCTAGATGCCACGTCTAATAACAGGCGCTCCTAAACAAGTCACACTTTGGCAAGAGAGGGTTGGAAAAGTAAACTGATGCCAGTGAAATGACACGATGTGCTTGATTTTATCGAAGAGATTATCAGAGGGCACTTTGCCCCTTTCGCTGACTTTTGTTCCAATCAATCATGTTAAAAATTTCCTGGGTCGGGCCAAAATCACACAAGCATAGAAACATAGAAAATAGGAGCAGTAGAAGGCCATTCAGCCCTTCGAGTTTCCACCGCCATTCAATATGATCATGGCTAATCCTCTATCGCAACACCATATTCCCGCTTTTTCCCCATAACCCTTGATGTCTTTTGTGTCTAGAAATCTAACTCCCTCTTAAATATATTCAGTGACTTGGCCTGCACAGCCTTCTGGGATAGAGAATTCCACAGGTTCACCACCCTCTGAGTGAAGAAATTTCTCCTCATCTCGGTCCGAAGTTTCCTACCCCGTATCCTGAGTCTGTGTGACCCCCTTGTTCTATTCTTCCCAGCCCCGGGAAACATTCTCCCCACATCAGGTCTATTCAATCACGTCAGAATTTTATACGTTTCAATGAGATCCCCTCTCATTCTTCTAAACTCGAATGAATACAGACCTAGTCGACCCAAGCTCTCCTCATACGACAGTCCTGCCATCCCAGGAATCAGTGTGGTGAACCTTCGCTGCACTTCCTCTATGGCAAGTATATCCTTCCTTAGGTAAGGAGACCAGAACTGCTCACAATACTCCAGGTGTGGTCTCACCAGGGCCCTGTATAACTGTAGTAAGACATCCTTGCTCCTGTGCTCTCATCCTCTTGCAATGAAGGCCAACATAACATTTGCCTTCCTAACTGCTTGCTGCACCTGCATGTTTGCTTTCAATGACTGGTGTACAAGGACACACAGGTCCCTCTGTACATCAACACTTCCCGAGCCGTCACCATTTAAATAATATTTTGACCTTATGTTTTTCCTACCAAAGTGGATAACAGAGAGAAATGTATGAAGAATGAACATAATGGGGCAGAAATCCCGGCCTCCCGGGGTCCATACGGAGTGTGTACGGATCCGGGAAGGCATCACAAAAGACGATTTTCAGCGCACAATGCGCATGCGCAGAAAAACGGCTTTTCCGATCTGTCAAGCTGGAACTCGACAGATCCTCTGTATCTCGGCGGCCAGGACATTCGCACGGGCACGGTTGCGGTATTTATCCACATCTTGCCCAGCAAATGTCCTCAAAATCCTTGTGCCTGATAAAAGCAGGCGCAATGCCCACTGTTATAGGCAAAACTGTTTTAAAATACACTTAAAACATAAAAAATAAAATTTAAAAAACAAATGTTCTTGTTAAAAACCCTCCCCACTATGGTAAATTTATTTAAAACATCATTTAAAAAAAAAATTTTAATTTGAAAAATATATATTTTTTATAATACATAAATAACTAACTGAAATTAATAAAAAAATATGTGGTGTATTTTTCTATTTAATGTTTTGTGTGTTTGGAGGGGTTTCTCATTCATAATAATGAGAACTCCAACGTACGGATTTACGAATGAGAAGATACTTTACTGTGATTGGCTGCCCAGAGCCATGTGACTGCAGCTCCCGCCCTGCGCATGCCCGAACGGGTAGGTGCTACGAAGCGCAGTCAGTGAAGGCCTCAGGACCGGGAACTCGCGTGGACGCAGCAGCTTCAGGTAAGGTGCGCATCTTTTTAAAGTTTTTTACACGATCGCCTGCGCAAAGCAGCTGACCAAGATTGCTGAGCCAAGGAACAGAAAGTTTCAGGGAACTAACAATCTCAGCGGAAAACAACTGAAATGTGTGGCAAACAGTCCAATAACAAGAGGCAGCACGTTATGTTCCTCCGCACGAGATAGCAACCTTCGAGTAGCAACATAGGTTCCATAATACAAAAGGCCATTTGGCCCATTGATCCCTCCAGTCAGTTCACTGATATCTCCCTGAGAGAGAGGGGACTGAGAGACACCAGTCAGTGTACAGATATCTCCCTGAGGGAGAGGAGATTGAGAGACACCAGTCAGTGTACAGATATCTCCCTGAGAGAGAGGGACTGAAAGACACCAGTATACAGATATCTCTCTGAGGGAGAGGGGATCGAGAGACACCAGTCAGTGTATAGATATCTCCCTGAGAGAGAGGGACTGTGAGACACCAGTCAGTGTACAGATATCTCCCTGAGAGAGAGGGGACTGAGAGACACCAGTCAGTGTACAGATGTCTCCCTGAGAGAGAGGGGACTGAGAGACACCAGTCAGTGTACAGATATCTCCCTGAGAGAGAGGGGACTGAGAGACACCAGTCAGTGTACAGATATCTCCCTGAGGGAGAGGGACTGAGAGACACCAGTCAGTGTACAGATATCTCCCTGAGAGAGAGGGGACTGAGAGACACCAGTCAGTGTATAGATATCTCTCTGAGAGAGAGGGGACTGAGAGACACCAGTCAGTGTATAGATATCTCCCTGAGAGAGAGGGACTGTGAGACACCAGTCAGTGTACAGATATCTCCCTGAGAGAGAGGGGACTGAGAGACACCAGTCAGTGTACAGATATCTCCCTGAGAGAGAGAGGGACTGTGAGACACCAGTCAGTGTACAGATATCTCCCTGAGAGAGAGGGGACTGAGAGACACCAGTCAGTGTACAGATATCTCCCTGAGAGAGAGGGGACTGAGAGACACCAGTCAGTGTACAGATATCTCCCTGAGGGAGAGGGACTGAGAGACACCAGTCAGAAAGCAAATGGCATGTTGGCCTTCATAGCGAGGGGATTTGAGTACAGGGGCAGGGAGGTGTTGCTACAGTTGTACAGGGCCTTGGTGAGGCCACACCTAGAGTATTGTGTACAGTTTTGGTCTCCTAACTTGAGGAAGGACATTCTTGCTATTGAGGGAGTGCAGCGAAGGTTCACCAGATTGATTCCCGGGATGGCGGGACTGACATATCAAGAAAGACTGGATCAACTGGGCTTGTATTCACTGGAGTTCAGAAGAATGAGAGGGGATCTCATAGAAACGTTTAAAATTATGACGGGTTTAGACAGGTTAGATGCAGGAAGAATGTTCCCAATGTTGGGGAAGTCCAGAACCAGGGGTCACAGTCTAAGGATAAGGGGTAAGCCATTTAGAACCGAGATGAGGAGAAACTTCTTCACCCAGAGAGTGGTGAACCTGTGGAATTCTCTACCACAGAAAGTTGTTGAGGCCAATTCACTAAATATATTCAAAAAGGAGTTAGATGTAGTCCTTACTACTAGGGGGATCAAGGGGTATGGCGAGAAAGCAGGAATGGGGAACTGAAGTTGCATGTTCAGCCATGAACTCATTGAATGGCGGTGCAGGCTCGAAGGGCCGAATGGCCTACTCCTGCACCTATTTTCGATATTTCTATGTTTCTATGTACTCAAATCCTCTTGCAATGAAGGCCAACATACCATTTGCCTTCCAAACTGCTTGCTACACCTGCATGTTTGCTTCCAATGACTGGTGTACAAGGACACCCAGGTCCTTCTGTACATCGACACTTCCCAAGCCATCAACATTTAAATAATACTTTGACCTTTTGTTTTTCCTACCAAAGTGAATGACAGAGCAAAATGTATGAAGAATGAACACAATGAGGAAGAAATTCTGGCCACCCCGGGACCGTACAGAGTGTGTACGGACCCGGGAAGGCATCGCAAAAGACGGTTTTCAGCGCACAGTGTGCATAAAACCGGCTTTTCCGATCTGTCTAGCTGGAGCTCGACAGATCCTCGGTATCTCGGCGGCCAGGACATTCGCACAGGCAAGATCGCGGTATTTACCCATATCTTACCCAGCAAATGTCCTCAAAACCCTTGCGCCGGATAAAAGCAGATGCATAGCCTACTGTTACAGGCATATGAGTTTTAAAATACACTTAAAACATGAAAAATAAAATTTTAAAAATACATTTTATTGTTAAAAACTCTCGCCACGACGGTAAATTTATTTAAAACCATAATTTTAAAACCTTTTTTTAAAATCGGAAATATATATATTTTTTTAATACATAAATAACTAATTTAAATTAATAAAAATATGTGGTGTATTTTTCTATTTAATGTTTTGTGTTTGGAGGGGTTTCTCATTCATAATAATGAGAACTCCAACATACGGAGTTACAAATGAGAAGATACTTTACTGTGACTGGCTGCCCAGAACCATGTGACTGCAGCTCCCGCCCTGCGCATGCCTGAAGTGCAGTCAGTGAAGGCCTCAGGACCTGGAACTCGCGTGGACGCAGCAGCTTCAGGTAAGGTGCGCATCTTTTCAAAGTTTTTTACTCAATCGGCTGCGCGAAGCAGCTGACCAAGATTTCTGGGCCAAGGAACAAAAAGTTTCAGGGAACCAACAATCACAGCGGAAAGCAACTGAAATGTGTGGCAAACATTCAAATATCAAGATTCAGCACGTTACGTTCCTCCGCACGAGATAGCAACCTTTGAGTAGCAACATATGGTTCCACAATACAAAAGGCCATTTGGCCCATTGATCCCTCCAGTCAGTTCACTGATATCTCCCTGAGAGAGAGGGGACTGAGAGACATCAGTCAGTGTACAGATATCTCCCTGAGAGAGAGGGGACTGAGAGACACCAGTCAGTGTACAGATATCTCCCTGAGGGAGAGGGGACTGAGAGACACCAGTCAGTGTACAGATATCTCCCTGAGAGAGTGGGGACTGAGAGACACCAGTCAGTGTTCAGATATCTCCCTGAGAGAGAGGGGATAGAGACATCAGTCAGTGTTCAGATATCTCCCTGAGAGAGAGGGGACTGAGAGACACCAGTCAGTGTACAGATGTCTCCCTGAGAGAGAGGGGACTGAGAGACACCAGTCAGTGTACAGATGTCTCCCTGAGGGAGAGGGACTGAGAGACACCAGTCAGTGTACAGATGTCTCCCTGAGGGAGAGGGACTGAGAGACACCAGTCAGTGTACAGATGTCTCCCTGAGGGAGAGGGACTGAGAGACACCAGTCAGTGTACAGATATCTCCCTGAGGGAGAGGGACTGAGAGACACCAGTCAGTGTACAGATGTCTCCCTGAGAGAGAGGGGACTGAGAGACACCAGTCAGTGTACAGATATCTCCCTGAGGGAGAGGGACTGAAAGACACCAGTCAGTGTACAGCTATCTCCCTGAAGGAGAGGGACTGAGAGACAACAGTCAGTGCACTGATGTCTGGCGTGGCGGTCCCGAGTTGCGAGAGACCATCAGCGGCAGGTCGGTGCCATAAAAGAAGCGGCGAGCAGCGGCCATGGGCAGTGTGACGGTGTACCACTTCAAGATACTGCGCGAGCTGGTGCAGGAGGACGACGGCAGCGAAGAGGGATGTCATCAAGGTCGGTGATTGGAGCGTGGGCAGGTACATCAGGAGCGGCGAGGTCGGGGCGAAGGAGCGGCGAGAGAATGTAGAGGGATGTGATCGGGACCCGGGAGAGGCACAACGTCGGGGCCAGAAGCGGCAAGGGCACAAGGGCAGCATGCGCCAGCCCACACTACGATATGTGTGCGCACTAGGTCCGAGCAGCAGAGCTGGTCTCCAGTAGTCTTGGGTAATCATTGCCACTGGACCAAGACCTAACTCTGTCGAGCCCGTGTGGTGGCTGGTATGCAACGGTCAACACACGTTAAAAAAATCCATGCACAGGCATCTTCCACCCTTCAGGATGTAGTTCGAGATCTGGAATATTAGGTCCTTCATAGAAACACCTGTGAACTCATCCCATTTTTGGCATGGAAGCAAGTCATCCTCGTATCGAGGGACTGCCTATGATGATGATGATCTCCCTGAGAGAGAGAGGGACTGAAAGACACCAGTCAGTTAGATATCTCCCTGAGAGAGAGAGGGACTGAGAGACACCAGTCAGTGTACAGATATCTCCCTGATGGAGAGGGACTGAGAGACACCAGTGTACAGATATCTCCGTGAGGGAGAGGGACTGAGAGACACCAGTGTACGGATATCTCTCTGAGGGAGATGGACTGAGAGACACCAGTCAGTGTACAGATACCTCCCTGAAGGAGAGGGACTGAGAGACACCAGTCAGTGTACAGATATCTCCCTGAGGGAGAGGGGGACTGAGAGACACCAGTCAGTGTACAGATACCTCCCTGATGGAGAGGGACTGAGAGACACCAGTGTACAGATATCTCCCTGAGGGAGAGGGGGACTGAGAGACACCAGTCAGTGTACAGATACCTCCCTGATGGAGAGGGACTGAGAGACACCAGTGTACAGATATCTCCCTGAGGGAGAGGGACTGAGAGACACCAGTCAGTGTACAGATACCTCCCTGAAGGAGAGGGACTGAGAGACACCAGTGTACGGATATCTCTCTGAGAGAGAGGGACTGAGAGACACCAGTCAGTGCATAGATATCTCCCTGAGGGAGAGGGACTGAGAGACACCAGTCAGTGTATAGATATCTCCCTGAGGGAGAGGGACTGAGAGACACCAGTCAATGTACAGATATCTCCCTGAGGGAGAGGGACTGAGAGACACCAGTCAGTGTACAGATACCTCCCTGAAGGAGGGGGACTGAGAGACACCAGTGTACGGATATCTCTCTGAGAGGGAGGGACTGAGAGACACCAGTCAGTGCATAGATATCTCCCTGAGGGAGAGGGACTGAGAGACACCAGTCAGTGTACAGATATCTTCCTAAGGGAGAGGGACTGAGAGACAGAATTTGGGACAGTTGATATTCCGTACATGTGCCCTGGAATGAATCTGGTATTGGAATAAAGCAAAGCGTACTGAGGCATATGGGAATTTGATACAATCTGTGAAGCTATCAGTAAAATTCAGGGTTAAGAGGCAAGCCAAGATTGTGATGGGCTTGCCCAGATGTGACGGTTACAGGTATAAATGCCCAGGGTTCGTGAAATTAAATCAACTGATCTTCAGATACAGAAGGCAGCGTGATGATGAACTTGCCGAGCCTCCTGTTCCTGCTCTGTGGGCTGTTCGCAGGTAATGAACATCGACAGTCATACCAGGTGCACCGAAGACTCTCGCCCCTCCGACAGTGCGGTGCTCCCTCAGTACTGCCCCTCCAACAATGCGGCGCTCCCTCAGTACTGCCCCTCCAACAGTGTGGCATTCCCTCAGTACTGCCCCTCCAACAGTGCGGCACTCCCTCAGTATTGCCCCCCTCCGATAGTGCGGTGCTCCCTCAGTACTACCCCTCCAACAGTGTGGCGCTCCCTCAGTATTGCCCCTCCGACAGTGCGGCGCTCCCTCAGTATTGCCCCTCTGATAGTGCGGCGCTCCCTCAGTGCTGCACTGAAGTGCCAACCAGAATTATGTGCTCAAGTCTCTGGAGTGGGTATTGAATCCACGATCTGCTGACTCAGAGAGCTGAGAGTGCTACCCAGTAAGCCAAGGCGAACAGCTTTGTAACCAAGGGAATAGGTGATCTAGTTTAGAAAATTGAAAGGCTGAAAACATCCCGCTGGTATTAATAGTGGATAAGTGTTACAGATGTTGGTAACATATTTCCCTGGCCAAGACACCAATCCAATTATGTTGGTATAACCCGAGCGGGACCTGGGGATACCTGTGCATGGTTAGTAAGCAGGTACAGCAAATGATCAGGATGACAAATGGAAGCTTGGCCTTTATTGCAAAGGGGATGGAGTATAAAAGCCGGGAAGTCTTGCTACAGTTATACAGGATATTGGTGAGGCCACACCTGGAGTACGGCGTCGAGTTTTGGTCTCCGTATTTAAGAAAGGATATATTTGCTTTATAGGCAGTTCAGTGAAGATTCACTAGGTTGATTCCGGAGATGAGCGGGCTGACTTATGAGGATAGGTTGAGTAGGTTGGGCCTCTACACAATGGAATTCAGAAGAATGAGAGGTGATCTTATCGAAATGTATAAGATTATGAGGGGGCTCGACAAGGTGGATGCAGAGAGGATGTTCCCACTGATGGGGGAGACTGGAACTAGGGGGCATGGTCTTAGAATAAGGGGCCGCCCATTTAAAACTGAGATGAGGAGGAATTTCTTCTCTCAGAGGGTTGTAAATCTGTGGAATTCGCTGCCTCAGAGAGCTGTGGAAGCCGGGACATTGAATAATTTAAGACAGAGATAGACAGTTTCTTAACTGATAATGGATTAAGAGGTTATGGGGACCGGGAAGGGAAGTGGACCTGATCGGATCAGCCATGATCGTATTGAATTTCGGAGCAGGCTCGAGGGGCCATATGGCCTACTCCTGCTCCTATTTCTTATGTTCTTATGTTCTTTAGACTGCAGACATAGATCTGGTGTTGGAGATTTAATTGTCACAAATCTATACAAGGGATCGATCACACTCAGGTTTTTTAGGCATACGGACGATTAAAAGAAGTTGGTGCTAACAGTAAAACTAACATGTCTGAAGATGACTGCTTTGGTGAACCAAAGAAGCTCACCATATCAGAAAAATAACCATCACCACAGTACGAGCAATGTCACTGCACATAGTCATCAGAGGAACTCTTAGCCCATTCTAGGGACAGTGTAGAAGGAGCTTTACTCTGTATCTAACCCCATGATGTACCTGCCCTGGGAGTGTTTGATGGAGACAGTGTCGAGGGAGTGCCGCAAAGATCAGTGCTTGGACCTCAACTATTTACAATCTATGTCAATGATTTGAATGGGGGGCCAAATGCAAGTTTGCTGATGATCCAAAGCTAGGTGGGAATATAAGTTTTGAGGAGGATGCAAAGAGGCTTCATCATCTTCATAGGCAGTCCATCGGGATCGAGGAAGACTTGCTTTCACTCTTAGCATGATTTCTTAGGTGGCTGTACAATCCAATATGAGAACTAGTCTCTGTCATAGGTGGGACAGACAATGGTTGAGGGAAGGGTGGGCAGGGAGCCTGGTTTGCCGCATGCTTCTTCCGCTGCCTACGCTTGGTTTCTGCATGCTCTCGGCGACAATACTCAAGGAACTCAGCTCCCTCCCAGATGCACTTCCTCCACTTAGTCGGTCTTTGGCCAGAGACTCCCAGGTGTCGGTGGGGATGTCGCACTTTATCAGGAAGGATTTGAGGGTGTCCTTGTCACGTTTCCTCTGCCCACCTTTAGTTCGTTTGCCGTGGACGAGTTCCGAGTAGAGCGCTTGTTTTGGGAGTCTCATGTTTGGCATGCGAACTATGTGGACTGCCCAGCGGAGCTGATCGAGTGTGGTCAGTGCTTCAATACTGGGGATGTTGTCCTGGTCGAGGACGCTAATGTTTGTGCGTCTGTCCTTCCAGGGGATTTGTAGGATCTTGCGGAGACATCGCTGGTGGTATTTCTCCAGCGACTTGAGGTGTCTACTGTACATGGTCCACGTCTCTGAGCCATACAAGAGGGCAGGTATTACTACGGCCCTGTAGACCATGAGCTTGGTGACAGTTTTGAGGGCTTATTCTTCAAATACTCTTTTCCTCAGGCGGCCAAAGGCTGGAGGTGGTGTTGGATCTCGTCGTCAATGCCTGCTCTTGTTGTTAGGAGGCTCCCGAGATAAGGGAAGTGGTCCACGTTGTCCAGGGCCGTGCTGTGGATCTTGATGTCTGGGGGGCAGTGCTGTGTGGCGAGGACAGGCTGGTGGAGGACCTTTGTCTTACTGATGTTTAGCGTGAGGCCCATTGCTTTCGTACGCTTCAGTAAATACGTTGACTATCTCCTGGAGTTCAGCCTCTGTGTGTGCACAGACGCAGGCGTCGTCTGCGTACTGTAGATCGACAACAGAGGTTGATGTGGTCTTGGACCTGGCCTGGAGACTGCGAAGGTTGAACAGCTTTCCACTGGTTCTGTAGTTTAGTTCCATTCCAGCGGGGAGCTTGTCAACTGTGAGGTGGAGCATGGCAGTGAAGAAGATTGAGAAGAGCGTTGGGGCGATGACACAGCCCTGCTTGACCCCAGTCCGGACGTGAATTGGGTCTGTGATGGATCCGTTGGTAAGGATCACTTCCTGCATGTCGTCGTGAAGCAGGCGGAGGATGGTGACATACTTTCGGGGGCATCCGAAACAGAGGAGGACGCTCCATAGACCCTCGTGATTGACAGTGTCATAGGCCTTTGTAAGGTTGAAGAAGGCCATGTATAAGGGCTGGCGCTGTTCCCTGCATTTTTCCTACAGCTGTCGCGATGCGAAAATCATGTCCGTTGTGCCATGAAGGGGACGAAATCCACACTGCGACTCCAGGAGGGGCTCCTCAGCCACAGAGAGAAGACGGTTGAGGAGGACTCAAGCGACGACTTTCCCAGTAGTTGATAGCTGGGAGATTCCTCTGTAGTTGCTGCAGTCGGACTTGTTTCCTTTTTTAAAGATATCACGTTCACTGCATCTCTAAGATCTCCCGGCACGCTCTCCTCCCTCCAGATGAGAGAGATGAGGTCATGTATTCAAGCCAGCAGTGCCTCTCCACCATACTTCAGTGTCTCAGCAGGGATTCCATCCACTCCCGTAGCCTTGTTGTTTTTTAGCTATCTAATGGCTTTTTCTACCTCGTGTAGTATTGGGGTCTCACTGAGATGGTGACGGGTAGCATGCTGCGGATTGGAGACGAGAACATTCGAGTCAAAAGGAGAGTCTCGATTGTGGACATCTCTGAAATGCTCCTTCCAGCGGGCCCTGACTGCCTCGGTGTCCTTGATGATTGTTTCCCCGTTCTTGGCCAGCAGTGGGGTGGGGCCTTGGCAGTTTGGTCCGTATGTGGCCTTGACTGCGGTGAAGAATCCTTGCACATCATGGCTGTCGGCCAGCTGCTGTATCTCCTGTGCTTTCTCCATCCACCACCTGTTCTTTAGGTCCCGGGTTTTTTGCTGGGCCTTAGCCTTTAGCAGTCTGTAATGCTGCTTTGTTGCTCCCGAGTTGGGTTGCTGTTTAAGGCTCAGAAATGCCCTGCGCTTGCAATCTGTTAGATCTTGAATCTCCTAATCATTCTCAGCAAACCAGTCCTGGTGTTTTCTGGTTGAGTGACCGAGCGTCTCTTTGCAAGTTATGGAGGCCTGGAGGGCAGACCAAGCGCTTTGGACATTCTGCGTCTCGGTGTCTTCAAGGCAGGCCAGATTAGCTGTGAGGCACTGATTGTAAAGAGCTCTCTTAGCTGGGTCCTTAAGTGCCCCGGCATTGACTTTTTTGCGACACTGCTTCTGCTGCCCCCTTCGCTTAATGTCAATGATGGATCAGATTAGGCGGTGGTCCGTCCAGCAGTCGTCAGCTCCTGTCATGGCGCGGGTGATGCGCACATCCTTGCGATCCCTGGCTCGGACAATGACATAGTCGAGCAGGTGCCAGTGATTGGAGCGAGGGTGTTGCCACGATGCCTCTGTTGGTGATGACGAGTTCACGCTCTCGACATTTTGTCAGGAGTAGGGTACCGCTGGAGTTGGCTGTCCCTCACCCCTCTCTGTCAATCACGCCTCCCCAGAGGGCTGTGTCCTTGCTGACCCTGGCGTTGAAGTCGCCAAGGAGATTCAGTTTGTCGCCCGCGGGGACACAGGTCAGGGATTTTTCGAGGTTGAAGTAAAAACCCTCTTTGGCCACACCTGTTGCATCGAGTGTTGGGGCGTAAGCACTGATGACTGTGGTGGGTGCACTGGTTCCGGGATAGGGTGAGTCGAAGCATCATGAGGCGTTCGTTAGCCCCGCAGGGGGAGCCTTTGAGGCACTGCCGAAAACTTGCGAATTAAGAGCCAGACTAGCCTTGGACGAGACGAGGGGAAAGTGGCCACTGGAGTGAGTATGATTTCAATACTGCTCCAGTTTCCCCCGATTTCAAAAGTCTGAGGAAAGTTTAGCCACTCGCTGGTTCTCAGGTAGTGTCTGAACGAGATCCAGGACAATCTGGTGAATACCTTTCAAACTTAGAATAGGGATAGAGATAGGGAAATTGCGCGATGACGCAAACCAAGCGACGACTTGGAAAGATAGGTTATAGTTAGAGCTAGATAGGGATAGATGATCAATCATGGATCCAAAAATTAATAGGAAAAAAAAGAGACTCTTGTGAAAGTTTGTTTAAATGAGAAATGCTTCTGTGATTTTTACTGTAAAAAAAAAAGCCGGGGAGTTGTGGTTTGTTTTATCTCCACCTACTTTTTCAAACAGAATGAACGTTTTTTTTAACCCTTCATAGTGTTGTCCTGTATGTGGGAAGTTTAAGAGTGTGAACCTTATTGAATTACGTATATTCGGATGATAAGTTACGGAGCCAGGAAATGCACAAAGGATAGGTTTGTTGAGTAAAAAAAAAGAAAAAATTACATGGTCCCGGTGGTTAAAAAAAAAGGATTTAACATGCTCACTTACTTGTCGAAAGAAAACATTCAGAGAAGGCACAGCAAAACAACTGAGATGGATTCAAAAGGATTAAAAAAAATAATAATATATTAAATAACACGACCTTGAGGCTGGAACAATTGAGATAACGAAAAGCAGTCCACAGCCTACGTGCCAGACTTCTCTCTAGTTATGGAAAAGACAAAAAAAAGTAACGTACTAAATAGGTGCTAAAAAAAAATGTTCTGAGATTTTAAATTATGAGAAAAATTCCACTGCAGTCTAAAAGAAAAAAAATCACTCCTGTCCAGTTGGCAGAAAAACTCCATTAAATTAGGGCTTTCATTGACTGATTGGATTTAAACTGCGCAGTGACGCGAAAGGATAGGGAAATTTGGAGACTAAAAGAAATTAAATTTAGAAAATTAGGCTCACAGGGAATTAAATAAGGCTTATGGGGAATTAAATAGAGGATAGGTGTTCAAGTCAGGTGTGACGTCGACCTCGGATATCACTTGGCCCGTCGAGGCACTGATTGAAATTAAATCACGCAGCAACTCGAAAGGTAGGGCCGACGCGGACGCGCAGCGGCGCGAACGCGTAGCGACGCGAGACGTGCAGCGGCGCGAGCGTGCAGCCAAGTGAAGGAGGGCTGACGCAGACGCGCAGCAGCGTGGAACGCGTAGCGACGCGAGACGTGCAGCGGCGCAAGTTTGCGGCCAAGTGAAGGAGGGCTGACGCAGACGCACGGCAGCGTGAACGCGTAGTGAGGTGGGACGTGCGGCGGCGCGAGCGCACAGCCGAGTGAACGTGGGCCGACGCGAACGCGCAGCGACGCGAACCGCGAAGTAATATCAAAGTCAGTGCTGATTTTAGTAAGTCTGTTTATTTTAAGTCTGTTTGTTTCAAGTATTTCAAATCGCGCGGCGACGCAAGCCGCGGGGGGACGCGGTTCTGTGTTAGTTTAGTAAAGTCCGTTTATTTCAAGTGTTTCGAATCGCGCGGTGACGCGAGCCGCGGGGCGATGCGGCTCAGTCCGTTTATTTCAAGTGTTTCGAATCGCGCGGTGATGCGAGCCGTGGGGCGACGCGGCTCTGTGTTAGTTTAGTAAAGTCCGTTTATTTCAAGTGTTTCGAATCGCGCGGCGACGCGAGCCGCGGGGCGACGCGGCTTTGTGTTAGTTTTAGTAAAGTCTGTTTGTTTTAAGTTTGTTCAAATCGCACGACGACGTGAACGCGTAACGACACGGTAATACGAGGGACAGCGTGAAAATGGGTAATCAGTTGGATAAAACAACGGATGCGGATAGTCCGCTACAAAAGTTATGTGAGGAATTCCCTGAAAGAGCTGAAGACTTTAGAAAATTATCAGGAGCCCTGAACAAATTATTAGGAGATGACCAGTGGCCTCTAGGTGGCACTAGAAGCGTAGAGGTAGCAAAAAAAGCACAAGGATTGTCAAAAATTAAAAGATGCATCACTTCTGTCAAGTTGGCAAATAAATGCTATTAAACTGGGACTCTCATTGACAGAGGGAACACATGTTAAAACTGTAGACGTCATAAAAAAAAAGCGCACGAGAAACTTACTAAGATATCCTCTGGGACCTCTGAGAAAGGTATTGACCGACTACGTAGTAAAATGGCTGGCTTTGTGTTAACCGAGGCTGATGATGAAATTGATGAGTGGTCACTGACTCAGCGCCCAACGGCGCCTCCCGCACCCCCTGGCCCCTTGCTCCAGTCCTCTTCCCAACACCCTCCACCTTACACTCCGGCGAGAGGAGTTAAGAACAACCCCATACCACCAAAGCAACAAACCCAAACTGACTCCTCATCCTCTGATAGCGATTCGGATCCCCAGTTCACAAGCAATATAGCCGAAAGGACCAGATCTCACACTCGAAAGGGCAGAACTATATCTCGATATCACAGACAGTCCCGTAAATCTTCTAGTCAATCTACCAGTCCAAGTTGTGAAAGACATAGCAAGCACCCCCGCCGATCGAGACGCAGAACTGTCAAGCAGTCAGACAGCTCCGAAACATCCTCCGACCTAGAAATGATTTCCAAGATCCCAAAATCCCGACACCAATTCCCTGTCAGACCAATGCCAAACTCTGATTCACAACAAGCTGCAGACCACCCCACTATAGATGTCTATGTGATCTTCGAACAACTATTCGATTGCTCACGCTGTTCGGACAAATGGAAAGGGCAGTTAGATATTATTGGCAGGAAAAGAAAGGGGAGGGGGGAGGTGCGCCCCCAACCCGGGTCAAGACTGAATACGTGACTAGAAAGGAAGAGCCATCTCGGGAGGAAGGATCAATAGAACCGCAGTGTTGCATACAGGATTGGATGGATAAGCAAGGATACGGTTATACTAAACAACCAAACGGCCCGAGCCCTGCTAATAAACCTCCCTATTGTCCCCGGCATGGTATGGGAAGAGGCCGGGACTGGGTAAGAGGAATTGACTGTTTTAATTGTGGGCAGGAAGGACATTGGAATAAAAATTGCCCCTACCGTCAGCATGGAAAAGGAAGAGGAGGAAGAGGAGGGGGGCAAGGGGGGAGAGGAGGATCTTACACTAACTTCTCCCAGAACAACCCCTTTGGTCAATTGTCCCCCGATTGACTACGCAGCTTGATTGTGCAGGGATCCTCCCCGGACGACGAACCAATGATATTGTTAAAAATTCTGAATGAGTGGCAACCCTTTTTGATAGATAAGGGAGCCTTCATGTCTTCTGTACAATCAAAGCTTAAACTCCCTGCCTCTACTGAAACACAGGAACTTTCAGGATTCCTGGGACAAATCTCGACATTCCCAGTGTCAGAACCGGTTAAAATGGGTTACCAGGAAGAATCGGTGGAACATCGAGTTGTTATCACAACCATCTGGACTGTAACTTGATGGCTAGAGACCTCCTCTGCAAATTCCAGTTGCATTTGGAGTGTGGAGATGATGGGATTATTGTAAAACAGGGAACCCTTAAGCGGCAGTATTATACCACTAGAACCCCTCAGTGGTGGTGTCTGGACCTGCCGCAGGCACCCTATCACGTGACCCTAGCATACGATCCCAGTGGAAAGAATCAGGACCTGCAGAACTTTTATCAGGATCACGAAGGGGAAGTGAAGGAAATTCTATTAAGGGCTAGAGTGACTGGACCGGAAGGGAAGGCAGATTTTGTGGAAATGGACAGCCCCCAATGGTGGCACCACATATTACTCGTGAAGTATTACCTCCCCACCACGCTAAAGATTTGGGAGTTATGGTGCGCCAGGCTATAGACGAGGCTGACCCTACCAGCCGGGATGTGCAAATTCCACGGGGACCCCGAGAAGGTCTTAACGACTCTGCAGCATCATACTGGCTCTGACATACCTGACTATGTGGATCCTCATGTGTGGGCAGAGGACCCCTCCCAAGTGGGTTATCACAGGCAATACCGAGTATCCACCGAGCTTTGGAGGCTAGCCGAGTCGAACCAATTTGCCAGTTTCCAGTCCCTAGCACGGCTAAACAAATGCGACAGTGTTTGGGGATGATCAATTACTGCAGATCCTGGATCCCTAATGTTGCCCTGATGACTAAGCACCTCACCCCGTATACAAATAGAAACCGTAGACGTCCAAGCCTTTAAGGAACTAAAGACAGCCCTGCTGCAAGCTCCGGCTTTGGGCCGGCCCCTCTATGACCGGCCCTTTCAACTGTATTGTACAATTCTGAAAGACTGTGCTACCGTTGTCTTAACACATCTCACTCCATAGCTGCCCTCCTGGGCCAATTGCAGACTCGACACCTTACCATGGCCAGGCAAAGCAGATATGAGATCTACTTACTAAACAATCCTAAGCTGACCTTTCGGCACTGTACTGCAATTAATCTGGCCTGTTTTCTTACTGAGCCGCCCCAAGATGAGGAAGAACCCAGTCATGATTGTTTATCTTTAATTTAAGAGGCCACATCAGTCAGGGAAGATTTTGTTGATGTACCAATTGAAGATCCAGACTGTATTATGTATGTTGACGGAATTAATCCAGAAGGTACACAAATCTCAGGATACGCCATAGTAAACCAGGAGAATCAGGTCTTGGAATCTGCCGATTTTGAAACTGCCTATTCTGCTCAACAAGCTGAACTAGTCACCCTCACCCGAGCCTGTATCTTGGCCAAAGATCTCAAAGTCAATATCTATACCGACTCTAGGTATGGCCATGATTTCGGACAATTATGGAAAAATAGGGGATTCCTAACCTCACAGGGGAATGAGATATCCCATAAACAGCTAGTATCTGATTTGTTGCAAGCCCTCATGTTCCCCAAACGCATTGCCATTGTCAAATGTACTGCCCACACTACCGGAAATTCTCTGGTTGATATAGGGAATCGTTGTGCTGACCAAGAGGCCAAACAGGCCTCTTGTGACCAACAAATGGTAGTGCCCAAAATTATGAGTCAGACTAAAAATCCTGCGAAGGATAAGTTAGCCTCGGAAAAACCAATGCCAACCATCCAAGATGTTATAAAAGCACAGGACGACGCTCCTGAAAAAGATAAACTGTTGTGGAAATATTATGCATGTACTTATGACAATGTTTCTAAACTCTGGACCACTCCCGCGGAACAGATTTGCATGTCTGACGAGTTGGCTCTATGGGTTATTGAATGTATGCATTTTGCTACTCATTGTGGAGCAAGGACCACGAGTGACACACTTTTGGCTACTTGCTGGCACCCTAGACTCCAGGCGCTCACCCAGAACATCAGTAGTCGTTGC
Organism: Pristiophorus japonicus; assembly: GCF_044704955.1. Lineage (NCBI taxonomy): Eukaryota > Metazoa > Chordata > Chondrichthyes > Pristiophoridae > Pristiophorus > Pristiophorus japonicus. The sequence goes on from NW_027253336.1 coordinate 568,923, forward strand.
CTGGTTTGCCAGCAACATAATCTAGGGAAGGGAGTCCCCTGTGATTGGGGTAAAACGCCCCTACCCGAAGGTCCCTTTGAGACATTTCAGTTGGACTACATTGAGTTGCAAAAAGTTCAGTGTTACAAATATGTGTTAGTAATAGTAGATGTGTTTAGCAGATGGATTGAAGCCTACCCTACCATGGACAATAAGGCTCAAACTGTTGTTAGGGTGTTAATGAGGGAAAATGTTCCTAGATATGGTATCTCAGCTCGACTGATGACCACCTATGTTCTTTCTCTGACTCAGGCTCTGCGACTAGTTCACAACCAGGTTCAAGATGCTCACCTCGACCTCCCAGTTTTACCCGAATTGTCCCTCGTGGCACCAGGGAAGTATGGATTCGGAAGGGATTAGAGCCACAATGGGAGGGGCCTTTTCAGGTGTTACTCACTACCTCCACTGCAGCCAAGGTTGAGGGGAAAAGTGCCTGGGTTCACCTGCGCCACTGCAAGCTCACCACCCTCTAACGAACCTATTTTACTGGTTATTCTAACTCCTGTTTCTGTTCCAGACTTCCTCTTCTCCATAGCTGAACAAGGCCGTTGGCATCCTAATTGGAACGTGGACCAGTTTGAACTTTTACCCGTAGTGATAGACAGCCAGCTACACCGACGGTGACCTGAGAAGAGAGACGGGAAAACTGAACTCTTTTAATCAGCAAAATAATTGGACTATTTATCTGAATCCTGAGCCATAAGATGAAACTGTCTGTATGCCACAGTCTGTATAATAGTGTTGATATATGACAGTTTCGGCGCATGGGAGGGGAGACAGAGACGAGAGCTACATGTCTTATGTTTATGCGCAAAATGGGAACTTTTCTAGATGTTGGGTGTGTTCACATTCCCTATACATTTTACTCCTAGAATGATCCTAAGTGTTATCATGGAATGATAAAAGAGGGGAATGTGAATGTTTAAAAATGTATAGACATTGAAGTTGAGAACGTGGGAATTGTATAGGGACAGTATAAGCTAACAAACAATTCATAGAGGAATAGCCATGACATCTCAGACTCGAGACTGCGAAATGTTACAACACTAACACATATTGAAACAAAACCCACAGCTTGCAGAAAAACCTCAAGGTCTTATTAAATCATGTTATTAACCTGAAACATTGACAGAAGGTCTTTGTTTAAAATCGGACCATGCTTGGGTCGGCTTATGAGTGGACAAAGGGAAGGAGGGATCAAACGAGATGGGCTGAGCTGGGATGTCACTCTAGCCCTATCTTGTTATCTTTTGCCGAAAATGTATAACCATCGTGCCTTGACAATGTAACGTCACTTATCCGTAGGGAGTGTGTACGCTCTATCGAGAGAGTATATCTTCTGTCTGATAAGTCTTGCCGGCCGGTAAAATAAAGACTGCTTTGTTGAAAGCACAATAGGTATTCGACTCAGTAATTTTACTGAACCAGATTGAGGAAAAGAATCTACATTTACAACGGCACCATCAGAATCTGTGGTGATTACAAAGTAACTATCAATCGTTTCTCCCTGCAGGATCAATACCCACTACCAAAGGCCGACGACCTTTTTGCGACCCTGGCGGGAGAAAAGAAGCTGGACTTGACCTCGGCCTCCATGACGCAGGAGCTGGAGGGATCATCGAAAGCCTTCATCTGCATCAACACGCACAAAGGTCTCTTCATTTATAACAGATGCCCGTTTGGAATTCGATCAGCGGTGGCAATATTCCAGAGAAACGTGGAAAGCTTACTGAAGTCGGCCCTGCGCACGGTGGTCTTCCAGGACGACATCTCGGTTACAGGTCAGGACACAAGTGAGCATCTGCAGAACTTGGAGGAGGTTCTTAGTCGACTCAACCACGTGGGGCTCAGGTTAAAATGCTTGAAGTGCGTTTTCTTGGTGCCTGAAGTGGAGTTCCTGGGGAGAAGAATCGCGGCAGATGGCATCAGGCCCACCGATTCGAAGACGGAGGCAATCAAGAACGCACCTAGGCCACAGAACGTGATGGAGCTGCGGTCGTTTCTAGGACTCCTAAACTATTTTGGTAACTTCTTACCAGGTCTCAGCACACTGTTAGAACCACGGCACACCTTACGGTGTAAAGGAGACGAATGGGTATGGGGCAAAAGCCAAGAAAATGCCTTTGTAAAAGCTAGAAAATTGTTATGCTCAAACAAATTGCTTGTGTTGTATGATCCATGTAAGCGTTTGGTACTAGCATGTGATGCGTTGTCATCGGGTGTGTATTGCAACAAGCTAATGAATCTGGGAAATTGCAACCGGTTGCTTATGCATCCAGGAGTCCGTCTAAGGCTGAGAGAGCCTACAGCATGATTGAAAAAGAAGCATTAGCATGTGTTTATGGGGTAAAGAAAATGCATCAATACCTGTTTGGGCTAAAATTTGGATTGGAAACTGACCATAAGCCACTTATATCCCTGTTTTCCGAGAGTAAAGGGATAAATACCAATGCATCGGCCCGCATCCAGAGATGGGCGCTCACGTTGTCCGCATACAACTACGCCATCCGCCACAGGCCAAGCAAACTGTGCCGATGCTCTCAGTAGGCTGCCATTGCCCACCACGGGGGTGGAAATGGCGCAGCCCGCAGATTTTGTCATGATTATGGAAGCATTTGAGAGTTAGCAATCAGCCATCACAGCCCGACAGATTATAACCTGACGAGCCAGGACCCCTTACTGTCCCTAGTTAAAAACTGTGTAATCACGGGAGCTGGTCCAGTGTCCCAGTGGAAATGCAGGAAGAGATAAAGCCGTTCCAGCGGCGCAAAGATGAAATGTCTATACAGGCAGACTGCCTTCTGTGGGGAAATCGGGTAGTGGTTCTCAAGAAGGGCAGAGACACCTTCATCAGTGACCTCCACAGTACCTACCCAGACATCGCAATGATGAAAGCGATAGCCAGATCCCACGTGTGGTGACCCAGTATCGATGCGGACTTATAGAGTCCTGCATGCACAGATTGTAACACATGCTCGCAGTTAAGCAATGCACCCAGGGAGGCGCCACTAAGTTTATGGTCCTGGCCCTCCAAACCGTGGCCTACAGCCCATGTCGACGATGCAGGCCTGTTCATGGGTAAAATGTTCCTTGTGGTTATAGACGCGTACTCCAAATGGATTGAATGTGAGATAATGTCGGCAAGCACGTCCGCTGCCATCACTGAAAGGCTGCGGGCCATGTTTGCCACGCACGGACGACCCGACGTCCTTGTGAGCGACAACGGGTCATGTTTTACCAGTGCCGAGTTCAAAGAATTCATGACCCGCAACGGGATCAAACATGTCACATCTGCCCTGTTCAAACCAGCATCCAATGGTCAGGCAGAGAGAGCAGAGCAAACTATCAAGTAGGGCTTGAAGAGGGTGATAGAGAATTCAAACAGGCTCATTTAGACAGACTGTGAAAATTCACAGACCCCCAAGTCAAAGCTACTACGTGCTGCTCAGCATGTTGCATTAACTCATCAATCAACTTGACATTTTTGGACCTTGGGTAGCGAGCCAATAAAACGTTAAAAGACTTTCAATTGAGCCAATAAGGTCAAAGAAGGCGAGTTCTTTTCTGTAAATTGATCCAGGTATAAAGTACAGCCATTTTGACCATGTGTCTCACTAAGAACAAAGACCTGGCTTGAAGCCAAGAAGTTTGTTGCTCTCTGCCGAGATTAAAAAGTTAAAACTACCATCGGAGTTCGTATTTCATTGGAAATTAAGAGATCTAACAATTTTGGCGCTGCGAACAGGATCGCTGAGGAAAGAAACTGAATTTTGGACATCAGACCTACATTTTGAGGTAAGGACTCCTCTTTTTAAAAAAAAGTCCTCGGTCAAAAGTCGAAATTCGCCTCTCCTTCTACGCGATTCCGAAAGCCTCCGGTTTGCGAACCCTCCGGTTGGTAGTCGGCTCGAGGTCCCATAAACGTCTAAACTTCGGCGGTGTGTTAGTTAATTAATCACCGACCTATTGATCGGCTAGCAGGCCTACGACTCGAGACCCCAGTAAAGAACTCAGTAAAGAAATGGCAGCAGGAGAAAAGGGCAAAGAATTGCCTACAACTGTTAAAGGTGGGCAGGCACCACCTCAAGTTTCGCTAGATTTAATTCTCAAACAGTTGAAAGAATACATAGAGCAACAATTCAACTTATCTAAAACCTGAATTAAGATCGAACAAAAGTACGGAATCTCCAAAGGACAATGGTTCTTGGACGAGATTAAAAGGGTCTGGGGAAAAACGACCCGTATGAAAAATAAAGAGCGAACTAGATGGTCCCTAGCGGTTATGGGCCAGATTCGAAACCGGAATGAAATTATAATGCGTTCCCAACATGATCGAGAACTGACCAGTACAAAGGATCAATTGCAAGCTGTTTGTGCGCAGCTGTGACAGAAAAAGCTTGAACTTGAAAAGCTGGAAGCGGAAGTTAAAGATCTTAAAGATGAAATTAAAGAATGGAAAAAATCATTAGGTCAAGAGACAATAATAGGAAAAGGAAAATGTATTGATCAATTCCCAGGGTACCCATGTTTGGATAAATTAAAAGCGCAAACCCGAAGACACAACCGAGGAATAGATATGGTTTCTGAATCCTCCGACAATACAGTGTCGGAGGATGATGAAGAATTAGGGGTGCGCTTTGCCCCGTTTAAAAAAGACGAGTTGTAGTCAAATCAGAAGAGACTGCGGATGAGGGCGGAACCAAAAAAACAAAGAGAAGGGTGTACGAAGAATACTTTGTTCATGATCTGGCAGACCCAGAGAAAATTGATAAATGGTCCAAGGAATTGCCCAATCCAAAGAAAGGGGAAGTAAAAACGTGGGACCAATTGGACCACTTAAAAAATATATATCAACTTCATGCCTGGGACGGAGTGCAAATTTTGACCATAATGATGCCAAAAACACAGGGAAGAAAATTGCACGACAAGGTAGATGAAGCTTTGGGGCAGAATGAGCAGGATGGGAGGCGATTAAACACTGGCTGCAAGCCTTCAGTCCAGCTAAGACAGACTGGCGAAAAATTGCAGCCTGCCAACAGAAAGGAACAGAGGAGGTCCTGGAGTATGACAAGCGGTTTAGATGCACGTGGCTAGAACATTCGGGTATGAATAATACGGATGAGGAAATGGATGAACAAGCGTTTGGACCCCTAAAAGCAGCTTTCGTGGCAGGTCTAAAGCCAGAACTGTCCAAAATGCTTAAGGTAGTGATACCGGACTGGGAAGGTAGAGGAACTACATTTGCAGCATTGGTGGATCGATGTAACCAATTAGATCGGGATATGGGAGCTAAAGTCCGAGCTGTACAGGCTATGGGATGAAAATCCCAGGATTCCGATAAACAGTCATTGGGAAAATTACCCGGAAAATGTCATTATTGTGGGAAAGAAGGTCACTGGGCCAAGACGTGCAGGGCAAAACAGAAAGGTCGTGGCTGGGGAAGCGGACGCAGCCAGGGATACAATTCAGCCAACAAGCCAGGCTTGTCACAAGATAACGACCTCATAGAAGCATTTAAGCGACTGACAATACAACAACAGAAGGAGTTACTTGGGATAGCAAAAAACGATTAGAGCCCACCCTGGCCCCCCTCCTCGCACTAATACGGTAGAGAGGAGATGGGATATATATAACTGTGAGGGTGGGCGATAAGGATGTGGACTGTCTTTTAGACACAGGGGCGGAATTAACATGCTTACCCCAACAATATCCTGCTAGCTTCAAACACAGAAGAACAGCATGAACAAGATTTACGAGCTTTGCTGGATCACCTTCGGCTGAAAGGACATAAAGCCAGCATCAACAAAGCACAAATCACCAAGAAGGAACACCATGGCCCCAGGCACGACCAATAGTGCTATGTAGCATTAGGGCAACCCCGAACAGAACTACAGGTCTAAGCCCATTTGAAATTATAACAGGAAGACCCATGTCGCTGCCAGGAACTATCGATTTACGGAAAGCTGATGTTCACTTAATGAGTGACACTTTGTTATCATACTGTCAGAACTTAACCAATGCTATTAGTTCTGTTTCCCGACAGGTATCGGCAGCTTGGGGTAATCCACCCGAAGGAGGACACGACATCATCCCGGGAGTCTGGGTGTATGTGAAAAAGTTGCATAAAGAACCTTTGGGTGCCAAGTGGGAGGGACCTTATCAAGTGTTATTGACCACCCAGGCAGCTGTTAAAGTCCAAGGAAAGAAAGCCTGGATCCACGCTTCACACGTTAAACGAGCACCCGTAACTGAAGCTGAAATCTAATAAGGACAATTACTTTTTGAGAAAATGTATAAATTTACTGTATTATTGATTGTAGGTATTTTAGGCATAGGCCTACTTCTTACTAGCCGACCCTCTGCACCAAAGGGAAATAGTAGGGTAGCAAGGGAATTACATGTAAATACCTTTTTATATATGTCATACATTTATGCCAAACAAGGTAACATTTCTAGTTGTTGGGTGTGTGCGCATATTCCTATTCACTCAAAGGGAGGGATTCCCTTGAGGCCAGTTCCCTTGAATATCTCGGAAATGGCTGAGTGGATTATTAATCAAAATAAAACAGGCAATGCGTTTCAGGATATGGAAAACTGGGCACGTAAATGGAAGTCAGCAGGTTACAATCTGACTACCTTTGAAGGGGGATACCAACCGTGGTACAATAATTCCAAACGGCCCCCATTTTTTGTTATCACTAATACAACGGGAACAGGAAGACCGGGGGAATCGGTCTGTCTGATTAGAAACATCAAAGGAGGCCAAAATATGGGGTATAGTAACTGCTCCCGGAATTATAACATAATCAAGCCACGGAACCGTCCAAACTGGGCCGATGTGGGAATTTTTAACGTAACGGGGATTCTGAATAAAACAGATGGAAAAGCCTGGACAGGTCCCGAAGTGTTGCTGACAAAGAAACAGCTAACATTCATTGCATATAATGGCACCTATTGGGTGTGTGGCCACAAGGCCTACCCTTGGCTGCCCCAGAATTGGATGGGATCCTGCTATTTAGCATACATTGTGCCTTATATGTATCATATAAAGTTAGTGTCGGAACAGTTACACCGTCCTAAGAGAGCTATCACAGAAACAGAGAGGTTCTTTGCCATCCTGATCCCTGGGTATGGGACCGCCAAACTGGCAAGGGAATCCATTAACATGGCATCCGTTGTGGAACGGGTAGCCAATGATACCTCAGAGGCCCTAGTTAAAATCAATGCAGAAATGGTAGCAATCCGCACAGTAGCCCTACAGAATAGACTGGCCCTTGATTACATCCTGGCTGAAAAGGGAGGTACTTGCACCCTACTCGGAACTGAGTGTTGCACATATATCCCAGATAGCTCCGAAGAAATTACCCACTTAGCGGAGCATATCCAAAAGGAGGTAGAAAAATTTAAGCAACCCCCATCATTCACTTTGTGGAATGGAGCCACTGAATGGCTAGGTTCAATGGGAACTTCATTGGTGGAAGGTTTCATTCTATTTGTTGTAATTGTTTTACTTTTATATTGTTTGTTTATGTTGATTAAATGTTGTTGCGACCAGGCGGCTGTAGCTGCTGTTCCGCAGGTGAGACACCTTGCAGGTCCCAGCAGACCATCTGTACGTGGCACAGGGGTATGTTATGCTTAAAGAAAGGTTGTTTGCTGGTTGAACTAAGATATTGATTTGGATTAAATTGGAATAAGGTTAATTAACCTATTAAAACCAGACTTCCATTGTGGCCACGATGGAACTCGGGTTGGTGTAAATTTGTGTGGAAGCTACTAGTCCGGACATGTGGCGAAACACATCAACAAATTTTAGAAGGAAACTCTATTAACATGTATGAAATTATTTTGTAGAATGTTTAACCAGTGATACCTGAAGTTTTATGATTCAGTTTGTGAAAGAATCAAAGGGGGGATTGATAGAGAATTCAAACAGGCTCATTTAGACAGACTGTGAAAATTCACAGACCCCCAAGTCAAAGCTGCTCAGCATGTTGCATTAACTCATCAATCAACTTGACATTATCGGACCTTGGGTAGCGAGCCAATAAAACGTTAAAAGACTTTCAATTGAGCCAATAAGGTCAAAGAAGGCGAGTTCTTTTCTGTAAATTGATCCAGGTATAAAGTACAGCCATTTTGACCATGTGTCTCAGTAAGAATAAAGACCTGGCTTGAAGCCAAGAAGTTTGTTGCTCTCTGCCGAGATTAAAAAGTTAAAACTACCATCGGAGTTCGTATTTCATTGGAAATTAAGAGATCTAACAGAGGGTAACTGAAGGCTCACTGCAGACTCACCTATCCCAAGTCCTGCTCAGTTACAGCACAAGACCCCACTCGCTCACTGGGATCCCACCTGCTGAACTGCTCATGAAAAGGGCACTTAAGACAAGCCTCTCAGTAGTTCACCCTGATCTACATAAACAGGTAGAGAGCAGGCGGCTTCAACAAAGTACATATCATGACAGCGCAAATGTGTCACACGAAATTGAAATCAGTGATCCTGTATTTGTATTGAATTATGTTCAAGGTCCCAAGTGGCTTCCCGGCACTGTTGTGGCCAAAGATGGGAGCAGGGTGTTTCGGGTCAAACTTTCAAATGGACTCATTCACCGGAAACACTTGGACCAAATAAAACTCAGATTCACGGACTATCCTGAGCAACCCACTTTGGACCCTACCTTCTTTGACCCCCCAACATACACACCAGTGGCAACCAACACCGTGGTTGGCCACAAAGCAGAACCCATCATCCGCAGCAGCCCAGCAGGACTCACCACACCAAGCAGCCCAGCAAGGCCAGCTGCACAGCAGCCCAGCGAGGGCCCAACAGATGGTTCACCAATACCAGCATCTGTACCGAGACAATCAACCAGGGAAAGAAGGCCCCCAGATCGTCTCACCTTGTAAATAGTTACACTGTTGACTTTTGGGGGGCGGGGAGGGGGGGTGAGGGAGAGTATTGTTATATATGTCAACTTGTGTATACCTTGTACAGCCACCAAAGGGCTCATTCCCTGAAGTCCCAAGGGATCCCATGATCTTTGGGAGCACAGGTACTTAAGGAGGCCTCACAGGTTGGTGAGAATCTCTGGAGACCTGCAATAAAAGACTACGGTCACACTTTACTTTGAGCCCTCAGTATCCAGTCAGACTGTTTATTCTTAATAACACTAACGTTGGTCCGTCTGCCCTCCCAGGAGATTTGCAGGATCTAGCGGAGACATCTTTGGTGGAATTTCTTGCAATAACAAGCAGATGAATCAGTATTTATGCTGAAATGATTCCCAAAGTGTTGAGTTAAATATCGATGGGGAGGAAATATGAATGAAAATTCGGTAGAAATATCACGTTATGTTATGTTTGAAAGAGCTTGCTGAATAGCTTGTGCTCAGCAGTTACAAGCGTGTAGTGAGTGAGTGGGATTTTTACAGTGCGTTTAGCTGCATTCAATGTTAAATCCAATGTTTTTCTTCCACAGGACATGTTTCTGCCAGACCTGTAGGTAAGGTGACTTTAAACTGTTTGATTGACTTGCATTTTGTTTTTCAATTCAGATTCTTGATGTAACCGTTAACATTTTAAATTTTGACATAATAATAAATAACTTTAATTTATATAGCGCCTTTAACGCAGTAAAATGTCACAAGGTGCTTCACAACAGTGTTATAGACAAACTACCCCGCAGTCATCAAGATCCACGGCACGGCCCTGGACAACGTGGACCACTTTCCATACCTCTGAAGCTTACTATGAGCAAGGGCAGACATCGACGACGAGGAACAACAGCGCCTCCAGTGCGCCAGTGCAGCCTTCAGCCGCTTGAGGAAGAGAGTGTTCGAAGATCAGGCCCTCAAATCTGGCACCAAGCTCATGGTCTACAGGGCTGCAGTGATACCCGTCCTCCTGTATAGCTCAGAGACGTGGACCATATTGCAGGAGACACCTCAAATCACTGGAGAAATACCACCAATGATGTCTCCGCAAGATTCTGCAAATCCCCTGGGAGGACAGACGCACCATCGTTAGCGTCATCGACCAGGCCAACATCCCCAGCATCAAAGCACTGATCACACTTGACCAGCTCCGCTGGGCAGGCCACATCGTCCGCATGCCTGATACAAGACTCCCAAAGCAAGCGCTCTACTTGGAACTCCTACACGGCAAGCGAGCCCCAGGTGGGCAGAGGAAACGTTTCAAGGACACCCTCCTTGATAAAATACAACACCCCCACCAACACCTGGGAGTCCCTGGCCAAAGACCGCCGTAAGTGGAGGATGTGCATCTGGGAGGGTGATGAGCACCTCGAGTCTCATCGCCGAGAGCATGCAGAAAACAAGTGCAGGCAGCGGAACGAATGTGCGGCAAACAAGACTCCCCACTCACCACTGTCTGTCCCACCTTTAACAGAGACTGTAACTCCCGTATTGGACTATACAGTCACCTAAGAACTCAGTTTTAGAGTGGAAGGAAGTCCTCCTCGATTTCAAGGGACTGCCAAACAGATAAATTTGATACCGAGCCGCATAAGAGAGACTGGATCAACTGGGCCTTGACATATGAGGAGAGACTGGATCAACTGCGCCTTTATACATTGGTGTTTAGAAGGATGAGAAGGGATCTCATAGAAACATACAAGATTCTGACGGGTCGGGACAGGTTAGATGCGGCTAGATTGTTCCCGATGTTGGGGAAGTCCAGAACCAGGGGACACAGTCTTAGGATAAGGGGTAGGCCATTTAGGACTGAGGTGAGGAGAAACTTCTTCACTCAGAGAGCTGTTAACCTGTGGAATTCCCTGCCGCAGAGAGTTGTTGATGCCAGTTCATTGGATATATTCAAGAGGGAGTTAGATATGGCCCTTACGGATAAAGGGATCAAGGGGTATGGAAAGAAAGCAGGAAAGGGGTACTGAGGGAATGATCGGCCATGATCTTATCGAATGGTGGTGCAGACTCGAAGGGCCGAATTGCCTACTCCTGCACCTATTTTCTATGTAAGTAGAAATTAGCGCAGATGACCACAAGCTTGGTCAAAGAGGTCAGTTTTAAAGAGCGTCTTAAAGGAGGAAAGAGAGGTAGAGAGGCGCAGAGGTTTAGGGAGGGAGTTCCACAGCTTGGGGCCCAGCCAACAGAAGGCACGGCCACCAATGGTTGAGCGATTATAATCAGGGATACTCAAGAGGACAGAATTGGAGCAGCGCAGAGGTCTCAGGGTGGTTGTGCTATTAGAAAGAGCATGTCTACTGTATATAGCCCACGTCTCTGAGCCATACAGGAGGACCGGTATCACACCAGCCCTATAGTGTCTACCTGTAGGCACAGGTCCACTTCCCTGCTCGCTCTCCATAACCCCTTATCGATTAAGAAACTGTCTATCTTTGTCTTAAATTGATTCAATGACCCAGCTTCCACAGCTCTGAGGCAGCGAATTCCAGAAATGGTCACATGATCTCTAACCAAACAGACATTTGGCTGTTAACCGGGATCATTTGTTTGAGAAGTATAAGAACTTTGAACAAAGGAATTTTCTTTCTCTAGAGCTTGGAACGGAACGCTGGCAGGAGCTGTTGGAAGGCGGCCGTCAAACACATGGAAGCAAACACGTGGAAGGGAATCCGTGGACGCCAACACGTGGAAGCGAACACGTGGAAGGGAATCCATGGACCCGAACACATGGAAACGAACACGTGGAAACGAACACGTGGACATGAACACGTGGAAGCGACCACGCGAAAGGTATATATTCGGATGGACTGATCACCCATTGAATTATACTGAGCCAGTTTTAGCATAGTTACTGCTGAAAGGCATGACCAGTTAACGTCGGAGTAATCGTATGTAACTGGGGAATAGGATAACTTGGCCTTTATTGCAAAGGGGATGGAGTATAAAAGCAGGGAAGTCTTGCTACAGTTATACAGGGTATTGGTGAGGCCACACCTGGAATATTGCGTACAGTTTTGGTTTCCATATTTACGAAAGGATATACTTGCTTTGGAGGCAGTTCAGTGAAGGTTCACTGGATTGATTCTGGAGATGAGGGGGTTGACTTATAAGGAAAGGTTGAGTAGGTTGGGCCTCTAATCATTGGAATTCAGAAGAATGAGAGGTGATCTTATCGAAATGTATAAGATTATGAGAGGGCTCAACAAGGTGAATGCAGAGAAAATGTTTCCACTGATGGGGGAGACTAGAACTAGGGGGCATAATCTTGGAATAAGGGGCCGCCCATTTAAAACTGAGATGAGGAGGAATTTCTTCTCTCGGAGGGTTGTAAATCTGTAGAATTCGCTGCCTCAGAGAGCTGTGGAAGCTGGGTCATTGAGTAGATTTAAGACAGAGATAGACAGTTTCTTAACCGATAAGGGAATAAGGGGCTATGGGGAGCGGGCAGGGAAGTGGACCTGAGTCCATGATCGGATCAACTATGATCGTATTAAATGGCAGAGCAGGCTCGAGGGGCCATATGGCCTACTCCTGCTCCTACTTCTTATGTTCTTATGTTCTTAAAATTTGGTTATATACATTGTGGGACATATTGTGTAGGACCAGTTAACGTAGGTGTTAATTGTACGTAACTGGGGAAATAGGATAACTGTAAACAGTTGGATATATACATTGCGGGAGAATTGTGCATAACCAATTAACATAGCAGCACATACTTTGCGAAGTTTAAGGTTGTTTAAATTGCAAGCAACTGGGAGAATTGGGGTATGTGAATCTAAAATCGATAAGCTAGAGATTTGTGGTTTTGGTTTTTCATTTTAAATCTGTATGCAGTAGTGTTGAACTTATAGTCATTCTAATCTTTTTAATAAAAGTCCATTGCATTGGAAAATCTCCATGTTCTTTCAAGTCTTGATGTTCGAAACCTGTAGGAAGAAATCCTACACACTAGAGAGGGCAGAGAGGAAATTTACTCGGATGTTACCAGGATGGGATCATTTTAGCTATGAGGAAAGATTCGATAGGCTGAGATTGTGTTGCAAAAGATAAGAAACATAAGACACAGGAGCAGGAGTCGGCCATTTGGCCTCTCGAGCCTGCTCCACCATTCAATAAGATCAGGGCTGATCTGATCCTGGCCTCAACTCCATTTCCCCGCCCGCTCACCATAAACCCTTATTCCCTCATCGTTTAAGAAACTGTTTATCTCTGTCTTAAATATTTTCAATGTCCCAGCTTCCACAGCTCTCTGAGGCAGCGAATTCCACAGATTTACAACCCTCTGAGAGAAGAAATTCCTCTTCATCTCAGTTTTAAATGGGCGGCCCATACCCCCTAGTTCTAATCTCCCCTATCAGTGGAAACATCCTCTCTGCATCCACCTCGTCAAGCCCAACCAATCAAATCCTCTGTTGCAATGTCAAGTAAACTCAACAACCAACTCTCACACAGGAGTGAAATGTCCCAAGGCGCTTCATAGAAGTATTATGAATTTGACACCGAGCCACATATGTAGAAATTAGCGCAGGTGACCAAAAGCTTGATCAGAGAGGTCGGTTTTAAGGAGCGTCTTGAAGGAGGAAAGAGAGGTAGTGAGGAGGAGAGGTTTAGGCAGGGAGTTCCAGAGCTTGGGGTCGAGTCAACAGAAGGCACAGCCACTGATGGTGGAGCGATTATAATCAGGGATGCTCAAGAAGGCAGAATTAGAGGAGTGCAGACATCTCGGGGGGGGGGTTGTGGGGCTGAAGGAAATTACAGAGATAGGCAGGGGGCAAGGGCCATGGAAGGATTTGAAAACAAGGATGAGAATTTTGAAATCGATGCGTTGCTTAACCCAGAGCCAATGTAGGTCGGTGAGCACAAGGGCTGATGGGAACTCGGTGCGAGTTAGGACACGGGCCAAGTTTCGGATCACCTCTAGTTCACGTATGGTAGAATGTGGGAGGCCGGCCAGAAGTGTATTGAAATAGTCAAGTCTAGAGGTAACAAGGGCACGGATGAGGGCTTCAGCAGCGGATGAACTGAGACAAAGGGGGAGACAGGCAATGTTACGGAGGTGGGAATAGGCGTCTTAGTTATGCTGCAAAGATATGGTCGAAAGCTCATTTCAGGGTCAAATATGACACCCAGTTGCGAACAATCTGGTTCAGACAGGCGTACATCCAGGTCCTTTTGAAGGTGTCAATAGGCATCTATCGGCTTCCTTCTCTAATGACCCAAAACTGTGTGATGGGAGAGCTCTAGCTGATTGTGGCCGTGTGGAACAACCTCCCTGGGTCTGAAGTTGCACCCTGTAATACCAATGATCAAACAATTCCTGGGATCGCCGATGTTATGTATTTAAACATTGTAACTGTGTGAGACTTGCCACCAGAAGGCGCAACTGTTGGAAGCCCAAGGGTTACCTGCACACTGCGTGCAAATGAATATAAAAGGTTGTCTGCCATGCTGCTTAGGCACTCTGGAGTTGTATTAAAGAGACTAAGCTCACAGTACTCAGTCTTGTGGAGTTCTTCCATACTTAACAATTGGTGACGAGGATGGGATTATCAACTTTCATGCAGTCATGGCTGCCATTGGTATTTTAGAGAGATTTGTAGAGGGTGATGATTGGGAAGCCTTCGTTGAGCGTCTCAACCAGTACTTCGTGGCCAACAAGCTGGATGGGGACAATAAAGCGATCAAGCGCAGGGCGATTCTCCTCACCGTATGTGGGTCCACAATATACGGCCTCATCAACAATCTGCTAGCACCGGAGAAACCAGCAGAGAAGACACATACAGAGTTGTGTACGCTGGTTCGAAACCACCTCAAGCCGAAGGAGAGCGTCTTAATGGCCAGGTATCGCTTATACACTCACCACCGCTCCGAGGGCCAGGACGGGGCGAGTTATGTTGCCGATCTAAGACGCCTTGCGAGAACTTGCGAATTTGCTGGATTTTTGGGGAAAATGCTGCGTGACTTTTTTGTACTTGGTATCGGCCACGAGGTCATTTTTCACAAGCTGCTGTCCTCCGAATCCCTGGACCTGAGCAAGTCCATCACAATAGCCAGGCATTCATATCCATGAGCAATAATACCAGACAGATATCTTCCCAACATCGAAGCTCACCAGCAAGTACTGTGCATAAAATAACGTCGCTAGCAGGCAGAACTGATTATGGCAGGGCATACACATCTGCAGTTGCAAGAACTAGGGTGACTCAGAGTCCGCCATCGGGCATGAATGCAAATCCAGTAGCACCATGTTGGCGCTGCGGGAGTAATCATCGAGCCCATCAATGTTGATTCAAGCACTACGTGTGCAAAGGCTGCGAAACAATGGGGCACCTCCAGCAAATAGTGCTGCGACTCACCAGGTGGCAGAGTCGGCAGAGGATGATCGATCCGGCGCAGATCACGCAGAACAAACAAGAGAGGCAACTCAACCCGAGGAAGAAGTGTATGGGGTACACAGCTTCACCACCAAGAGCCCTCCTATCATGCTGAAAGTCAAATTGAATGGTATTCCGGTATCAAAGGAATTGGACATGGGGGCGAGTCAGTCAATTATGAGCCAGAAGGCTTTTGAGAAACTGTGGGGCAACAAGGCACAAAGGCCCAAACTGAGCCCGATTCAGACAAAGCTGCACACCTACACCAAAGAGCTTATACCAGTCATTGGCAGTGCAGCAGTTAAGGTATCGTACGATGGAGCTGTGCATAGTTTATCACTGTGGATTGTACCAGGTGATGGCCCAATGCTATTCGGCTGGGAAAGATTTGATGGAACTGGGACGACGTCAAAGCACTATCTTCAGTTGATGATGCCTCGTGCGCCCAAGTGCTGAGCAAGTTTCCGTCGCTATTTGAACCAGGCATCGGCGTCAAGGTGCAGATCCATCTAGTCCCCGATGTAAGGCCTGGTTGTCGCAAGGCTCGAGCGGTTCCATATATGATGAGGAAGAAAGTCAATATCGAACTGGACAGACTTCAACAAGAGGGAACCGTATCGCCAGTCGAGTTCAACGAGTGGGCCAGTCAAATTGTTCCGGTGTTGAAAAGCAATGGCATGGTCAGAATCTGCAGAGACTACAAGGTTAATGATCAACCGAGTCTAGTTACCAGTACCCGCTACCCAAAGCGGATGACCTGTTCGCAACGTTAGCGGGGGGGGGGGGGGGGGGAGTCGTTTACCAAGTTGGACCTAGCCTCCACCTACATGACACAGGAGCTGGTTGAATCTTCGAAAAGATTGACATGTATCAACCCGCACAAAGAACTGTTTATATACCACGTGCCCGTTTGGGATTCGCTAGGCTGCTGCCATCTTCCAGAGGAACATAGAGAGTCTGCTGAAATCGGTTCCACGCACTGTTGTGTTTCAAGACGACATCCTGATCACCGGTCATGACATCACCGAACACCTGCACAACCTGGAAGAGGTTCGAAGTCAACTAGACAGAGTAGGACTGAGGCTGAAACGCTCCAGGTGTGTTTTCCTGGCGCCAGAGGTCGAATTTCTGGGGAGAAAGATTGCGGCAGGCGACATCAGACCCATGGACTCAAAGACAGAGGCCATCAAGAATGCACCCAGACCACAGAATGTGACGGAGCTGCGTTCGTTCCTGGGACTCCTCATCTATTTTGGTAACTTTCTACCCGGGTTAAGCACTTTGCTGGAACCGTTGCACATGTTGCTTCGTAAGGGTGACGACTGGGTTTGGGGTAAATCTTAAGAGACAGCCTTTGAGAAGGCCAGAAACCTACTTTGTTCTAATAAGTTACTTGTACTGTAGGACCCGTGTAAATGATTAGCGCTAGCTTGTGCTGCATCTTCGCACGGGGTCAGCTGTGTGTTACAGCAAACCAATGTATCAGGCAAACTCCAACCGGTTGCATACGCATCTAGAAGTCTGTCTGAGGCTGAAAGAGCCTACATTATGGTCGAGAAAGAGGCGTTAGCATGTGTATATGGGGTTAAGAAAATGCACCAATACCTATTTGGACTTCAGTTTGAGCTTGAAACCGACCACAAACCGCTCATTTCGCTGTTTTCAGAAAGCAAAGGTATCAACACCAATGCTATGTCCCACATCCAAAGATGGGCACTAACATTGTCCACTTATAACTATGTTATCCGCCACAGACCAGGCACGGAGAACTGTGCTGATGCCCTCTGTCGGCTACCATTGGCCACTACCGGGGTGGAAATGGCGCAGCCCGCAGACTTGCTTCTGGTCATGGATACTTTTGAGAGCGAGGAGGTCATCCGTCACTGCTCGCCAGATCAGGACATGGACCAGCCAGGATCCTGTGCTATCACTTGTAAAAAGTTGCGTCCTCAATGGGAGCTGATCGGCCGTTCCCAAGGAAATGCAAGATGAAGTTAAGCCATTTCACCGACACAAAGATGAAATGTCCATCCAGTCGGATTGTCTCTTATGGGGTAATCGCGTGGTTTTGCCAAAAAAAGGCAGGGAAACGTTTATACGCGACGTACACAATACCCACCCAGGCATAGTCATGATGAAGGCTATAGCCAGGTCGCATGATTGGTCGCCCGGCATTGACTCAGACTTAAGAGTCATGCGTACACCAGTGCAACACGTGCTCACAATTGAGCAATGCACCAAGGGAGGCTCCATTACTCTGTGGTCATGGCCCTCCAAACCCTGGTCCAGGATCCACGTAGATTTTACTGGCCCCTTTCTTGGAAAGATGTCTTTAGTTGTAGCAGACGCTTATTCTAAATGGATTGAATGCGTAATCATGTCATCCAGCACATCCACTGCCACCATTGAAAGCCTCCGGGCCATGTTCGCCACCCATGGCTTGCCCGACGTGCTTGTCAGTGACAATGGACCGTGTTTCACCAGCTCGGAATTCAACGAGTTTATGACCCACAATGGCATCAAGCATGTCAAGTCTGCTCCGTTTAAGCCCGCATCCAACGGTCAAGCGGAACGGGCAGTCCAAACTATCGAGCAGAGCTTGAAACGCGTGATGGAAGGCTCCTTGCAGACCCGCTTATCTCGGGTTCTGCTCAGCTACCGGACGCAACCCCATTCGCTCACTGGGGTTCCTCCTGCAGAATTGTTAATAAAGAGAGCACTCAAAACCAGGCTCTCCCTAGTCCACCCGGATCTAAATGATCATGTGGAAACCCGGCGTCACCAGCAAAACATGTACCATGATCGTGCGGCTGTATCGTGTGACACTGATGTTAACGACCCTGTGTTTGTCCTTAATTACGGTCGTGGTCCTAAATGGGTCACTGGCACTGTCTTGGCCAAGGAGGCAAATAGTGCTTATAGTCAAACTATTGATTGGACAAACATGCAGAAAGCATTTGGATCAGACCAAACTGCAGTTCACCGACAACCAGGAACAACCTGAAGAGGACATCACCATCATCGATCCACCAACACACACCCAACCAGCAATCAACCTCGCTGTCAATCAGCCGCGCCGCAGTGCAGCAATAGTCCGACCAACTCACCCATGCCAGAGTTTGAAATCAGACGATCAGCCAGGGAGCATAGGGTCCCGGATCGTCTCAACTTGTAAATAATTTGTATCAAAGACTTTGGGTGGGGAGGGGGGGGGGGTGGGAGAAGAGTGATGTTATGTATGTTAACATTGTAACTGTGTAAGACTTGCCACCAGAGGGTGCAACTGTTGGAGGCCCAAGGGTCACCTGCACACCTCATGCAAGGGAGTATAAAAAGTTGTCTGCCATGCTGCTCAGGCACTCTGGAGTTGTATTAAAGAGACTAAGGTCACATCAGCTTTAGCTCACAGTACTCAGTCTTGTGGAGTTCTTCCATACTTAACAATTGGCGGCACGGTTAATTCGGTTCCAGTAGAGTTGGGTTACAATCGGTTCCAGTTGAGTTGGGTTTAATTCGGTTCCAGTTGAGTTGGGTTTAATTCGGTTCCAGTTGAGTTGGGTTTAATTCAGTTCCAGTCGAGTTGGGTTTAATTCGGTTCCAGTGGAGTTGGGTTACAATCGGTTCCAATTGAGTTGGGGTTAATTTGGTTCCAGCTGAGTTGGGTTACAATCGGTTCCAGTTGAGTTGGGGTTAATTCGGTTCCAGTCGAGTTGGGTTTAATTCAGTTCCAGTTCTGTTGGGTTACATATAGCTTCAGTTGAGTTGGGGTTAATTCGGTTCCAGTTGAGTTGGGTTACAATCGGTTCCAGTTGAGTTGGGGTTAATTCGGTTCCAGTCGAGTTGGGTTTAATTCGGTTCCAGTTGGGTCAGGTTACAATCGGTTCCAGTTGTGTTGGGTTACATACGGCTTCAGTTGGTTTGAGTTGGTTTGGGTTACATTTGGTTGATTTGATGGGCAGTTCCCTTTCGATGATGCTTCAAAGTGACTGACCAATCTGTACCTGAGATCGATTGAAGTTGTGTTGTGTGCTGTCACTGACTGTCTCCTCCTATTTCCTTGGGACATTACCACTCATAGATCCTCATTTCCATCCCGTCACCAGGAAATACTTTTATTTCACTTTCAAAAGCCATGTCGGATGCAATACAAATCAAAGAGCCAGCAGGTGACGCTTTAAACCCCACAGAGTTTATTGCAAGGGGGATGGAGTATAAAAGCAGAGAAGTCCTGCTACAACTGAACAAGGTATTGGTGAGGCCACACCTGGAGTACTGCGAACAGTTTTGGTCTCCATATTTAAGGAAGGATATACTTGCATTGGAGGCTGTTCAGAGAAGGTTCATTAGATTGATTCCGGAGATGAGGGGTTTGACTTATGAGGAAAGGTTGAGCCGATACACATTGAAGTTCAGAAGAATGAGGTGATTTTATTGAAACTCATAAGATAATGAGGGGGCTCGACAAGGTGGATGTAGAGAGGATGTTTCCACTCATAGGGGAAACTAAAACTAGGGGACAGTCTTAGAATAAGGGGCCGCCCATTTAAAACTGAGATGAGGAAGAATTTCTTCTCTCAGAGGGTTGTAAATCTGTGGAATTCGCTGCCTCAGAGAGCTATGGAGGCTGGGCCATTGAATATATTTAAGGTGGAGATAGACAGATTTTTGAGTGATAAGGGAGTAAAGGGTTATGGGGAGCAGGCAGGGAAGTAGAGCTGAGTCCATGATCAGATCAGCCATGATCTTATTGAATGGCGGAGCAGGCTCGAGGGGCCGAATGGCCGACTCCTGTTCCTATTTCTTATGTTAGTTCCTTAGAGGTGACACTTCATAGTCATTCCTAAATCTGTTGACGATCATGTTCTCGTTTAGATATTTCATGGCAATGTTGGAACGTGTGTTCATAGTCGCACAAGAATAGAATACAGAGACCATCACCAACATCATAAATCCCGTCGCCTTTCCATCGTTTGTCAATTCAAAATCCAGGCTTCATGTCAACACCCAGCAGTCCCTGGCCACCTGGCCTTCTCACCCACCGTACTGACCTGTCACACACACTCTCTTCCTGCCAAACCCCCCGCCGCCCCCCCCACCTCCTCCCACAGTTTCCCTGTTACTGATCGTCTCTGGGACCAGAAATTGAAAGCACTTTTTTCTGTTCAGATATGTGAATTGAAATAGAATGAAGACCTTAACTCACTTTGTTTCCTCACATGTACTTTTTAAACGTGTGCTCATTCCTCTCCTTGTGTCTCTCACACTGACGTGACCAATTAGGAGAGCGCCCAGATTTAAATGGGCGCTCAATTTCCTCTGCTTATCCTGGTTCAATTCACCTCTGCCCTTTAGTTCTGAACACAACAGTTGGTTTTGACTCCCCACATGTGACCTCACGGGGGACTGAGGAATGTTTTCTGTAATTATTCGTGTTACCTTTCTCCTCAATGTCAAAACTTTTCGTGCACTAACTCTCAACTTAATATGGACTCTTTCAACACCATCGCTGCTCCTTATGTGGCCATCTATCGCCACCATGCCCTGAGAAATTGAAAACAAGTGCTTCTCAAAACTCATCATAGGCAGTCCCTCGAAATCGAGGAAGACTTGCTTCCACTCTAAAAGCGAGTTCTTAGGTGACTGAACAATCCAATACGGGAATTACAGTTTCTGTCACAGGTGGGACTGACAGTGATTGGAGGAAAGGGTGGGTGGGGAGTCTGGTTTGCCGCACGCTCCTTCTGCTGCCTGCGCTTGCTTTCTGCATGCTCTCGGCGACGAGACTCGAGGTGCTCAGTGCCCTCCCGGATGCTCTTCCTCCACTTAGGGCAGTCTTGGGTCAGGGACTCCCAGGTGTCGGTGGGGATGTTGCACTTTATCAAGGAGGGTGTGCTTGAAACGTTTCCTCTGCCACATGTGGCTCGCTTGCCGTGAAGGAGTTCCAAGTAGATCGTTTGCTTTGGGAGTCTCGTGTCGGGCATGCGGACAATGTGGCCCGCCCAGCAGAGCTGGTCGAGTGTGGTCAGTGCTTCGATGCTGGGGATGTTGGCCTAGTCAAGGACGCTAACGTTGGTGCGTCTGTCCTCCCGGGGAATTTGCAGGATTTTGCGGAGACAGCGTTGGTGGCATTCCTCCAGCGATTTGAGGTGTCTACTGGAAATGATCCATGTCTCTGAGGGCGAGTATCACTGCAGCCCTGTAGACCATGAAGCGTACGCACATTCTGTTGGACAGGTCCAGTGGTGCAATTTTGAACCCGAGCAGGGGTAGTTTAGACGTGGGTACTTCACGCTAGGGGCCTGTTTAGACAGGCCAGACTGTGTGTTGTACTGTGTTTGTTTGTATTACACTACCAGGGTGTGGTTTACTGGGTGCAGGTGTATTTTAACTTGAATAAAAGCATAGTGGCGGTGGAGACCAAACGAAAAGATCTATGACTATATATTACTGTTCACGACTATAATTTCGGTGTCGAGAACTATTGTAAGAGGGGCGATTGGAAACCACCAGGAGCAAAACCACTTACAGAATCTGGTGACCGTGGGCAGAACTCTGGTATGAGTGAACAGACAGTCATGGAAGATCTCAAGGTCAAGAGATCGGCAATGGGGGATAGGATTTCCTCGTACGTATTCTGTAAAGTTAATGTAACACAGCAGTGGGTGTTCGACCTGTTGCGGGCTGAGAGTCCAGAGGCCAAAGCTGCAGAGTGGACGGGGAGTAAGGAGCACAAAAAGGCATTTGGCTCCTGTGTTTGCAGAAGTAAGTCCAGCTGCTCAGGGAGCAGGTTGGTAAGCTTAAGGCAGAGCTCCAGCAGTCAGCCGCAAGATCCAGTGGGGAATGTTGTGTATCTGTAAAGCATGCACTCCCATGTTCTGCCACCAGGGAGCGCATCCTTTGAAGTTCCAAGGGATCCCAGCATTCCTTGGGAGCACTGTATATAAGCCGGCCCCTAAGGCCTGTTCCTCACTCTGGAGTGTCTTAATAAAGACTGAGGTCACTGTTACTTTAACCTCCTATGCGCAGTCTCATCTGTGTTAGGAACACAATAACTGGCGACAAGTATACGAATCCAACGCAAAGATGCAGCAAACTGTGGGCATCCGGGTATAGCAATGATGAAAGCGATAGCTAGATCCCACGTGTGGTGGCCTGGTATCGACTCTCACTTAGAGTCCTGTGTACAGCAATGCAGCGTGTGTGCTCAGTTGAGCAATGCGCCCAGAGAGACAGCACTAAGTTTTTGTCCTGGCCCTCCAGACCATGGTCAAGGATCCATGTTGACTATGCGGGCCCTTTTATCGGTAAAATGTTCCTGGTGGTGGTGGATGTTTTTTCAAAATGGATTGAATGTGAAATAATGTTGGGAAGCATCGTCACCGCCACCATTGTAAGCCTGAGGGCCATGTTTGCCACCCACGGCCTGCCTGACATACTGGTCAGTGACGAGGGCCATGTTTCACCAGTGCCGAATTTAAAGAATTCATGACCCGCAATGGGATCAAACATGTCACTTCGGCCCTGTTTAAACCAGCCTCCAATGGGCAGGCAGAGCAGGCAGTACAAACAGTCAAACAGAGCCTTAAATGAGTCAGAGAAGGCTCACTCCAAACGCACCTGTCCCGAGTACTGCTCAGCTACCGCACGAGACCCCACTCGCTCACAGGGGTGCCCCCGGCTGAGCTACCCATGAAAAGGACACTTAAAACCAGACTCTCGCTGGTTCACCCCAACCTGCATGATCAGGTAGAGCAGGCGGCAGCAACAAAATGTAAACGATGGTCGCGCCACCGTGTCACGGGAAATTGATTTGAATGATCCTGTGTCTGTGCTAAACTATGGACATGGTCCCAAGTGGATCGCGGGCACGGTGATAGCTAAAGAAGGGAGTAGGATGTTTGTAGTCAAACTAGACAATGGACAAATTTGCAGAAAGCACCTGGACCAAACGAGGCTGCGGTTCACAGACTGCCCTGAACAACCCACAGCAGACACCACCTTTTTCGAGCCCACAACACACCCCCAAAGGATCAACGACACCTCCCCAGACCAGGAAATCGAACTCATCATGGCCAACAGCCCAGCAAGGCCAGGCTCACCCAGCAGCCCTGCAGGGCCAACAACACGCCAGCCCAGCGAGGGTACAGCTAACACACCAGAACAGACATTTGAACCGAGGCGGTCCACCAGGGAAAGAAAGGCTCCCAACCGCTTCACCTTGTAAATAGTTTTCACTTAGACTTTGCGGGGGGAGTGATGTTGTGTATCTGTAAAGCATGCACTCCCATGTTCCGGCACCAGGGAGCGCATCCCCTGAAGTGCCAAGAGATCCCAGCATCCCTTGGGAGCACTGTATATAAGCCGGCCCCTAAGGCCTGTTCCTCACTCTGGAGTGTCTTAATAAAGACTGAGGTCACTGTTACTTTAACCTCCCTATGTGCAGTCTCATTTGTGTTAGAAACACAATAGGGAACAGATTAGTGGATGAGTTACGCGAGAAGAGAGCAGGAAAGGCGTACTCAGGAGGAAACCTCCCGTAACACAGGAGAGTACCTGCACCAAGTCACCAAGGCCACGCTCAACAAGCAGGCTGTACGGGAGGAGAACTCCGGCTTAACGGGTAAAGTTGACAGGCTGGAGGCAACTGAGAGATATTAAGACAGCTTACAGGGTAGCTGACAGTTAAGGGGTTTGAGAGTGGGAATCACGAGCCCTGCCAAGAAAAAATCCAAAACTTGACTCAAGCTCTTGCCAAAGCCAAAGGCATGGTTTTGCTTGATGGCCCCGGAGGAAGCTCGGGTGGTCTGGGAAGAGGAAAGAGAAGATAGCAAGGATTGGGGGCAGGGTAGGGACCGCCGCTTGAAGCGCGAAAGGGACCGATGTGGCCCAAAAGGCAACAGAAGTTCGGACCGCCGCGGGTCAGGGCGAGCTGCAAAGCGATTTTGTGGTTCCCTTCACAACCCAGCAGCTGCAGAATATGATCTCGGGGATGCCCAAGTTAAAGTTCACTTCACCGAGGTGGACTAGGTTGGGGGGATTAACGGGTGTAGTGAGGCCGAGGCTCACAAGCTGTTGCTGTTTTCCTTGGATGGAAAGCTGTATCAGGCCCTGTCCGCTGAGACCAGACGGGGACAGGGGACCACGGCCGGCTTAAAGGAGGAAATCCTGAGAGCCATGGGTCACACCCAGGGTGGCCATTCTCTTGGGTCGAGAGGACACTGCAACTGGCAGGGGAAGCACCTCGGGCATTCACGGACAGGCTCTGGTCCGTCTACGAAATGGCCACGGGTGGGGTGCTCGACAGAGCACAGTTGCAGGGGGGGCCGAGAAATCATTGGCTCAAGAACCTTGTGGCAAAGTTTGCCACGAATAAGGCTAAAAGCGGAGGCCTGGTTGGACCCCGAGGACCTCACTAATACGGAGGCTGGAGTGCTCTGTCACATGAGCCTGGCTTTTAAAACCGGCTCAGGGGAGGAGGTCAAACCAAGAAAGGGTAGGGTACACAAAATAAAGTGAGGAATGGCATCAGAAAGGAATTAGCACAGCGAAGGCTATGACATGTTTCGGCTGTGGGAAGACAGGACACTGGAGAAGAGGCTGCCCAGCCCCGAGGAGGGGGCAAGGCAAAGGGGATCCCCCAATGCCTAAGACAAAACCCGTCGAGGCGAAGGCACCGACCGCGGAACAATTTGATTGTTCTGGTGGCCGCCCTTCGGACAGTTTTTGTGCCAGAGCAGGGAATGGTAAATGCTGCTGTGAGCAGGGAAATCCCGACCGCTCCGGTAATCCCACCACCCTGACTAGCATGCACTCAGCCTGAGTACCTGTGTTCGCTCACGTACGATGAGTGGAGTAGACCATGCGTGAGGATGGGCATGAAGAAGGTAGAGGGGAAGTACTTGGTGGACACCGGAGCTTCAAGCACTGTGATCCATGCGATTAACCCAACCGATTCATCCTGGTCCAGCAAGGTTCCATTCAGTCTCAGGGAACGAGCAGCCGGGGCGATGTCCAGGCCGTTAGCCATAGATTTAGGATCCCTCGACACCAGGTGGGAATGCATCCTAATAAAGTGGGAACAGCCACGGTCAGGAGTACTAGGGCCGACTTCATGTCAGTCCACAGGATTATACTGGATTTGAGGAATCACTGCCTTTGGGGAGCAGTGGGTTCCGATGAGGATGAAGTTGTAGTGATCCCAAGGGGAAGGCAACATGTGTACCATGAAGCCGAAGGGGAGTTACGACCTGGAGCAGTTGGTCAATACTATCCTGGCCAAGTACCAGGCGTATGTGCGGGACAACCTTGCATCGTTCGCCACACACAAGCACGACTGTGGTAGGGTGACGGGGCAGTCCGAGTACAGGGGGACCCCATGTCACGGCCACAGAAGCAGTAGTTTCCCCAGAGAGGCAGAGGCCGACTTGGAACGGCACTGGGATCCCTGGTAGCACAGGAAGTGTTGAGGCCCATAGCCACACACGTGAACTCGCCACTTTGGCCGGTTAGGAAATCGGACAAGTTGTGGAGAGCCACTGTGGACTATCGGATGCTCAACAAAAACATCCCATCCTGCGAAACCACAGTCGCGGCCATAGCTGATCTAATAGAGAGTATTCCAGCAACCGCAATCACATTTACGGCGCTGGGCATTTCAAATGGGCTTTGGTCGATTCCCCTGAAACAGGAAGACCAGCACAAGTTTGCCTTTACTTTTAAAGGACAGCAGTACACATGGAAATGCCTTCCCTAGGAATTTCATAACAGCCGCTCCAATATTCCACCAGTGTATGGCAGACGCCTTAAAGGGTTTCAGCAGACCCCAGCATTTGGTGCAGTATGTGGCCGATTTGCTTTTGTTCTCCGATGAGGGGGAGGAGCATGGTCCGCTGCTGGTTGAGCTGCTGGAGCTGTTGAGGAGACAGGGTTCAAAGTCAATCCTAAGAAAGCTCAGATCGGTCAGAGGGAAGTAAAATTCCTTGGGCTGACTGGGAGGGCTGGGAAAAGGGCTCAAGACGAGGCCAAACGGAAGATGGTACAGGAGTTACCAGCCCCGACGACCGTGATGGGGGTGAGATCCTTCCTGCGGTTCACGGGGTACAGCAGGGATTTTATTGAGGATTACGCCGCCACAGCAGCCCCTCTGCTTCGGCTCCTCCGAAAGGGAGTCGGATAGGAGTGGGATGGCAGCGTTTAATCACCTCAAGGGAGACCTGTAGGCGGCACCCGTATTAGGGGCGATTAAAGGTGAGGACTTCTTTTTGGAAGTAGCAGCCAGCGGGGACAGTTTGAGCGCGGTGCTGCTCCAGGAGCGGCACGGCAAACTGAGGCCTGTGGTGTACTCATCAAGAGTCCTCACGGATGTAGAATGGGGGTACTCCAATTGTGAGAGGCATCTCCTAGCCACGCATTGGGCCGTAAAGCGCTCACAGCTCTTTATGGGATTGTCCCTGATCGTTATACTAACCCACCATACCCCCACTCAGATGTTATTAAATGGGAGGATAAAGGACGGCACGGTGAGCAGTGCTCGCATTGCCGCTGGACTTTATTGCTCTCACAAATGCACCTGAGAGTGCAAGGCCTGAGTGAGTCCAAGTTGGCTGCCAACTTAATCTACCCAGGGACAGCCCACAGGTGTACGGTGGAAGGGGTATGGGACGTGGACGTAGGATTCTAGGCCGGGTTACACCCAACGATTTAAGTTGATGGGTCTAGTTTGGTAGTGACCGAGGAGCGTTTCACCGGGTGCGGGATTTATGACCCTATGGCTGGGATCGCAAAGGCCATTAAACTCCCGAGCACCCTGAGCGCCCAGCATGCCGAACTGTTGGCAGTGGTGTATGTTGTTACCCACGCCGATGAGTTCCAGGCCCCGTACACCATCTGCTCGGATTCCATGTTTACATGCAATTCGTGCACTGAATACTTGGCCATCTGGGCTCGTCGCAGTTTCACATCCGCAGATGGGAAGCCCTTAGCAACAGCACCATTGCTGAGAAAGGGCTTAGAGGCCATGGGGACCCCGGGATGTCATTACATCCACAAAGTAAAGGCTCACTCTAAGACAGAGCCCAAAGGGGAAGGCAACCAAAAGGGCAGACGAGTTAGCAAAGGAGAGCCATGGAGGAGCTTTTTGGGATCCATACGGGTCCGGCCCAGTAGCAGCGATCCGGGACAAAGGGGGGACACCAGGGAGTGCAGGGGTAGCATTGGCCCCGGACTTGAGGCAAGTCCAGGCACAGGAACCCGTCCTCAAGGTTGTCCTGGAGCAGCTGGCTAAGGGCGAGAAGGTTCGGGGTAGCGGGCATCACCGTAAAGGAGGGGATGCTCTTTAAGGGGGATCGGTGGATAATTCCCAAGGTGCACCAGAGGGAATTCCTCCAGTTGGCCCACGGGGGCCCAGGAGCGGGAAACCCAGGGCCGGAGACTATCTGACAAAGTGTAGAACAGGCAGGGTGGTGGCCTCAACTGAGGAAGGAAGTCCTCAATTTTTGCACAGACTGCCTGGTGTGCGCGGTAAACAACCCCAATCCGCAACGTAGGAAGGTTCCCATGGGGCACATGAGAAGGGTAGAGGGACCAAGGCAGTCGGTACAGGTCGATTACATCGGACCATTGCCCACCACAAAGGGATAGTTACAAGTACTGTTTGGTCCTAAGTAGACGCGTTCTCCAAGTGGGTGGAAGCCTTCCCTTGTCCATCAGCCACAGCGTTGGCGACGGCAAGGATTTTGGTAAGGGAAGTATTCTCCAGGTGGGGACTGCCACAGATTGTGGAGTCCGACCAAGGGAGCCACTTCACGGGGCAAGTCATGCAGGTCACCTTGAAGGTTGTGGGGATAGAGGGAAAATGGCATGTGGCTCACAACACAGAGTCATCGGGGGTTGTGGAGCGACTTAATCGGACCATCAAAGAAAGGCTGCGGAGGAAACAGGACAGTCCCCGAAAAAGTGGGATAAGTTCCTGCCGTAAGTTTGATGGGGGTCCAAGTCAGCCTCTCCAGTACAGGATACTCCCCGCATGAGCTCATGACCGGGAGGGTCATGCACACGCCCACCCATGTTCTGGCACCGGTTCTCATCGAAAGTCAAGTGAGAGAAGTTCAACCGGGATAAGTTTGTCAAGAATCTGTACGAGAGGTTGAAGCAGATTCATTGGCAGGCAGCCAGTAACATGGGGAAGCAGCTCCGGAGTAATCGATTGTTGCTCGAGCCCCAGAGAACGCACGAGTGGAAGATAGGGGACCAGGTGATGGTCCAAAACTACGCTTGCCTAGGGACATTTGAGAAACTATATATGGGACCTTACAGTATAATGGATAAGGCAAGCCCCATGGTTTACGGAGTTAAACTTCCAAGGCGCAGGAAGTGGTTCCACGTGAACCAGTGTAAGTTGTTTAACCCTGGGGAAAGGGCAAGGAAAGGAAAAAAACACCAAGGCACTGTAAACAGCATGGTGAACGCGGGTCCTCCTCCCATAGTTTGGGAGAGCGAGGATCCCGTGGTGGGGGCTATAAGAAACATAGAAAATCAGCCCATCGAGCCTGCACCACCATTCAATAAGATCATGGCTGATTATTCACCTCAGTACCCCTTTCCTGCTTTCTCTCCATAACCCTTGATCCCTTTAGCCGTAAGGACCATATCTAACTCCCTCTTGAATATATTCAATGAACTGGCATCAACAACTTTCTGCGGCAGGGAATTCCACAGGTTAACAACTCTCTGAGTGAAGAAGTTTCTCCCCATCTCAGTCCTAAATGGCTTACCTCTTATCCTTAGATATGTCCCCTGGCTCTAGACATCCCCAACATCGGGAACATTCTTCCTGCATCTAACCTGTCCAGTCCCGTCAGAATTTGATATGTTTCGATGAGATCCCCTTTCATCCTTCTAAACTCCAGTGAATACAGGCCCAGTCAATCCAGTCTCTCCTCATATGTCAGTCCTGCCATCCCAGGAATCAGTCTGGTGAACCTTCGCTGCACTCCCTCAATAGCAAGAACATCCTTCCTCAGATTAGGAGACCAAAACTGAACACAGTATTCCAGGTGAGGCCTCACCAAGGCCCTGTACAACTGCAGTAAGACCTCCCTGCTCCTATACTCAAATCCTCTCGCTATGAAGGCCAACATACCATTTGCCTTCTTCACCACCTGCTGGACCTGCATGTCAACTTTCAATGACTGATGTACCATGACACCCAGGTCTCGTTGCACCTCCCCTTTTCTTAATCTGTTGCCATTTAGATAATATTCTGCCTTCCTGTTTTTACCACCAAAGTGGATAACCTCACATTTATCCACATTATACTGCAGCTGCCATGTGTTTGCCCACTCACCTAACCTGTCCAAGTCACCCTGCAACCTCTTAGCATCCTCCTCACAGCTCACACCGCCACCCAGCTTAGTGTCATCTGCAAATTTGGAGATATTACACTCAATTCCTTCATCTAAATCATTAATGTATATTGTAAATAGCTGGGGTCCCAGCACTGAGCCCTGCGGCACCCCACTAGTCACTGCCTGCCATTCTGAAAAGGACCCTTTATCCCGACTCTCTGCTTCCTGTCTGCCAACCAGTTCTCTATCCACGTCAGTACATTACCCTCAATACCATGTGCTTTAGTTTTGCACACCAATCTCTTGTGTGGGACCTTGTCAAAAGACTTTTGAAAGTCCAAATACACCACATCCACTGGTTCTCCCTTGTCCACTCTACTAGTTACATCCTCAAAAAATTCTAGAAGATTTGTCAAGCATGATTTTCCTTTCATAAATCCATGCTGACTTGAACCGATCCTATCACTGCTTTCCAAATGTGCTGCTATTTCATCTTTAATAATTGATTCCAACATTTTCCCCACTACTGATGTCAGGTTAACCCATTTATTTTCTCTCTCCCTCCTTTCTTAAAAAGTGGTGTTACATTAGCTACCCTCCAGTCCATAGGAACTGATCCAGAGTCGATAAGACTGTTGGAAAATGATCACCAATGCATCCACTATTTCTAGAGCTACTTCCTTAAGTACTCTGGGATGCAGACTATCAGGCCCCGGGGATTTACAGGGATGTGAGTCGGGAAAAGTTGTACGACATGGAAGTGTACGATAACGTTGGTCCGGGGAAGCAGAGGTGAGGGGTGCTCAATGATGTCGCTACACATTTAGTGCAAGCACATCTCTCGTCAATAGTATGGACGACGTGCAGCTGCAGATGCAGGTTAGCGGTTTAAAGGACCAGCTGCGGAAGATCCTGGGGTAAGGGAACGAAGTGATAGGGTCGGAGCTAAAGGAGGACCAGGCGATGACTATTCGCTTAAAAGAGGACATCGCGGAGCTGGAGACACATGCTAAAATGGTTAATGAATTGATACAGGAGGATAGGAATGATCTGGCACAGGCAGCCATGAATGAAGTTTGCATGTTGTACAGTGCCTAGACAAGGGACGCAGTAATTTGGAGGACATCCGGCAAGGTCACGTCCCATCATGGGTCAGCAACCGGCACCTCACAGCGCTCAGCCCATATCGTAATTCGATGAGTCCGTATCAGCTCCATTTAGCTTCCGAAGCCTACCCAGTCCCAGTGGATTGCGGTCGGTCCAACCACTCAGTTATGGGGATTGTGTTGCGTATGCCGGTGATGGGTGGGACACCTCAGCCAGCGCCAGTATACAGAGTGGAAAACATTGGTGCCTTACGGGAGGGGGCGCATATGCGGTACATAGAAAACATAGAAAATAGGTGCAGGAGTAGGCCATTCGGCCCTTCAAGCTTGCACCGCCATTCAATGAGTTCATGGCTGAACATGCAACTTCAGTACCCAATTCCTGCTTTCTCACCATACTCCTTGATCCCCCTAGTAGTAAGGATTACATCAAACTCCTTTTGAATATATTTAGTGAATTGGCCTCAACAACTTTCTGTGGTAGAGAATTCCACAGGTTCACCACTCTCTGGGTGAAGAAGTTTCTCCTCATCTCGGTTCTAAATGGCTTACCCCTTATCCTTAGACTGTGACCCCTGGTTCTAGACTTCCCCAACATCGGGAACATCCTTCCTGCATCTAACTTGTCTAAACCTATCAGAATTTTAAACGTTTCTATGAGATCCCCTCTCATTCTTCTGAACTCCAGTGAATACAAGCCCAGTTGATCCAGTCTTTCTTGATATGTCAGTCCCGCCATCCCGGGAATCAATCTGGTGAACCTTCGCTGCACTCCCTCAATAGCAAGAATGTTCTCCCTCAAACTAGGAGACCAAAACTGTACATAATACTCCAGGTGTGGCCTCACCAAAGCCCTGTACAACTGTAGTAACACCTCCCTGCCCCTGTACTCAAATCCCCTCACTATGAAGGCCAACATGTCATTTGCTTTCTTAACCGCCTGCTGTACCTGCATGCCAACCTTCAATGACTGATGTACTATGTACCATGGGGCCCCACCGTTTGCAATAAAGTAGGAGCACGCCATGACCGGCACTGACCTCAAGGGGTGCCAGAGCAGGGGCGTCCAAGTCTTTTTGTGTCCCCAGCACTTGAACGCGTTCGATCGACCAGAGTGCGGGTTTGAACCAGAGAGTGCAGAGCCTATTAATTGCACCATGGAGGTGATGGCTCAGAGCCACGTTCCACCTCAGGTAGCATATGCGGGCAACGGGACGTACTGTGTCACGACAAGCGTGAACCAGTACCGGGTGCACCACGACACTTGGTGTCCGGTCACCGACATGACTTTTCTGCTTCAAACCCTTGTTCCTCCTTCCACCATTTGTCACAGCACACTTCCATTCCCCAGTGTCCCCGTAATCTGTCGGTACTTATCGGTCCTCTTATGTATGCATCAAAGTTCAAGTGGCCCAAGAGCGCATCCTTCCAATCTCAGAGCCATCCACGGTACACATCACGGTGAAGACACAATCCATAATCTGCAGCAGACATCTCACAGTTCGGATATCAGATTCCTTTTCTGCCCGAACGCCTCAAAATGTTAATAAAAGCCGTTGAGCTCTCGCAGAAACATTATTTTACATTGGAACAGACGAACCGGAAAGTAGGGGAGGAAATTAAAGGGATAAATTCCCCACCCTGGTGGGACCTTGGTTTGAATGTGGAAGTTCCTCCGTCGGTCTGGATTTGCTCGCACTTTCTTGGAATTATAGTTTCTCATTGTAATGTATTTGTTGCGGCTGTCTTGCAAAAAGCGAAACAAGGCACTCCGAAGTTGGTGGGAGGCCTTGGTTAAAGGTTGAACCCGAATGTTTTTCTCTGTAAATATGTTGTACGAATGTGTTTCGTGTTGTATTTTAAGGGATGTATTTGGGGTGTTAAAAGTAAAGTATATAGGGTTGGTTGGACCACAACATGTTTTCACCAGCGGACGTTTGATATTCCAGAAGGATTCTTCGGGGCGACTGTAAGTTTCGGCGAAAACATCGACAGCAAAAGCATATACTTTTGGACTTAAAACTTTTGAACTTTGTTTGGACACATTTTTTGTTATTGCTGAGAAGAGCTGACAACATTGGCTGGAGCAGGTCCAAACATGTTTAACACATCAGCTGGGCGGAAATGGCTGAAAGCAGGAACATTATGGTTGATGGGCGCCTTTTGTCATGGAATGAGAACTCATCAATGAGAAATTAAGTAAAGTGACCGGTGTTTCAGGCTATCGAAAGACAAAGGGGAGCTACTCGAGCACAGACTCATCGGAGGCACACATCGAGGTACAGCCCAGTTTGTTGTGTCTTGAAAAGAGTCAGATCAGATACTGCAAGCTCAAAGTAAGGTGTGACCATAGTCCTTTATTACAGATTTCAGAGTGCCTCTCCAGCTTGTGAGGCCTCTTTATATACAAGTGCTCCCAAGGGATTGTGGGATCCCTTAGGACTCCAGGGGATAAGCCCTCTGGTGGTTAGACATGGTATTTACAGGTTTACATACATAACAACACTCCCTCCCCACCCACTCCCCCATAAGTCAATAGTGTAACTATTTACAATGTGAGTCAATCTGGGGCCTTCCTTTCCCTGGTTGATTGTCTCGGTGCAAATGCTGGTTTTGGTGAGTCGTTTGTTGGGCCCTCACTGGGCTGCTGTATAGCTGGCCTTGCTGGGCTGCTGAGTCCTGTTGGGCTGCTGTGGGTGATGGGTTCTGCTTCATGGTCAACCGCTGGGTCAAGTGCCATTTGTGTGTGTATTGGAGGGTCGAAAAAGGTGGAGTCTATTGTGGGTTGTGCTGGATAGTCCGTGAATCTGAGTTTGGTTTGGTCCAAATGTTTCCTGCAGGTGAGTCCATTTGAGAGTTTGACCACAAACACTCTACTCCCGTCTTTGGCCAACACAGTGCCAGGAAGCCACTTGGGACCTTATCCATAGTTCAACACAAATACAGGATCATCCACCTCAATTTCACATGACACATTTGCGCGATCATGATATGTTTTCTGTTGAAGCCGCCTGCTCTCTACCTGTTCGTGTAGATCAGGTTGTACTAACGAGAGCCTTGTCTAAGTTCCCTTTTCATGAGCAGTTCAGCGGGAGGGACCCCAGTGAGCGAGTGGGGCCTTGTGTGGTAACTAAGCAGGAATCGGGATAAGCGAGTCTGCAGTGAGCTTTCAGTTACCCGTTTCAAGCTCTGCTAAATTGTTTGAACTGCTCGTTCTGCCTGACAGTTGGATGCTGGTTTAAACGGGGCAGATGTGACATCTTTGATCCCATTGCGGGCCATGAACTCCTTGAACTCGGCACTGGTAAAGCACGTCCCATTGTCACTTACAAGAACATTAGCAGGCCGTGCATGGCAAACATGGCACGTAGGCTTTCAATGGCGGCAGCGGACGTGCTTGCCGACATTATCACACCTTCAATCCATTTGGAGTATGCATCTATAACCACTAAGAATATTTTTCCCAAGAATGGGCCTGCATAGTCGACATGGACCCTGGACCACGGTTTGGAGGGCCAGGACCATAAACTTAGTGGCGCTTCTCTGGGTGCATTGCTTAACAGTGAACATGTATCACATTTGTGCACGCAGGACTCTAAGTCTGCATCGATACCGGGCCATCGTGGGATCTGGCTATCACTTTCATCATTACGATGCCTAGGTGGGTGCTGTGGAGATCACTGATGAAAGTGTTCCTGCCCTTTTTTGGCACCACTACCCGATTACCCCATAGGAGGAAGTCTGCCTGTATAGACATTTCATCTTTGCGCCACTGGTACGGCTTTATTTCTTTCTGCATCTCTAACCGGACACTATACCAACTCCCGTGGCGCTCACAGTTATTTTACAAAGGACAGTAAGGGGTCCTGGCTCGTCCAGGTTCTAATCTGTCGGGCGGTAACAGGTGATTGCTCACTCTCGAATGTTTCCATTACCATAACTAAATCTGCGGGCAGTGCCATCTCCATCCCTGTGGTGGGCAATGGCAGCCTACTGAGAGCATCGGCACAATTTTCTGTACCTGGCATGTGGCGGATGGCGTAGTCGTATGCTGACAACGTGAGCGCCCATCTCTGGATGCGAGCCGATGCATTCGTATTTATCTCCTTGCTTTCAGAAAAGAGGGATATAAGTGGCTTATGGTCAGTTTCCAATTCAAAATTGAGCCCGAACAGATATTGATGCATTTTCTTTACCCCGTAAACACACGCTAATGCTTCTTTTTCGATCATACTGTAGGCCCTCTCAGCCTTAGACAGACTTCTGGATGCACAAGCAACCGGCTACAATTTCCCAAATTCATTAGCTTGTTGCAATACACACCTGACCCCATACGACGACGCATCACATGCTATTACCAAACGTTTACATGGATCGTACGACACAAGCGATTTGTTTGAACATAACAGCTTATCTTTCTCATTTTCTTGGCATTTACCCCATACCCATTCATCTCCTTTACACAGTAAAGAGTGCAGGGGTTCTAACAATGTGCTAAGACCCGATAAGAAGTTGCCAAAATAGTTCAGGAGTCCTAGAAACGACCGCAGCTCCGTCACGTTCTGTGGTCTCAGTGTGTTCTTGATTGCCTCCGTCTTCGAATCAGTGGGCCTGATGCCATCCGCTGCAATTCTTCTCCCCAGGAACTCCACTTCAGGCGCCAGGAAAACGCATTTCGAGCGTTTTAGCCTCAGCCCCACATGATTAAGCCGACTAAGAACCTCCTCCAAATTCTGCAGGTGCTTGACGGTGTCCCGACCTGTAACCAAGATGTCGTCCTGGAAGACCACGGTGCGTGGGACTGACTTCAGCAAGCTTTCCATGTTCCTCTGGAATATCGCCGCGGTCGATCGAATCCCAAAATGAAGAGACCTTTGTGCGCGTTGATGCAGGTGAGGCCCTTCGATGATTCCTCCAGCTCCTGCGTCATGTAGGCCGAGGTCAAGTCCAGCTTCGTGAACGTTTTCCTTCCCGCCAGCGTCACAAATAAGTTGTCTGCCTTCGGTAGCGGGTATTATAATCGCCACAGATTCTGACGGTGCCGTCTCCCTTGAGGACTGGAACAATCAGACTGGCCCACTCATTGAATTCGATCGGCGAAACGATGTCTTCTCATTGCAGCCTGTCCAGTTCGATCTCCACCCTCTCTCTCATCATCTAAGGTACCGCTCTCGCCTTGTGATGGATGGGTCGCGCCCCCGGAATCAAATGGATCTGCACTTTTGCTCCTCAGAACTTCCTGATGCCTGGTTTGAACAGCGAGGGGAACTTGTTTAGGATCTGGGCACATGAGGTGTCGTCGACAGACGAAAGCGCTCAGACATCATCCCACTTCCAGCGTATCTTTCCCAGCCAGCTCCTGCCAAACAGCGTGGGGCCATCGCCCGGTACCACCCAGAGTGGTAACTCGTGCACCGCTCTATACGGTACTATTGCCGATTGCGGGAATCAGTTCCTTTGTGTACGTTCTCAGTTTAGTATGAATGGGATCAGGACTGGCCTTGAGGCCTTTACTACACCACAATTTATCAAAATTCTTTTTGCTCATTATGGACTGGCTTGCGTCCGTGTCCAGTCCATTTAATTCAACCTTCAGCATTATCGGGGGACACTTTGTGGTAAATGTGTGCACCCCATATACCTCTGCCTCCTCGGTCTGAGGCTCTGGTTCGTCGTGATCCACCGTGCATCTGTCCTCCTCTGCAACATGGTGGTTTGCAGGATTAGAAGAGTTTGCAGCCCGCCTGCACATACGTTGGAGGTGTCCCATTGTTCCACAGCCCTTGCAAACGTATCCTTTGAAGCGGCATGAATGGAAACGATGATCACCCCCGCAGCACCAACAAGGTGTTAATGGCCTTGTATTCACCACCCTTGATGGTGGACTCTGAGTCATCTGCGGACGTGCAGCTGCAGGCGTGTAAGTCCTGCCCTGTACCTTTCGATTCGAAAACAATGTTACTTTGTTCACAGTGCTTGTAGCAGCACTCGTGTGCTGAGAAATTTGTTTGGTATCGTCACTGGTGGCGATAAATGCCTGGGCTATCGCTATGGCTTTACTCAAGGTTGGGGTCCCGACAGTCAAAAGTTTGCGAAGTATTACTTCATGGCCAATGCCAAGTACAAAGAAGTCCCTGAGCATGTGCTTCAAGTGTCCTTCAAATTCGCAATGTCCTGCAAGGCGCCTTAGCTCGGTGACGTAACTCGCCACTTCCTGGCCTTCAGACCTCTTGTACGTGTAGAACCGATATCTCGCCATCAGAACGCTTTCCTTCAGGTTTAGATGCTCCCAGACCAGTGTGCACAACTCATCGTACAACTTGTCTGTGGGTTTCGCTGGAGCGAGCAGATTTTTCATGAGGTCATACGTTGGTGCCCCGCAAACGGTGAGGAGGATCGTCCTTCGTTTGGCAGCATTCGCTTCTCCTTCCAGCTTGTTGGCCACTAAGTATTGGTCGAGTCACTCCAGGATGCCCACGGTTCTCTGCATTGTTGCAGTAGGGTTCGTCATTTGTATCTCATCGCCAGTTGTTGTGTCTGGAATAAAGAGTCAGACCAGATACTGCAAGCTCAAAGTAAGGTGTGACCGTAGTCCTTTATTCCAGATCTCAGAGTGCCTCTTCAGCCTGTGAGCCTCCTTATATACAGGTGCTCCCAAGGGATTGTGGGATCCCTTGGGACTCCAGGCAATAAGCAGGTGGTTAAACATGGTATTTACAGGTTTACATACATAACACAGTTGACAAAGGAACAAGCCAGAGACTTTATTTTGCTCTTGAGTTGCGCAGCCTCAGGGGAAGTACAGCTGGACTTTTGGCGCGGGAAGACGCATTTTTGCAAGTATAAGAGAAGCAGTTTTGGCTGCTAGCTCTCTCTTTCTCCCCTATTCTATGCCTGCTTGCAACGCACAAGGACTGAGCACTCTGTCTGGATGGAGAGAAGAAATACCAGAGAGCCTTGCTACTTCGACTGGGAACCGGACCTTGAGACTGGACTTGAAGACTCAGAAGATACGCCTCATCGGGAGGAGCAGCGAATAAGCCAAAGGGGTAATTGGTGAGCATTTAACCCAGCCCACGCATCTTTAAGACCACCGCATATGTTAAAGGGTGTCATGTGTCCCAACCAAACCTTAGGAGTTTTAGTGGGGCGGTTTTTGCAAGGATCATAAGCATACACACTTTCTGTTGGACAGATCCAGTGATGCAATTTTGAATCCGAGCAGGGGTGGTTTAGACGTGGATACTTCGTGTTAGGGGCCTGTTTATACAGGCCAGACTGTGTGTTGTACTGTGTTTGTTTGTATTACACTACCAGGGTTTTTACTGGGTGCAGGTGTATTTTAACTTTAATAAAAGCAATGTGATGGTGGAAACTGAAAAGATCTATCTATGACTGTATATTACTGTTCACGACTATAATTCCAGTGTCTAGAACTATTGTAAGAGGGGTGATTGGAAACCACCAGGGGCAAAACCACTTACACCTCAGTCCCTTTCCCAATCCCCTCATCACCTCCTGTGCTCTCTCTGATAGATCTCTCCCGAGTCCCTTTCCCCATCGCACTGTGTCCTCTCTGAAATATCTCTCCCCTCAATCACAAACAAATCCCACTGTTCCACTCCTTTCCATAGCCCTGCATCTTCCTCTGCTTTTAATATTTCTCATATTTTCCCTTGAAAGATGCAATGGTCTTTGCTTCAACCTGCAGCAAATATTCTATATTCCAACAACCCTCTCTGTAAAGTCATCATCATAGGCAGTCCCTCGGAATCGAGGAAGACTTGCTTCTACTCTAAAAGTGAATTATCAGGTGACTGAACAGTCCAATACGGGAATTACAGTCTGTCACAGGTGGGACAGACAGTGGTTGGAGGAAAGGGTGGGTGGGGAGTCTGATTTGCCGCACGCTCCTTCCACTGCCTGCGCTTGCTTTCTGCATGCTCTCGGCGACGAGACTCGAGGTGCTCAGCGCTCTCCCGGATGCTCGTCCTCCACTTAGGGCGGTCTTTGGCCAGGGACTCCCATGTGTCGGTGGGGATGTTGCATTTTATCTAGGAGGGTGTCCTTGAAACATTTCCTCTGCTCACTTCGGGCTCGCTTGCCACGTCGGAGTTCCGAGTAGAGAGCTTGCTCTAAAAGTAATTTCTCTCTCAGTGACAATTTTACATTAATTGGCCCATCATCACTGACTCCCCAACCATAGCAAGTACAACTTTCCTTATCACTTGATCAAAACTCTGTAATTCTAAATGCCTTTAATAAATCTCCTTTTAGCGTTCTTTGCTCCACTAGAAACAGTCTGACGATCTTATGTCAACAAATTGGTGAAATGGCATCGTCTTACAAAGCTTGCAATTCCCGAAAGCCCTTGCCACGTCTTAACCTCATATCGTACCTCAATCAGCTACACTCTTTCTTCAGCTGTTTGATCAGTGATCCACATCGCTGATGTTTTGATGACTGGTCAGATAAGTATGCAGTTCAAGTCAATCGTCTGTGTCCTTTTTAAATTAGAGCTCGTGATGGTGGGCAAATGGGCAAAAAGTCACGTCGAAATGACAGAATGCTTCAGAATTCAAGTGCTTGAGAATCTATATAATCTAATACAATCTATATTAACAACTTGGAAGAAGGGACTGAGTGTAAGGTAGCCAAGTTTGCTGACGATGCAAAGATGGGAGGAAATGCAATGTGTGAGGAGGACACGAAAAATCTGCAAAAGGACATAGACAGGCTAAGTGAGTGGGCACAAATTTGGCAGATGGAGTATAATGTTGGAAAGTGTGAGGTCATGCACTTTGGCAAAAAAAAATCGAAGAGCAAGTTATTATTTAAATGGAGAAAGATTGCAAAGTGCTGCAGTACAGCGGGACCTGGGGGTACTTGTGCATGAAACACAAAAGGTTAGTATAGAGGTACAGCAAGTGATCAGGAAGGCCAATGGAATCTTGGCCTTTATTGCAAAGGGGATGGAGTATAAAAGCAAGGAAGTCTTGCTACAATTATACAGGGTATTGGTGAGGCCACACCTGGAGTACTGCATGCAGTTTTGGTTTCCATATTTAAGAAAGGATATACTTGCTTTGGAGGCAGTTCAGAGAAAGTTCATTCGGTTGATTCCGGAGATGAGGGGGTTGAATTACGAGGAAAGGTTGAGTAGGTTGGGCCTCTACTCATTAGAATTCAGAAGAATGAGCGAGAGGTGATCTTATCGAAACATATAAGATTATGAGGGGGCTTGACAAGGTCGATGCAAAGAGGATATTTCCACTGATGGGGGAGACTAGAACTAGGGGCCATAATCTTAGAATAAGGCGCCGCCCATTTAAAACTGAGGTGAGGAAGAATTTATTCTCTGAGGGTTGTAAATCTGTGGAATTCTCTGCCCCAGAGAGCTGTGGAGGCTGGGTCATTGAATATATTTAAGGCGGAGATAGACAATTTCTGAACGATATAGGAGTGAAGGATTATGGGGAGCGGGCAGGGAAGTGGAGCTGAATCCATGATCAGATCAGCCATGATCTTATTGAATGGCGGAGCAGGCTCAAGGGGCCGTATGGCAGACTCCTACTCCTATTTCTTATGTTCTTACATGCTGTGCAACATTCAACATGCCCCGAAATCTTCCAGTCATCGTAAATTCATTTTTAAAAAACAGACTTAACTTGGAAAACTGAGTTTCATTGAAAGGCCAGAAAAAAGTTCAATATTCATTTGTCAAGAATTGCAGCCATCCTGTATTCTAAATAATGTGATCATTCTCCCCTTCGTGCCCCCCAGCCACCTCCACTGACCCCCCCCCCCCATACCGCCCCATGTACAGGTGTTCCTAGTTTGAAGTTGTGCTCAGGATTGGACACAGACGTACCACTGTGCTGTGAGCAGCTGGATATGATGATTGTGTTCTGTATTTTGACTTTTACTGCAGAAGATGGGGAGTCATGCAGCTCGGGTACCTCGCCTGTGAACATAGGAATATAAGAGTGAACATAGGAATATAAGAATCAGGAGCAGGAGTCGGCCATTCGGCTCCTCGAGCCTGCTCCGCCATTCAATACGATCATGGCTGATCTGATCATGGACTCAGCTCCACTTCCCTGTCCGCTCCCCATAACCCTTCACTCACTTATCGTTCAAAAATTTGTCTATCTCCGTCTTGAATATATTCAATGACCCAGCCTCCATAGCTCTCTGGGGCAGAGAATTCCAGATTTACAACCCTCAGAGGAGAAATTCCTCCTCATCAAACAAAATACAGTGACGCAAAGCTTAGGCTTAACCCAGTGTCAGTTTTATTAAGCAAAAACTAACTAAAAACTACAGAACTAGACTTCTGAGAGAATTCACTGAAGACATACAAACACCCGTCCAGTTCGTGGCTGTAACCGTGGATTGTAGGATCGTGGTCGTTGGTCCCGAGACCGGTTGTTCCTTCTTCTGGTCGTTCTTTTCGATTCTGTTCCTTTCCATTTGCCTCCGTACTTCGCTTCGATTCCATACCTCTCTTCCTTCTGAGCTGCTTCTAGCTCGTATATTGAAATCCATTTTATGAATAATATTCCCGCTGAGCTGCAGTTCCCGATAATGTGTTTGGATCAATACATTGTTTGTGGTGATCCATTTGACTGACTGCAATGATGGACCTGGATGTCCCCAATTTGCACACGGAGTCTACAAGGGCAAAAGATAACTCCTCATCTGAAGTACCCCATTCTCCAAAAATGTACGCCTTTGCTGTTCTGGTTCCTTGCAGATTTGGAGTCGTCAGAGAAAATTGTTTTTCCCCTTGTGCCGAACAGTTCAGGGGCGTTTCTGTGGGTTTATATCAAATGTATCAAACCCATTATTTCTATGCATAAAACCAGTCTAGTTCACAATCACAGAGATTGTCCTTAATTGGTGATGATTCACCACCTGCCCCAGGCTGGCGCCCTTTTCTCCCTTTGTCCAGTCAATCCCAAAAGCTTGTATTTAATCAATTTAATCATTTTGTTTGTTCGTGGCCTCTTTCTGTGCCTTCTGGAAACGTGCGTAACCTGACACAGCACACACTTGCTCCATACTGTGCTAGATGCCACGTCTAACAACGAGCACTGCGAAACAAGTCACACTTTGGCAAGAGAGGGTTGGAAAAGTAAACTGATGCCAGTGAAATGACACGGTGTGCTTGATTTTATCGAAGAGATTATCAGAGGGCACTTTGCCCCTTTCGCTGACTTTTGTTCCAATCAATCATGTTAAAAATTACCTGGGTCGGGCCAAAATCACACAAGCATAGAAACATAGAAAATAGGAGCAGTAGAAGGCCATTCAGCCCTTCG
Source organism: Pristiophorus japonicus (assembly GCF_044704955.1). Classification (NCBI taxonomy): domain Eukaryota; kingdom Metazoa; phylum Chordata; class Chondrichthyes; family Pristiophoridae; genus Pristiophorus; species Pristiophorus japonicus. Next base: position 611,059 of record NW_027253336.1, read on the forward strand.
AGTTTCCACCGCCATTCAATATGATCATGGCTAATCCTCTATCGCAACACCATATTCCCGCTTTTTCTCCATAACCCTTGATGTCTTTTCTGTCGAGAAATCTATCTCCCTCTTAAATATATTCAATGACTTGGCCTGCACAGCCTTCCGGGATAGAGAATTCCACAGGTTCACCACCCTCTGAGTGAAGAAATTTCTCCTCATCTCGGTCCGAAATTTCCAACCCCGTATCCTGAGACTGTGTGACCCCCTTGTTCTAACTTCCCAGCCAGGGGAAACATCCTCCCCGCATCAGGTCTATTCAATCACGTCAGAATTTTATACGTTTCAATGAGATCCCCTCTCATTCTTCTAAACTCTAGTGAATACAGGCCTAGTCGACCCAGTCTCTCCTCATTCAACAGTCCTGCCATCCCAGGAATCAGTCTGGTGAATCTTCGTTGCACTCCCTCTGTGACAAGTATATTCTTTCTTAGGTAAGGAGACCAAAACGGCACACAATACTCCATGTGCGGTCTCACCAAGGCCCTGTATAACTGTAGAAAGACATCCTTGCTCCTGGAGTGCATAAGGGATGGTTTTCTACACCAATATTGGACTGGGTGTTGTGTAATGAGAGAGGATTAATTAGCAATCTCTTTGTGCGAGGCCCCTTGGGGAAGAGTGACCATAATATGATGGAATTCTACATTAGGATGGAGAATGAAACAGTTAATTCAGAGACCATGGTCCAGAACTTAAAGAAGGGTAACTTTGAAAGTATGAGGCGTGAATTAGCTAGGATAGATTGGCAAATGATACTTAAGCGGTTGACTGTGGATGGGCAATGGCAGACATTTAGAGACCGCAAGGATGAACTAAAACAACTGTACATCCCTGTCTGGCGCAAAAATTAAAAAGGGAAGGTGGCTCAACCGTGGCTATCAAGGGAAATCAGGGATAGTATTAAAGCCAAGGAAGTGGCATACAAATTGGCCAGAAATAGCAGTGAACCTGGGGACTGGGAGAAATTTAGAACTCAGCAGAGGAGGACAAAGGGTTTGATTAGGGCAGGGAAAATAGAGTACGAGAGGAAGTTTGCAGGGAACATTAAGACGGACTGCAAAAGTTTCTATAGATATGTAAAGAGAAAAAGGTTAGTAAAGACAAACGTAGGTCCCCTGCAGTCACAATCAGGGGAAGTCATAACGGGGAACAAAGAAATGGCAGGCCAATTGAACAAGTACTTTGGTTCAGTATTCACTAAGGAGGACACAAACAACCTTCCGGACACAAAAGGGGTTAGAGGGTCTCGTAAGAAGGAGGAACTGAGGGAAATCCTTATTAGTCGGGAAATTGTGCTGGGGAATTTGATGGGATTGAAGGCCGATAAATCCCCAGGGCCTGATGGACTGCATCCCAGAGTACTTAAGGAGGTGGCCTTGGAAATAGCGGATGCATTGACAGTCATTTTCCAACATTCCATTGACTCTGGATCAGTTCCTATCGAGTGGAGGGTAGCCAATGTAACCCCACTTTTTAAAAAAGGAGGGAGAGAGAAAACAGGGAATTATAGACCGGTCAGCCTGACATCAGTAGTGGGTAAAATGATGGAATCAATTATTAAGGATGTCATAGCAGTGCACTTGGAAAGAGGTGACATGATAGGTCCAAGTCAGCATGCATTTGTGAAAGGGAAATCATGCTTGACAAATCTGGAATTTTTTGAGGATGTTTCCAGTAGAGTGGATAAGGGAGAACCAGTTGATGTGGTATATTTGCATTTTCAGAAGGCTTTCGACAAGGTCCCACACAAGAGATTAATGTGCAAAGTTAAAGCACATGGGATTGGGGGTAGTGTGCTGACATGGATTGAGAACTGGTTGTCAGACAGGAAGCAAAGAGTAGGAGTAAATGGGTCCTTTTCAGAATGGCAGGCAGTGACTACTGGGGTACTGCAAGGTTCTGTGCTGGGGCCCCAGCTGTTTACATTGTACATTAATGATTTCGACGAGGGGATTAAATGTAGTATCTCCAAATTTGCGGCTGACACTAAGTTGGGTGGCAGTGTGAGCTGCGAGGAGAATGCTATGAGGCTGCAGAGTGACTTGGATAGGTTAGGTGAGTGGGCAAATGCATGGCAGATGAAGTATAATGTGAATAAATGTGAGGTTATCCACTTTGGTGGTAAAAACAGAGAGACAGACTATTATCTGAATGGTGACAGATTAGGAAAAGGGGAGGTGCAACGAGACCTGGGTGTCATGGTACATCAGTCATTGAAGGTTGGCATGCAGGTACAGCAGGCGGTTAAGAAAGCAAATGGCATGTTGGCCTTCATAGCGAGGGGATTTGAGTACAGGGGCAGGGAGGTGTTGCTACAGTTGTACAGGGCCTTAGTGAGGCCACACCTGGAGTATTGTGTACAGTTTTGGTCTCCTAACTTGAGGAAGGACATTCTTGCTATTGAGGGAGTGCAGCGAAGGTTCACCAGATTGATTCCCGGGATGGCGGGACTGACATATCAAGAAAGACTGGATCAACTGGGCTTGCATTCAATGGAGTTCAGAAGAATGAGAGGGGATCTCATAGAAACGTTTAAAATTATGACGGGTTTAGACAGGTTAGATGCAGGAAGAATGTTCCCAATGTTGGGGAAGTCCAGAACCAGGGGTCACAGTCTAAGGATAAGGGGTAAGCCATTTAGAACCGAGATGAGGAGAAACTTCTTCACCCAGAGAGTGGTGAACCTGTGGAATTCTCTACCACAGAAAGTTGTTGAGGCCAATTCACTAAATATATTCAAAAAGGAGTTAGATGTAGTCCTTACTACTAGGGGGATCAAGGGGTATGGCGAGAAAGCAGGAATGGGGAACTGAAGTTGCATGTTCAGCCATGAACTCATTGAATGGCGGTGCAGGCTCGAAGGGCCGAATGGCCTACTCCTGCACCTATTTTCGATATTTCTATGTTTCTATGTACTCAAATCCTCTTGCAATGAAGGCCAACATACCATTTGCCTTCCAAACTGCTTGCTACACCTGCATGTTTGCTTCCAATGACTGGTGTACAAGGACACCCAGGTCCTTCTGTACATCGACACTTCCCAAGCCATCAACATTTAAATAATACTTTGACCTTTTGTTTTTCCTACCAAAGTGAATGACAGAGCAAAATGTATGAAGAATGAACACAATGAGGAAGAAATTCTGGCTACCCCAGGACCGTACAGAGTGTGTACGGACCCGGGAAGGCATCGCAAAAGACGGTTTTCAGCGCACAGTGTGCATAAAACCGGCTTTTCCGATCTGTCTAGCTGGAGCTCGACAGATCCTCGGTATCTCGGCGGCCAGGACATTCGCACAGGCAAGATCGCGGTATTTACCCATATCTTACCCAGCAAATGTCCTCAAAACCCTTGCGCCTGATAAAAGCAGATGCATAGCCTACTGTTACAGGCATATGAGTTTTAAAATACACTTAAAACATGAAAAATAAAATTTTAAAAATACATTTTATTGTTAAAAACTCTCGCCACGACGGTAAATTTATTTAAAACCATAATTTTAAAACCTTTTTTTAAAATCGGAAATATATATATTTTTTTAATACATAAATAACTAATTTAAATTAATAAAATTTGTGGTGTATTTTTCTATTTAATGTTTTGTGTTTGGAGGGGTTTCTCATTCATAATAATGAGAACTCCAACATACGGAGTTACAAATGAGAAGATACTTTACCGTGACTGGCTGCCCAGAACCATGTGACTGCAGCTCCCGCCCTGCGCATGCCTGAAGTGCAGTCAGTGAAGGCCTCAGGACCTGGAACTCGCGTGGACGCAGCAGCTTCAGGTAAGGTGCGCATCTTTTCAAAGTTTTTTACTCAATCGGCTGCGCGAAGCAGCTGACCAAGATTTCTGGGCCAAGGAACAAAAAGTTTCAGGGAACCAACAATCACAGCGGAAAGCAACTGAAATGTGTGGCAAACATTCAAATATCAAGATTCAGCACGTTACGTTCCTCCACACGAGATAGCAACCTTTGAGTAGCAACATATGGTTCCACAATACAAAAGGCCATTTGGCCCATTGATCCCTCCAGTCAGTTCACTGATATCTCCCTGAGGGAGAGAGGACTGAGAGACACCAGTCAGTGTGTAGATATCTCCCTGAGGGAGAGGGACTGAGATACACCAGTCAGTGTACAGATATCTCCCTGAGGGAGAGGGGACTGAGAGACACGAGTCAGTGTACAGATATCTCCCTGAGGGAGAGGGGACTGAGAGACACCAGTCAGTGTTCAGATATCTCCCTGAGAGAGAGGGGACTGAGAGACACCAGTCAGTGTTCAGATATCTCCCTGAGAGAGAGGGGACAGAGACATCAGTCCGTGTTCAGATATGTCCCTGAGGGAGATGGGACTGAGTCAGCAGTCAGTGTACAGATATCTCTCTGAGGGAGAGGGGACTGAGAGACACCAGTCAGCGTACTTAATTTGGGACAGTTGATATTCCGCACATGTGCCCTCGATACAACAGTCTCTCAGTTTGTATCCCTCACTTGCTTTGCCGTCGACATTGTGCTCACCTCTGAATGCACTTTTTCAATACAAGTGATAAGATTCTGATCAGTTCAGCACTACGGATTTCCCCAAAAAAAGTTCCGGGGGAGCTGAGCGTTTGAAAGCGGGGTGTGTTGTGAATCTGGTTTTAGAATAAAGCCAAGCGTACTGAGACATATGGGAATTTGATAGAATCTGTGAAGCTATCAGTAAGATCAGAGGTTACAAGGCAACGCCAAGATTGTGACGGGCTTGCCCAGGTGTGACGGTCACAGGTATAAATGGCTAGGGTTCAAGAAATGAAACTGACTGAGCTTCAGATACAGAAGTCAACGAGATGATGAACTTGCAGAGCCTCCTGTTCCTGTTCTGGGGGCTGTTCGCAGGTAATGAACATCGAAAGTGATACCAGGTGCATCGAAGACTCTCGCACTCTCATGTAAAAAGTGGTGGGGGAGGTTTGTCCGTGATGGCACTGGGTATAAGTTCTTGAGGAGCTCAAGACCTCGTTGTGATATTGCGCACATCATCGGTAGTCCCTCGAAATCGAGGAAGACTTGCTTCCCACTCTAAAAGTGAGTTCTCAGGTGACTGAACCGTCCAATACGGGAATTACAGTCCCTGTCACAGGTGGGACAGACAGTGGTTGAAGGAAAGGGTGGGTGGGGAGTCTGGTTTGCCGCACGCTCTTTCCGCTGCCTGCGCTTGCTTTCTGCATACTCTCGGAGATGAGACTCGAGGTGCTCAGCGCCCTCCCGGATGCTCTTCCTCCACTTAGATGCGGACTGGTCTTTGGCCAGGGACTCCCAAGTGTCGGTGGGGATGTTGCATTTTATCAAGGAGGTTTTGAGGGTGTCCTTGAAACGTTTCCTTTGCCCACTTGAGCGCGTTTCCGTGTAAGAGTTCAGAGTAGAGCGCTTGCTTTGGGAATCTCGTGTCGGGCATGCAAACAATGTGGCCCGCCCAGCGGAGCTGATCCAGTGTGGTCAGTGCTTCGATGCTGGGGATGTTGGCCTGGTCGAGGACGCTAACGTTGTTGCGTCTGTCCTCCCAGGGGATTTGCAGGATCTTGCGGAGCCATCATTGGTGGTATTTCTCCAGCGATTTGAGGTATCTGCTGTATATGGTCCACGTCTCTGAGCCATACAGGAGGGCGGGTATCGCTACTGCCCTGTAGACCATGAGCTTGGTGGCAGATTTGAGGGCCTGATCTTCCAACACTCTCTTCCTCAGGCAGCCGAAGGCTGCGCTGGCGCACTGGAGGCGGTGTTGAATCTTGTCATCGATGTCTACCCTTGTTGATAATAGGCTCCCGAGGTATGGCGCACAAGAGGCTCCTGTTCCTTCGCAATGGAAAATCGAGAACATCTCGCACCGACTTGCAGCGAGCTGACCTCTTAAAGCTGACCAAAGCGCAGAAAAGTGACCTCTAGATCTTGGAAATTTATCAAGATTCATTTCGGCTGCCTGTTGGTTTGCGACACTGGAGGGATAGTGAGAGGCGGGATTGAATCAGATTCTGACTTTTCCCCCCTCTGAGACCTGCGTTCAAATCCAGCTCAAACAGAGCATGATGAGGAACTCCTCTCTCTCTGATGGGGGATGGGTCAAACGCTGACCCTTTCATCCTCTGGGTTCTTGGATTCAAATCCAGCCCAAGACAGAGAAAGAAAAAAGACTTGCATTTATACAGCAACTTTCACGACCTCAGGACATCCTAAAGCGCTTTACCAATGAAGTCCTTTTGAATGCAGTCACTGTTGTAAACAGCAATGAAATAAATGACCAGTTAATCTGATTTAGATGCCGGGTAACGGATGAATATTGGCCGGGACACTGTGAGAACGCATCTGCTCTTCTCTCAATAGTGCTGTGGGATCATCGACATCCGAGAGGGCAGACGGGGCTTTGGTTTAACGTCTCATGCGAAAGACGGCACCTCCGACAGTGCGGCACTCCCTCAGTACTGCCCCTCCGACAGTGCGGCGCTCTCTCAGTATTGCCCCTCCAACAGTGCAACACTCCCTTAGTACTGCCCCTCTGACAGTGTGGCACTCTCTCAGTACTGCACTGAAGTGTCAGCCAGAATTATGTGCTCAAGTCTCTGGAGTGGGTGTTGAATCCACGATCTGCTGACTCAGAGATGAGAGTGCTACCCTCTGAGCCAAGGCTAACACCTTTGAAGCCAAGGGAGTAGGTCATCCAGTTTAGAAAATAGAAAGGCTGAAAACATCCCGTTGGTGTTAATAGTATATAAATGCAACAGACGTTGGTAACATATTTTCCTGGCCAAGACACATATCCAATTACATCGGTTTAACCAGAGTTTAAATAGCAGAAATTAATCTGGAGATTTAATTGTCACAAGGGGATCACACTCAGCTTTTTTAGGCACACGGAATGTTAAAAGAAGTTGGTGCTAATAGTAGAATTAAAATTTCTGAAGATGACTGCGTTGGTAAACTAAAGAAGCTCACCATATCAGAAGCAAATCATCATCACAATACAAGCAATGTCACTACACATAGTCATCAGAGGAACTCTTAGCCCATTCTGGGGACAGTGTAGAGGGAGCTTTACTCCGTATCTAACCCCGTGCTGTACCTGCCCTGGGAGTGTTTGATGGGGACAGTGTAGAGGGAGCTTTACTCTGTATCTAGCCCCGTTCTGTACCTGCTCTGGGAGTGTTTGATGGGGACAGTGTAGAGGGAGCTTTACTCTGTATCTAACCCATGCTGTACCTGCCCTGGGAGTGTTTGATGGGACAGTGTAGAGGGAGCTTTACTCTGTATCTAGCCCCGTTCTGTACCTGCTCTGGGAGTGTTTGATGGGGACAGTGTAGAGGGAGCTTTACTCTGTATCTAACCCCCTGTACCTGCCCTGGGAGTGTTTGATGGGACAGTGTAGAGGGAGCTTTACTCTGTATCTAACCCCATGCTGTACCTGCCCTGGGAGTGTTTGATGGGACAGTGTAGAGGGAGCTTTACTCTGTATCTGACCCATGCTGTACCTGCCCTGGGAGTGTTTGATGGGGACAGTGTAGAGGGAGCTTTACTCTGTATCTAACCCTGTGCTGTACCTGGTACCTGGGAGTGTTTGATGGGACAGTGTAGAGGGGGCTTTACTCTGTATCAAACCCCCTGTACCTGCCCTGGGAGTGTTTGATGGGACAGTGTAGAGGGAGCTTTACTCTGTATCTAACCCCCTGTACCTGCCCTGGGAGCGTTTGATGGGACAATGTAGAGGGAGTGCCGCAAAGATCAGTCCTTGGACCTCAACTGCTCACAATCTATATCAATGATTTGGATGGGGGACCAAATGTAAGTTTGCTGATGATACAAAGCTACGTGGGAATGTAAGTTGTGAGGAGGATGCAAAGAGGCTTCAAGGGGGATATAGACAGGCTAAGTGATTGGGCGAGAACATGGCAAATCGAATTTAACGTGGAGAAATGTGAAGTAAACGATGAGAGATTGGGAAACGTTGGTGTTCAGAGGGACCTGGGTGTCTTTGTACACGAATCACTGAAAGTTAACATGCAGGTACAGCAAGCAATTAAGAAAGCAAATGGTATGTCGGCCTTTATTACAAGAGGATTTGAGTATAAGAGTAAAGACGTCTTACTGCAATTATATAGGGCCCTGGTGAGACCACACCTGGAGTATTGTGCAGTTTTGGTCTCCTTATCTAAGGAAGGATATAGTTGCCATAGACAGAGTGCAACAAAGGTTCACCAGATTGATTCCTAGGATGGGGGATTGTCCTATGAGAAGAGATTGAGCAGACTAAGCCTATATTCTCTAGAGTTTAGAAGAATGAGGGGTGACCTCATTGAATTCTTACAGGGCCTGACAGGGTTTTTGGAGGGAAGATGTTTACCTTGGCTGGGGAGTCTAGAATCAGGGGTCACAGTCTCAGGATAAGGGGCCGGCCATTTAGGACTGAGATGAGGAGAAATTTCTTCACTCAGAGGGTGGTGAATCTCTGGAATTCTCTACCCTAGAGAGTTGTGGGGGCTCAGTCTTTGAGTATATTCAAGACAAAGATCGATAGATAGATTTTAAGGGAATCGAGGGATATGGGGATCGGGAGGGTGGAATTGAGGTGGAAGATTAACCATGATCATGATCTCATTGAATGGCGGAGCAGGCTCTTGGGGCCGAATGGCCGACTCCTGCTCCTAATCCTTATGTTCTTACGAGCTTCATTCTGTATTTAATCAGTGTTGTAACATGCTCTGGGAGTCTTTGATGGGTCAGGTCTCTACTGGAATTTCTTGCAGTAAGTAGCAGATGAATCAGTATACCAGTCATTGAAAGCAAACATGCAGGTGCAGCAAGCAGTTAGGAAGGCAAATGGTATGTTGGCCTTCATTGCAAGAGGATTTGAGTACAGGAGCAAGGATGTCTTACTACAGTTATACAGGACCTTGGTGAGACTGCACCTGGAGTATTGTGAGCAGTTTTGGTCTCCTTATCTAAGGAAGGATACACTTGCCAGAGGGAGTGCAGCGAAGGTTCACCAGACTGATCCCTGGGATGGCAGGACTGTCATATGAGGAGAGATTGGGTCGACTCGGCCTGTATTCACTGGAGTTTAGAAGAATGAGCGGGGATTGAAACGTGTAAAATTCTGACAGGGTTTGACAGACTGGATGTGGGGAGAATGTTTCCCCGGGCTGGGAAGTCCAGAACAAGGGGTCACAGTCTCAGGATACGGGGTAGGAAATTGAGAACCGAGATGAGGAGAAATTTCTTCATTTAGAAACGTTGCACAGGAGGGCAGGAAAAAGAGTGGGAGAGCGATAGTGATAGGGGATTCAATTGTAAGGGGAATAGATAGGCGTTTCTGCGGCCGCAACCGACACTCCAGGATGGTATGTTGCCTCCCTGGTGCAAGAGTCAAGGATGTCTCGGAGCGGGTGCAGGACATTCTGAAAAGGGAGGGAGAACAGCCAGTTGTCGTACCATTAGTACCAACGACATAGGTAAAAAAAAGGGATGAGGTCCTACGAGACGAATTTAAGGAGCTAGGGGCTAAATTTAAAAAGTAGTGATCTCGGGATTGCTACCAGTGCCACGTGCTAGTCAGAGTAGGAATCGCAGGATAACGCAGATAAATACGTGGCTTGAGCAGTGGTGCAGCAGGGAGGGATTCAAATTCCTGGGGCATTGGAACCGGTTCTGGGGGGAGGTGGGACCAGTACAAACCGGACGGTCTGCACCTAGACAGAACCGGAACCAATGTCCAAGGGGTAATGTTTGCTAGTGCTGTTCGGGAGGAGTTAAACTAATATGGCAGGGGGATGGGAACCAATGCAGTAGACAGAGAGAAACAAAATGGAGACAGAAGCAAAAGACAGAAAGGAGATGAGTAAAAGTGGAGGGCAGAGAAACCCAAGGCAAAAAACAAAAAGGGCCACTGTACAGCAAAATTCTAAAGTGTCAAAGTGTAAACAAAAGGCAAGCCTGAAAGCTCGGTGCCTCAATGCGAGGAGTATTCGGAACCCAGGAGAGGGCTCTGAGCTAGTTAGAGTAGGTAGAGCGCAGATGAACAGGACCCCAAGAAAGAATGCAAAAGGCAGGAGGCAACAGAGCAGAGTAGCACTGGGGTAAGTATAAACCACAAGGTGATTGGAAGGGACAATATATATGAATATAAAGGGGCTGCAGGAGGGGACAAAACTAAAAATCATGGTTTAAAAACTTGTATTAAAAAACTCTACCTAAACGCACACAGCATTCGAAATAAAGTAAATGAGTTGACGGCACAAATCATTACAAATGGGTAAGATTTGGTGGCCATTACAGAAACGTGGCTGCAGGGTGGCCAAGACTGGGAATTCAACATACAGGGGTATCTGACAATTCGGAAGGATAGACAAGAAGGGAAAGAAGGTGGGGCAGCTCTGTTAATAAAGGATGATATCAGGGCAGTTGTGACAGATGATATTGGCTCTAATGAACAAAATGTTGAATCATTGTGCGTGGAGATTAGAGATAGTAAGGGGAAAAAGTCACTGGTGGGCGTAGTTTATAGGCCCCCAAATAATAATTTCACGGTGGGACGGACAATAATCAAGGGAATAATGGAGGCATGTGAAAAAGGAACGGCAGTAATCATGGGGGATTTTAACCTACATATCGATTGGTCAAATCAAATCGCACGGGGTAGCCTGGAGGAGGAATTCATAGAATGCATACAGAATTGTTTCTTAGAACAGTATGTTACAGAACCTACAAGGGAGCAAGCTATCTTAGATCTGGTCCTGTGTAATGAGACAGAAATAATAAACGATCTCCTAGTAAAAGATCCTCTCAGAATGAGTGATCACAGTATGGTTGAATTTGTAATACAGATTGAGGGTGAGGAAGTAGTGTCTCAAACGAGCGTACTATGCTTAAACAAAGGGGACTACAGTGGGATGAGGGCAGAGTTAGCTAAAGTAGACTGGAAACACAGACTAAACGGTGGCACAATTGAGGACTTTTAAGGAGCTCTTTCATAGTGCTCAACAAAAATATATTCCAGTGAAAAAAGGCGGTAAGAGAAGGGATAACCAGCCGTGGATAACCAAGGAAATAAAGGAGAGTATCAAATTAAAAACCAATGCGTATAAGGTGGCCAAGGTTAGTGGGAAACTAAAACATTGGGAAAATTTTAAACGACAGCAAAGAATGACTAAGAAAGCAATAAACAAAGGAAAGATAGATTACGAAAGTAAACTTGCGCAAAACATAAAAACAGATAGTAAAAGCCTTTACCGATATATAAAATGGAAGAGAGTGACTAAAGTAAATGTTGGTCCCTTAGAAGATGAGAAGGGCGATTTAATAATGGGAAATGTGAAAATGGCTGAGACCTTAAACAATTATTTTGCTTCGGTCTTCACAGTGGAAGACACAAAAACCATGCCAAAAATTGCTGGTCACGGGAATGTGGGATTGGAGGACCTTCAGTCACTATCACTAGGGAGGTAGTGCTGGACAGGCTAATGGGACTCAAGGTAGACAAGTCCCCTGGTCCTGATGAAATGGATCCCAGGGTATTAAAAGAGATGGTGGAAGTTATAGCAGATGCATTCGTTGTAATCTACCAAAATTCTCTGGACTCTGGGGAGGTACCAGCGGATTGGAAAGCAGCTAATGCAACGCCTCTGTTTAAAAAAGGGGGCAGACAAAAGGCAGGTAACTATAGGCTGGTTAGTTTAACATCTGTAGTGGGGAAAATGCTTGAAGCTATCATTAAGGAAGAAATAGCGGGACATCTAAATAGGAATAGTGCAATCAAGCAGACACAACATGGATTCATGAAGGGGAAATCATGTTTAACTAATTTACTAGAATTCTTTGAGGATATAACGAGCATGGTTGATAGAGGTGTACCGATGGATGTGGTGTATTTAGATTTCCAAAAGGCATTCGATAAGGTGCCACACAAAAGGTTACTGCAGAAAATAAAGCTACGCGGAGTCAGAGGAAATGTATTAGCATGGATCGAGAATTGGATGGCTAACAGAAAGCAGAGAGTCGGGATAAATGGGTCCTTTTTGGGTTGGAAATCAGTGGTTAGTGGTGTGCACAGGGATCGGTGCTGGGACCACAACTGTTTACAATATACATAGATGACCTGGAAGAGGGCACAGAGTGTAGTGTAACAAAATTTGCAGATGACACAAAGATTAGTGGGAAAGCGGATTGTGTAGAGGACACAGAGAGGCTGCAAAGAGATTTAGATAGGTTAAGCGAATGGGCTAAGGTTTGGCAGATGGAATACAATGTCGGAAAATGTGAGGTCATCTAACTTGGGGGGAAAAAAAACAGTAAAAGGAAATATTCTTTGAATGGGGAGAAATTACAATATGCTGCGGTGCAGAGGGACCTGGGGGTCCTTGAAACTCTTTTAGAGTCTACCTATAAAACATAAAACATTAAACCGTGCCACCCGACCTGGATGACACACCAGACATTTACAAGGCCCTTTTTTTTTTGTGTTTTTCTTTTTTTGGGGTTTTTTTTTGGGCACTAAAATCACCTTTTTTCCCCAGTGCCCCCTATAAAAGGGAAGGGGACACTAAAAACACCGGCAATTAAAACAAATTAAACTTTAAAACGTAAAATCAAATTAAAATTTGGTTGCCGGGTCCTTGAATCCCAAAAAGTTAGTTTGCAGGTGCAGCAGGTAATCAGGAAGGCGAATGGAATGTTGGCCTTCATTGCGAGAGGGATGGAGTACAAAAGCAGGGAGATCCTGCTGCAACTGTACAGGGTATTGGTGAGGCCGCACCTGGAGTACTGCGTGCAGTTTTGGTCACCTTACTGAAGGAAGAATATACTAGCTTTGGAGGCTGATTCCGGAGATGGGGGGACTTGCCTTGTGATGATAGATTGAGTAGACTGGGTCTTTACTCGTTGGAGTTCAGAGGGATGAGGGGTGATCTTATAGAAACATTTAAAATAATGAAAGGGATAGACAAGATAGAGGCAGAGAGGTTGTTTCCACTGGTCGGGGAGACTAGAACGAGGGGGCACAGCCTCAAAATACGGGGGAGCCAATTTAAAACCGAGTTGAGAAGGAATTTCTTCTCCCAGAGGGTTGTGAATCTGTGGAATTCTCTGCCCAAGGAAGCAGTTGAGGCTAGCTCATTGAATGTATTCAAATCACAGATAGATAGATTTTTAACCATTAAGGGAATTAAGGGTTACGGGGAGCGGGCGGGTAAGTGGAGCTGAGTCCACGGCCAGATCAGCCATGATCTTTTTGAATGGCGGAGCAGGCTCGAGGGGCTAGATGGCCTACTCCTGTTCCTAATTCTTTTGTTCTTATGTTTTCACTCAGAGGGTGGTGAACCTGTGGAATTCTCCACCACAGAAGGCTGTGCAGGCCAAGTCACTGAATATATTTAAAGAGGGAGATAGATAAATTTCTGGAGACAAAAGACATCAACGGGTATGGGGAAAAAGCGGGAATATGGTGTTGAGATAGAGGATCAGTCATGATCTTATTGAATGGCGGTGCAGACTCGAAGGGCAAATAGCCTACTACTGCTCATATTTTCTATGTTTCTATGATTCCTGAGGTGTTTGAGTTAAATATCGATCTGGAGGAAATATGAAAAAATTCGGTAGAAATATCACATCTATATTATGTTTCAAAGTGCTTGCTGAATAGGTGTTGGGCAGTTAGAAGCATGCAGTGAGTGAGTGGGATTTTTACAGTGCGTTCAGCTGGATTCAATGTTAAATCCAATCTGTTTCTTCCACAGATCATGTTTGTGCCAGACCTGTAGGTAAGGTGAAGACTTCCACACTATTTGATTGACTTGTATTTTGTTTTTCAATTCAGATTCTTGATGTAACCGTTAACATTTTAAATTTTGACATAATAATAAATAACTTTAATTTATATAGCACCTTTGATGTAGTAAAAAGTCCCAAGGCGCTTCATAACAGTGTTGGACATCAGTAGTGGGGAAAATGTTGGAATCAATTATTAAAGATGAAATAGCAGCGCATTTAGAAAGCAGTGACAGGATCGGTCCAAGTCAGCATGGATTTATGAAAGGGAAATCCTGCTTGACAAATCTTCTGGAATTTTTTGAGAATGTAACTAGTAGAGTGGACAAGGGAGAACCAGTGGATGTGGTGTATTTGGACTTTCAAAAGGCTTTTGACAAGGTCCCACACAAGAGATTGGTGTGCAAAATCAAAGCACATGGTATTGGGGGTAATGTACTGACGTGTATAGAGAACTGGTTGGCAGACAGGAAGCAGAGAGTCGGGATAAACGGGTCCTTTTCAGAATGGCAGGCAGTGACTAGTGGGATACCACAGGGCTCAGTGCTGGGCCCCAGCTATTTACAATATACATTAATGATTTAGATGAATGATCTGAGTGTAATATCTCCAAGTTTATGGATGGGTGGCGGTGTGAACTGTGAGGAGGACGCTAAGAGGCTGCAGGGTGACTTGGACAGGTTAGGTGAGTGGGCAAGTGCATGGCAGATAAATGTGAGATAAATGTGGATAAATGTGAGATTATCCACTTTGGGGGCAAAAAACACGAAGGCAGAATATTATCTTATTATCTGAATGGCGGCAGATTAGGAAAAGGGGAGGTGCAACGAGACCTGGATGTCATGGTACATCAGTCATTGAAAGTTGGCATGCAGGTACAGCAGGCGGTGAAGAAGGCAAATGGTATGTTGGGCTTCATAGCTAGGGGTTTTGAGTATAGGAGCAGGGAGGTCTTACTGCAGTTGTACAGGGCCTTGGTGAGGCCTCACCTGGAATATTGTGTTCAGTTTTGGTCTCCTAATCTGAGGAAGGATGTTCTTGCTATTGAGGGAGTGCAGCGAAGGTTCATCAGACTGATTCCTGGGATGGCTGGACTGACATATGAGGAGAGACTGGGTCAACTGGGCCTTTATTCACTGGAGTTTAGAAGGAGGAGAGGGGATCTCATAGAAACATAAAATTCTGACGAGACTGGACAGGTTAGATGCAGGAAGAATGTTCCCGGTGTTGGGGAAATCCAGAACCAGGGGACATAGTCTTAGGATAAGGGGTAGGCCATTTAGGACTGAGATGAGGAGAAACTTCTTTACTCAGAGAGTTGTTAACCTGTGGAATTCCCTACCGCAGAGAGTTGTTGATGCCATTTCGTTGGATATATTCAAGAGGGAGTTAGATGTGGCCCTTACGGCTAAAGAGATCAAAGGGGTATGGAGAGAAAGCAAGAAAGCGGTACTGAGGTGAATGATCAGCCATGATCTTATTGAATGGTGGTGCAGGCTCAAAAGGCCGAATGGCCTACTCCTGCACTTATTTTCTATGTTTCTACGTTACATACAAACAGATAAATTTGACACCAAGCCACATAAGGAGAAATTAGCGCAGGTGACCACAAGTTTGGTCAAAGAGGTCGGTTTTAAATGAGAAAAGAGATGTAGCGAAGTGGAGAGGTTTAGGCAGGGTGTTCCAGCGCTTGGGGCCCAGGCAACAGAAGGCACGGCAACCAATGGTTGAGCGATTATAATCAGGTATGCTCAAGACGGCAGAATTGGAGGAACGCAGAGATCTCGGGAGGTTGTGATATTGGAAAGAGCCCAAATGCTTGACTTTAACTGACCCTCCTGTTCCAATAGATTTCTTGATCTTTTGCACAACCCCCCTGCACCAGCTCCCCCGGAATAGTGTGTCAAGACCGTGATTTTGCAAACGCCCTCGGCCATTCGACTGGATTCCTGCTGTTACAGCAGTTGGTCTGATAGAATGCCTCGAAAACAGGATCACTACCTCTGTCCACAGAGTTTTCGCAAGCTTTTGAGGGTAGACTTGCTGTCATCGGGCATCTGATCCAGTACGGTGTCCTCTACAGGCATCTGTAGGCAGGGCAAGCAACGGTGAATAAGTCTAGTGAATGAGACAAATGAGCTGGTAGGCATAAGATCATAAGAAATAGGAGCAGGAGTCGGCCATACGGCCCCTTGAGCCTGCTCCGCTGTTTAATACGATCATGGCTGATCCAATCATGGACTCAGGTCCATCATCATCATAGGCAGTCCCTTGAAATCGAGGAAGACTTGCTTCCACTCCAGAAGTGAGTTCTCAGGTAACTGTACAGTCCAATACGTGAATTACAGTCTCTGTCACAGGTGGGACAGACAGTGGTTGAAGGAACGGGAGGGTGGGGAGTCTGGTATGCCGCATGCTCCTTCCGCTGCCTGCGCTTGTTTTCTGCATGCTCTTGACGACAAGACTCGAGGTGCTCAGCGCCCTCCTGGATGCTCTTCCTCCACTTAGGGAGGTCTTTGGCCAGGGACTGCCAGGTGTCGGTGGGGATGTTGCATTTTATCAAGGAGGCTTTGAAGGTGTCCTTGAAACGTTTCCTCTGCCCACCTGGGGGCTCACTTGCCGTGCACGAGCTCCGAGTAGAGCGCTTGCTTTGGGAGTCTCGTGTCGGGGCATACGGACGATGTGGCCCGCCCAATGGAGCTGGTCGAGTGTGGTCAGTGCTTCGATGCTGGGGATGTTGGCCTGATCGAGGACGCTAACGTTGGTGCATCTGTCCTCCCAGGGGATTTGCAGGATCTTGTAGAGGCAGCGCTGGTGGTATTTCTCCAGCAATTTGAGGTGTCTACTGTATATGGTCCACGTCTCTGAGCCATATAGGAGGGCGGGTATCACTACAGCCCTGTAGACCTAAGTCTACCTGTAGACTCCGGATCACTTTCCTGCCCGCTCCCCACAACCCCTTATTCCCTCATCGATAAAGAAACTGTCTATCTCTGTCTTAAATTGATTCAATGAACCAGCTTCCACAGCTCTCTGAGGCAGCGAATTCCAGAACTTGTCACGTGATCTCTAACCAAACAGAACTGGACATTTGACTGTTAACCGGGATCATTTGTTTGAACATAAGAAATAGGAGCAGGAGGAGGCCAGTTGGCCCCTCGAGCCTGCTCCGCCATTTAATATGGTCATGGCCTCAACTCTACTTCCCTGTGCAATATAATTCCACCTTATGGACTACTGCTCCACCTTGTGAACTATTGTGGCAATCCAGCCAATTCTGTTTACAAGAATAAACAGGTCAGATCATGTGACAAGTTCCTGTGTTAACAGCCATCTTGGGAAGTCTGTGTGTTTGTGATTTTCCAATGCAATGGACTTTTATTAAAAAGATTAAAATGACTAAGTTCAACACTACTGCATACAGATTTAAAATCAAAAACCAAAACCATAAATCTCTAGCTTACCGATTTTAGATTCACATACCCCAATTCTCCCAGTTGCTTGCAATTTAAACAACATTAAACTTTGCAACGTACATGATGCCATAAGGAATATGTCACACCCTGCCCGCTCCCTTAACCCCCCCCTTCCCCATCGCTCAAAAATCTGTCCAGCTCCACCCCAAACACATTCAATGCCCCGGCCTCCACAGCTCTCCGGGGCAGAGAATTCCACAGACCCACGACTCCTCGAGAGAAGAAATTCCCTCTCATCTCAGTTCCAATTGGGCAACCCCTCATTCCTAAACCATGCCCCCCAGTTCCAGACTCCCCCACAAGTGGAAACATCCTCTCTGCATCCACCCAGTTGAGCCCCCCCAGCATCAATAAGATCACCTCTCATTCTTCTGAACTCCAATGTGTAGCGGCCCAATCCGCTCAACCCATCCTCATAAGTAAACCCCCTCATCTCCGGAGCCAATCTAGTGTATCTTCTCTGAACAGCCTCCACTGCAAGTATATCCTTCCTTTAGAGAAACCCATCAGCGGCAGATCGGGGCCATAAAAGGAGTGGCGAGCGGCGGCCATGGGCAGCGTGCCACTGCAAGGTACTATGCGATCTGGTGCAGCAGGGCAACGGCAGCGAATAGCGACGTCATCAAAGTCCAGGTCAGTGATTGGAGCGTGGTCAGGTACAGCAGGAGCGGCGAGGTCGGGGCGAAGGAGCGGCGAGAGATTGTAGAGGGACGTGATCAGGGCCCAGGAAAGGCGTGAGTTCGGGGCCAGGGGCCCAGGGGCAGCACGGACCCAGCCCACACTGCAATATGTGTGCGTACTAGGTCCGCGCAGCAGAGGTGGTCTCCAGTCGTCTTGGTTAACCCTTGCCACTGGACCAAGATCTAGCTCTGTCAAGTCCGTGTGATGGCTGGTGTGCAACGGCCACCACACATTTAAAAAGATCCACACACAGGTATCTTCCACCCTTCAGGATGTAGTTCAGGACCTGAAATATTAGGTCCTTCATTGAAACACCTGTGAACTCATCCTTTTTTGGCGTGGAAGCAAGACATCCTCGTTTCGAGGGACTGCCTATGATGATGATCCCCATCTTAAATACGGAAACCAAAACTGTACCCAACACTCCAGGTGTGGCCTCACCAATTGCCTGTACAGTTGCAGCAAGACTTCTCTGCTTTTATACTCCATCTCCTTTGCAATAAAGACCAAGATACCATTGGCCTTCCTGATCACTTGCTGTACCTAACCTTTTGTGTTTCATGCACATGGACCCCAGGTCCCTCTGTACTGCAGCACTTTGCAATTTTTCTCCATTTAAGTTATAATTTGCCTTTCTATTATTTTTGCCAAAGTGGACAACCTCACACCTCCCACATTATACTCCATCTGCCAAACCCTTACCCACTTACCTAGCCCGTCCATATCCCTTTGCAGATTCCCTGTGTCCTCCCCACAATCCGCCCTCCCACACATCCCTGCACCATCAGCAAACCCATACTCGGTCCCCTCATCCAAGCCACCAACATAGATCGTAAATAGTTCAGGACCCAGCACAGATCCCTGCAGCACTCCACTAGTCACTGTTTGCCATCTGGAAAATGACCCGTTTATCCCTACTCTCTGTTTTCTGTTAGTTAGCCAATCCTCTATCCATGCTAATATATTACCCCCAACCCAGTGAGCTTTTATCTTCTGCTGTAACCATTTATATGGCATCTTATCGAATGCCTTCTGGAAATCCAAATACACCACATCCACTGGTTCCCCCTTATGCACACTGCTCGTTACATCCTCAAACAACGCCAGCAAATTTTGAACAAAGGAATTTTCTTTCTCCAGAGCTTGGAACGGAATGGTGGCAGGGGGTGTTGGAAGACGGCCATCAAACACATGGAAGGGAACACGTGGAAGGGAACGCGTGGATGGGAACCCTTGGAAGCGAACACGTGGAAGGTACATATTCGGATGGACTGATCACCCATTGAATTATACTGAGCCAGTTTTAGCATAGTTGCTGCTGAAAGACATGACCAGTTAACGTAGGAATAATTGTACGTAACTGGGGAATAGGATAACTGGAAACAGTTGGATATATGCATTGCGGGAGAATTGTGCATAACCAATTAACATAGCAGCACATATTTTGCGAAGTTTAAGGTTGTTTAAATTGCAAGCAACTGGGAGAATTGGGGTATGCGAATCTAAAATCGGTAAGCTAGAGATTTGTGGTTTTGGTTTTTGATTTTAAATCTGTATGCAGTAGTGTTGAACTTATAGTTATTTTAATCTTTTTAATAAAAGTCCATTGCACTGGAAAATCTCCATGTTCTTTCAAGTCTTGATGTTCGAAGCCCGTAGGAAGAAATCCTACACACTGGAGAGGGCACAGAGGAAATTTACCAGGATGTTGCCAGGACGGGAACATTTTAGTTATGAGGAAAGATTCGATATCCTGGGATTGTTTTACGTAAGATAAGAAAGAGAAGAAATAGGAGCAGGAGTCTGCCATTCGGCCCCTCGAGCCTGCACCACCATTCAATAAGGTCATGGCTGATCTGATCCTGGTCTCAACTCCACTTCCCCGCCTGCTCCCCATAACCCTCGACTCCTTTATCATTCAAAAATCTGTTTATCTCCACCTTAAATATATTCAATGACCCAGCCTCCACAGCTCTCTGGGGTTAGAGAATTCCAAAGATTCACGACCGTGTGAGAGAAGAAATTCCTCCTCATTCCCATTTTAAATGGCCGACCTCCGTATTCTGAAACTATGCCCCCTCATTCTAGATTCCCCCACGAGGGGAAACATCCTCTCTGCATCTACCCTGTAAACTTGATTGAGGTGTATAAAATTATGAGGCGCATAAAATTATGAGGCGCCTGGATAAAGTGGATATGAAGGACATATTTACCCTAGCAGAGAGGCCAAGGCATCAAAGATTGAAAGTAAGTGGTAGAAGGAGGGTGATGGGGGTCTGGAACTCACTGTCTGAAAGGCTAGTAGAGGCAGAAACGTTCATCACATTTAAAAAGTACTTGTACATGCACTTGAAGTCCCGTAACCGACAGGGCTACGGACCGAGAACTGGAAAATGGGCAACCAGGGAGGGAAAAGTGTGTTTGAAGATCAGGCCCTCAAACCCGGCACCAAGCTCATGGTCGACAGGGCTGCAGTGATAGCCGCCCACCTGTACGACTCAGAGACATGAACTATATACAGTAGACACCTCAAATCGCTGGAGAAATATCACCGACGCCTCCGCAAGATCCTGCAAATCCCTTGGGAGGACAGACGCACCAATGTTAGCGTCCTTGATCAGGCCAACATCCCCAGCTTCAAAGCACTGACCACACTCGACCAGCTCCGTTGGGCAGGCCACATTGTCCGCATACTTGACACAAGACTCCCAAAGCAAGCGCTCTACTCGGAACTCCTACATGGCAAGCGAGCCTTAGGTGGGCAGAGGAAATGTTTCAAGGATACCCTCAAAGCCTCCCTGATAAAATGCAACATCCCCACCGATACCTGGGAGTCCCTGGCCAAAGATCGCCCTAAATGGAGGAAGTGCATCTGGGACGGCGCTGAGCACCTCGAGTCTCGGCGCCGAGAGCATGCAGAAAACAAGTGCAGGCAGCGGAAGAAGCGTGCAACAAACCAGATTCCCCACCCACCCTTTTGTCATGTATCTCACATTACTGTATATAACTGTATCTTACCATGCTATACATGACTGTAACTGGATATGACCTGTAACAATAAGCATACCTTACCACCAGGGGTGCACTTGCAGGAGACACTCCATACCTGTCCCACTGAGGTATATAAAGGGAGGTCTCAGGCAAGTGCAGCACTGGAGAGCTGGAATTAAAGGTGCAGGTCCTGAGTGACCTTGACTTCAGCATGTGTCTCATGCAAGTCAGTATATTCGAGTCAGGACTTAACAGTGGCGACGAATTATGGGATCACAGAATCCACAGAATGGTTACCAACAACTCAGATGAGAAATACAATGCTGGAGACAATTGGGATGACTTTATAGAAAGGCTCCAGCAAAGCTTTGTGACCAAAGACTGGCTGGGCAAAGATAAGGCAGACAAGAGAAGAGCCCATCTCTTGACCAGCTGTGGCTCGAAAACATACGCTTTAATGAAAGACCTGCTGGCACCCGAGAAACCAGCAAGCAAATCGTTTGAGGAGTTGAGTACACTGGTGAGAGACCACCTGAAGCCAGCGAGCAGCCTACACATGGCTAGACACAGGTTCTACAACTACAGACGCTGTGTGGGCCAAAGCATACCCGACTTCGTGGCGGAACTTCGGAGGCTGGCTAGTTCATGTGAGTTCCTCGATGAACTAAGGAGAGAAGTACTGAGAGACTTTTTTATTGAAGGAATAGGCCACGCAGGCATATTCCGAAAGCTTATAGAGACTAAGAACTTGACTCTAGAGGCAGCAGCACTGGTCGCACAGACGTTCTTGGCAGGCGAAGAAGAAACGAGGCTGATCTATACTTCGGGTACGACAACCAACAAGGCATCGGAACAAGGGGTTCACATTGTGAAACAAACCGCAACCCCCACACACAGACAAAGGCAGAGAGCAAGCCTTCAACAGCAGAAAGTGGCGCCAGAAGCCATCAAAATCCAGGGCCACATGAACGGCCATCACATCTCATCAACCCACGATGCGAGCAATCAACAACAGATTGAGGGACGCTCAAGGGCGATCAGCCAGACGCAGCTCATCCTTCAGAAACAATGGAAACAGTCTGTGTTGGAGATATGGGGGAAGGCACTCAACCAGGGTGTGTCGATTTCAGCATGCCGTTTGCAGAAACTGCAACTACACAGGGCATCTGGCTCGCATGTGCAGAAAAACAACAGCTCAGCTGGTATACGAATCGGAAGGATCGGAAAGCGGACCAGAAGACGGTTGGAACAGTGCACGGGACGCCGAGGTACAGCGGGTTAATACCAAGACGCCTCCAATTATGATGAGGGTTCTACTCAACGGGATACCCGTCAACAATGAACTGGACACGGGGGCCAGTCAATCCCTCATGAGCGTTCAACAATTTGAACAGCTGTGGCCGCACAAAAGCAACAGACCAAAACTCACAAAGATCGACACCAAACTAAGGACCTATACTAAAGAAATCATCCCAGTCCTCGGCAGCGCCATGCTCTCAGTCACACACAAAGGGATGGTGAACCGACTTTCCCTGTGGATTGTCCCCGGGGATCTCCCAGCCCTGTTGGGGAGAAGCTGGCTAGCAGAACTTAATTGGAAATGGGATGATGTTCACGCCATGTCGTCAGAGGAACGGACCTCCTGCTCAACAGTTCTAAGCCGTTTTGAACATCTCTTTCAGCCAGGTGTGGGCACCTTCAAAGAGGCTAAAGTTAGAATCTACATCACACAGAATGCCAGACCGGTCCATCATAAGGCTAGAGCTGTGCCTTATGTGATGAGGGAAAAGATTGAAAATGAACTGGACTGGCTTCTGCGGGAAGGCATAATTTCTCCCGTGGAATTCAGCGATTGGGCAAGCCCCATCATCCCCGTCATGAAGCCTGATGGATCCGTGCGAATCTGTGGGGATTACAAGCCTACCATAAACATAGTCTCCCTAGAGGACCAATACCCGCTGCCCAGAGCGGAGGACCTATTTGCCATGTTGGCTGGAGGAAAACTTTTCTCGAAACTTGACCTCACATCTGTGTATATGACACAAGAACTGACCGAAGAGTCTAAGCTACTGACCACCATCAACACACACCGAGGCCTTTTTGTGTACAATCGTTGCCCATTCGGCATCAGGTCAGCAGCTGCTATATTCCAGCGCAACATGGAGAGTTTGCTCAAGTCCATCCCGGAGACGGTTGTGTTTCAAGATGATATACTCATCACGGGCAGGGACACCGACTCTCATCTCCGCAATCTTGAGGAAGTACTAAGTCGATTGGATCGGGTAGGCCGAAGAGTTAAGAAATCCAAGTGTCTGTTTCTCGCGCCTGAGGTTGAATTTTTGGGCAGAAGGATTGCCGCTGATGGAATCCGCCCAACCGAATCCAAAACCAAAGCGATTTGCCTGGCATCCAGGCCCCGGAATGTCTCGGAACTGCGCGCCTTTCTCGGGCTACTCAATTACTTTGGGAACTTTATGCAGAACTTGAGCACGCTGCTGGAGCCTCACCACATGCTACTCAGAAAGGGGTGCGATAGGTTTTGGGGGGACGCCCAAGAACGCGCCTTCAATAAGGCACGCAACCTTCTATGTTCCAAGAGTGTTTTAGCCTTTTTTGACCCAGGTAAAAAGTTAGTCCTTACGTGTGATGCGTCAGCGTACGGGGGCGGGTGCGTTTTACAGCACGTCGATGATGCAAGTAAATTGCAGCCCGTTGCTTATGCCTCCAGGTCACTTTCCAGAGCCTTAGAACCATGTTTGCAACGCATAGGATTCCTGACATATTGGTCAGTGATAATGGTCCGTGTTTCACCAGCGCAGAATTTCACGATTTTATAGTTGACCACGGTATAAATCACGTTAAGACGGCACCTTTCAAGCCGGCCTCCAATGGCCAGGCGGAGCGAGCAGTGCAGATCATTAAACAAGGCATGCTCAGAATCCAAGGTCCCACGCTGCAGAGCCGCCTGTCGCGACTGCCGCTGGCATACAGATCTCGTCCGCATTCGTTGACTGGGGTTCCCCCCACGCAACTATTGATGAAACGAACCTTAAAGACCAGTCTCTCTTTAATCCTCCCAGACATGCATGAAATTGTTGAGGCTAAGCGTCAAAAGCTAACCGAGTACCATGACCGAAATTCGAGGGGGAGATGGAATGAGATGGGGGACAAAGTGTTTGTGCTAAACTATGACCGGGGTCCCAAATGGCTTGCAGGGACAGTAACAGACAAAGAGGGAAACAGGCTACTGGTTGTACAAATGGACAATGGCCAAACCTGCCGGAGGCATGTAGACTAAGTAAAAAGTAGATTCACTGATAACACTGAAGAACCAGAGGCAGACTACAATGTGGAACTCACACCACACCTGTGGACAGATAGGTGGAATAACCGGAGGAAAGGGCAGTCTCAACAGACAGCCCAGGCGAGATATCAGCAATCACACCGAACGAAACAGACAGCCCAGGTGAGATACCAGCAATCACACCGAATGAAAAACAGGCACCAAGGCAAACAACTGAACCACAACTAAGACGCTCCATGCGAGAGCGCAGACCACCTGAGAGATTGAATCTATAAAGGCAATAAGACCTTGGGGGAGGGTGATGTCATGTATCTCACATTACTGTATATAACTGTATCTTACCATGTTGTACATGACTGTAACTGGATATGACCTGTAACAATAAGCATACCTTACCACCAGGGGTGCACTTGCAGGGGACACTCCATACCTGTCCCACTGTGGTATATAAAGGGAGGTCTCAGGCAAGTGCAGCACTGGAGAGCTGGAATTAAAGGTGCAGGTTCTGAGTGACCTTGACTTCAGCATGTGTCTCATGTAAGTCAGTACATTCGAGTCAGGACTTAACACCTTTCCTCCAACCACTGTCTGTCCCACCTGTGACAGAGACTGTAATTCCAGTATTGGACTGTGAAGTACCAGAGAACTCACTTTGGTGGAAAAATGCAGGGCGCAAACTAATAGCCGAATCTTCCGGTGGGACGCTCAATCCTGAATGCCTGGCATAATGCCCCAAAACAGCATTTAGTGCCCCTCTGGGGTGCTATGTGAGGTTCAAATGAGCCGAAAATCCAACCACTTGTCTCTGTTGGGTTTCTCCACTGACTCAAAGCTGAGAGTGAAAGAAGAATCGCCCCAATCTTGATGTGAGCGGCAGTTATCCTTGGTGATGGTACTCTCTTCGCTGTGTTAGGAGGCTGTGGGGCCGAAATTGCCCTCAGCGGGAAATTGGGGAGGGCACCTCGACTTATCCGAAGATTTACCGCTTGGTGGCAGTCAGAGGTACGAGCCAGAATATTTGTCCTTCTAACTCTGACACCACCTCCCAGCGCTTTGAGCTGCTGTTTGATGCGGTATCATCATAGGCAGTCCCTCGAAATCGAGGAAGACTTGTTTCCACTCTAAAAGTGAGTTCTCAGGTGACTGTACAGTCCAATACAGGAATTACAGTCTCTGTCACAGGTGGGACAGACAGTGGCTGGAGGAAAGGGTGGGTGGGGAGTCTGGTTTGCCGCATGCTCCTTCCGCTGCCTGCGCTTGTTTTCTGCATGCTCTCGGCAACGAGAATCGAGGTGATCAGCGACCTCCCGGATGCTCTTCCTCCACTTAGGGAGGTCTTTGGCCAGGGACTGCCAGGTGTCGGTGGGGATGTTGCATTTTATCAAGGAGGCTTTGAGGGTGTCCTTGAAACGTTTCCTCTGCCCACCTGGGGGCTCGCTTGCCGTGTAGGAGTTCAGAGTAGAGCGCTTGCTTTGGGAGTCTCGGTCGGGGCATGCGGATGATGTGGCCCGCCCAACGGAGCTGGTCGAGTGTGGTCAGTGCTTCAATGCTGTGGATGTTGGCCTGATCGAGAACACTGACGTTGATGCGTCTGTCCTCCCAGAATATTTGCAGGATCTTGCGGAGACATCATTGGTGATATTTCTCCGGCGAATTGAGGTGTCTACTGTATATGGTCCATGTCTCTGAGCCATACAGGAGGGCGGGCATCACTACAGTCCTGTAGACCATGAAGCTTGGTGCCAGATTTGAGGGCCTGATCTTCAAACACTCTCTTCCTCAGGCGGCCGAAGGCTGCACTAGCGCACTGGAGGCGGTGTTGAATCTCGTTGTCGATTTCTGCCTTTTCTGACAATAGGCTCCCAAGGTATGGAAAGTAGTCCGCGTTGTCCAGGGCCATGCCGTGGATCTTGATGACACACAGCATACACAGCAAGAAGCCATGGTCACATTTATTCCCCATCCCCCATTTCTCTGACGAACCCTACATCTGCAGGCTCTAAAAGTCAGGCATCTCCTTTGGGACAGGATACATGTGGACTCCAGACCAGTAGTGGTGGCAGCATCCATTCCTCAAGTCTGATTAACGATCTTGTTGGGATCTGACCCCTTTCATGCTCAGTTTTTCTACCACAATTTAATATTGAATTTTGCCATTGTGGTGGTGAAATTCAACTTTGCCGGCAGCGCTAACAGGACGGGAGCAGATTGGCTGCCTCTTACAAACCCCATCCAATTTTGCTCGCTATTGACTTGAATGGAATGGAAAATCGGACAGGGGTGTACAACAGGCGGCCATTCCACTACTGCCCGATCCATACCTCTGTCGAAGTTCAATTTCAGTCCCAAAGGGCTAGTCCTGTGCCTAACCAAACTGCTTTTAATATTCCAATCCCGAACCAGCACACTATGGCACGCAGGAGCATTGCTGGTAATATTTAAAACCCTCAATCTTACTTCCAGACAAAAGTACGCCCGGGTCCCTTTGAAGATGTCAACAAGCAAAAATCAGCATCCTTCTCTAATGAAACAACAGTGCTATAGGGCAAGCTGCCGTTGATCATGGCCGTGTGGAACAAGCTCCTGGGTCTGAAGTTACATGTGATCCTAATGGCCAAATATTTACATAAGAACATAAGAAATAGGAGCAGGAGTCACACGGCCCCTCGAGCCTGCTCCACCATTTAATACGATCATGGCTGATCCGATCATGGATTCAGCTCCATTTCCCTGCCCGCTCCCCATAACCCCTTAATCCCTTATCGGTTAAGAAACTGTTCATCTCTGTCTTAAATATATTCAATGTTCCAGCTTCCACAGCTCTCTGAGGCAGCAAATTCCACAGATTTACAATCCTCTCAGAGAAGAAATTCCTCCTCATCTCAGTTTTAAATGGGTGGCACCTTATTCTAAGATCATGTCCACCAGTTCTAGTCTACCCTATCAGTGGAAACATCCTCTTTGCATCCACCTTGTCAAGCCCCCTCATAATCTTACACATTTCGATAAGATCACCTCTCATTCTTCTGAATTCCAATGAGTAGAGGTCCAACCTACTCGACCTTTCCTCATAAGTCAACCCCTTCATCTCCAGAATCAACCGAGTGAACCTTCTCTGAATTGCCTCCAAAGCAAATATATCCTTTCGTAAATATGGAAATCAAAACTGTACGCAGTACTCCAGGTGTGGCCTCACCAATACCCTGTATAACTGTAGCAAGACTTCCCTGCTTTTATATTCCATCCCCTTTACAATAAAGGCCAAGATACCATTGGCCTTCCTGATCACTTGCTGTACCTGCATGCTATCCTTTTGTGTTTCATGCACCAGAACCCCTAGGTCCCATGTGATCCTAATGGACAAATATTTCATAAAGTCCCCTCAACCACGCATTTATCTTAAATAGTTTTGTTCCTCCATTAATATAGTGGGGAGAAGTTATTTGCTCTGATGTATGAGAAAGAAAGACTTGCATTGATATAGCGCCTTTCACGACCATCAGATGTCGCAAAGCCCTTTACAGCCAATGAAGTACTTTTGAAGTGTAGTCACTGTTGGCACTGTGTGAAGGATTTGTACTCTGCTATTCAACCCTTCCAAATTTCAGAGCTTTCAAATAGGTCAAATAGGAAACTGCTCGGGGTCAATGACGTTTCAGGGTGTGTTGATGGATATTTTTACCGAGGGAGTTCTGTACTTCAGACATACTAACAGCACGCCCTGAATATCTTTTGCGTGTGATGTTGGTAAGAGGGAATTTGTGGAAGAGAAGACATTTTTAGATTGCGTGTGGTAGATTTAAAGAGTTGAACGGACTTTGGTGTCCGTGAAAAGCCTTATAATCGTATCATTGTGCCCATTAATAAATGTGTTTTGTACCCATAGGATATGGCGGGCAACCTGTTCATGAGACGGTAACAGGTAAAGACAAAGATTAATTTTATACAACATTGGAAGGCCATTCCCAACCAATCAAACCCTCTGTAGCAATGACATGTAAACACAACAACCAATCCTCACACAGTACAGTGCCAGGATGAATATAATTGGCCAGTCCATCTGCTTTGGGTTGAAGATGAAATAATGGGTAGGACACTGGGAAGAAAATACCTGATTTGTTCAAACACTTCCAATCGGATCTTTTACATCTACCTAACAAGGCAGATAGGACCGGGGTTTAATATCTTAACTGAACAATCGCATCTCCCACAATTTCCCAGTTCCTCAGTATTGCACTGTGGCGATTAATAAATGTGTTTTGTATCCACAGAATACGGCCCACCACCTGGTCATGTATCTGCAGGTAAAGAAAAAGATTCCATTTCTGCAACATGAGAAGGCCATTCCCAACCAATCAAATCCTCTGTTGCAATGTCAAGTAAACTCAACAACCAATTCTCACACAGTAGTGAAACATCCTGAAGCGCTTCACAGGAGTACTACAAATTTGACACTGAGCCACATAAAGAGAAATTAGGGCAGGTGACCCCCTTGGTCAAAGAGGTAGGTTTTAAGGAGCGTCTTGAAGGAGGAAAGAGAGGTAGCGAGGCAGAGAGGTTTAGGCAGCAAGTTCCAGAGCTTAGGGCCCAGGCAACAGAAGGCATGGCCACCAATGGTGGAGCGATTATAAGCAGGGATTCTCAAGAGAGCAAAATTAGAGGAGCACAGACATCTCGTGGGGTTGTGAGGCTGGAGGAGACTACAAAGGTAGGCAGCTGGCAAGGGGCCATGGAAGGATTTGAAAATAAGGATAAGAATTTTGAAATCGAGTCATTGCTCAACCGGGAGCCAATGTAAGTGAGCAAGCACAGGAGGTGATGGGTGAGCGTGACTGGGTGCGAGTTAGGACATGGGGCCGCGTGTTTTGGATCACCTCTAGTTTATGTCGGGTAGAATGTGGGAGGCCAGCCAGGAGTGCGTTGGAATAGTCTAGCAGTAACAAAGGCACGGATGAGGGCTTCAGCAGCGGATGAGCTGAGGCAAGGGGCGGAGACGGGCAATGTTACGGAAGTGGAAATACGCCGTCTTAGTTATGCCGCGGATATGTGGCCGGAAGCTCATTTCAGGATTAAATATGACACCCTGGTTGCGAACAGTCTGGTTCAGCCTCAGATAAGAGTTAGGGAGAGGGATGGAATCGGAGGCTGGAGAACGGAGTTTGTGGCGGGGACCGAAAACAATGGCTTCGGTCTTCCCAATTTCAATTGGAGAAAATTTCTGCTCATCCAGAAATGGATGTTGGACAAGCAGTCTGACAATTTCGAGACCATGGAGGGGTCGAGAGGAGTGGTAGTGAGGTAGAGCTGGGTGTCGTCAGCGTACATGTGGAAACAGATGCTGTGTTTCTAGATGATGTCGCCAAGGGGCAACATGCAGATGAGAAATAGGAGGAGGCCAAGGATAAATCCTTGTGGGACACCAGAGGTAACGGTGCGGGGACAGGAAGAGAAGCCGTTGCAGGTGATTCTCTGGCTATGATAGATGGATAAGAATGGAACCAGGCGAGTGCAGTCCCACCCAGCTGGATGATGGTGGAGAGGCATTGAACAGACTTTGGTCTCCGTGAAAACCCTTATAATCGTATCACTGTGCCGATGTTACATATGCAATAACTCAATAGGCTTAGTACCGTGAACTCAATCAGGTGCGACCTGACTCTACTTTATTTGCTCGCAAAGTGAGGATTAAACATGGAGGCTTTCTTTATATACAAGGGCTGCACGTGTTTGTCTGTGGCCCAATGACCTCCAACAGTTGCTCCTCCTGGTGGCAGGTAAACCCAGGCATACCTACATCACATCATTCCCCCCCCCCCCCCTCGCCCCCCCAAGATCTTGGTATCAGTCCTATTTACAAATAGAGATGGTCTGGGGCTTTTCGCTTCCTAGTTGATCGTCTCAGTTCAATTCCAGATCTGGGTGAGCTCTCCGAGTCATTCATGACTTGAGGCTGGGTAGCCGATCTAATGGGAGTGGTACTGTCCATGTCGGGGATTGAAGGTCCAGATTCATTGACAACAACAGGGTCTTCTGATGGCTGAATATGAATCTGTTGATCATATGTGGCGTCGTCTTCAAGCTGTTCCGGTTCGTCTGTGTGCCGCAATTTTGTTTGATCAAGGTGCCTCCTTAAGGAGGTGGCCTTGGAAATAGTGGATGCGTTGACAGTCATTTTCCAACATTCCATTGACTCTGGATCAGTTCCTATGGAGTGGAGGGTAGCCAATGTAACCCCACTTTTTAAAAAAGGAGGGAGAGAGAAAACAGGGAATTATAGACCGGTCAGCCTGACATCGGTAGTGGGTAAAATGATGGAATCAATTATTAAGGATGTCATAGCAGTGCATTTGGAAAGAGGTGACATGATAGGTCCAAGTCAGCATGGATTTGTGAAAGGGAAATCTTCTGGAATTTTTTGAGGATGTTTCCAGTAGAGTGGACAAGGGAGAACCAGTTGATGTGGTATATTTGGACTTTCAGAAGGCGTTCGACAAGGTCCCACACAAGAGATTGATGTGCAAATGGGATTGGGGGTAGTGTACTGACATGGATTGAGAACTGGTTGTCAGACAGGAAGCAAAGAGTAGGAGTAAATGGGGACTTTTCAGAATGGCAGGCAGTGACTAGTGGGGTACCGCAAGGTTCTGTGCTGGGGCCCCAGCTGTTTACACTGTACATTAATGATTTAGATGAGGGGATTAAATGTAGTATCTCCAAATTTGCGGATGACACTAAGTTGGGTGGCAGTGTGAGCTGCGAGGAGGATGCTGTGAGGCTGCAGAGCGACTTGGATAGGTTAGGTGAGTGGGCAAATGCATGGCAGATGAAGTATAATGTGGATAAATGTGAGGTTATCCACTTTGGTGGTAAAAACAGAGAGACAGACTATTATCTGAATGGTGACAGATTAGGAAAAGGGGAGGTGCAAAGAGACCTGGGTGTCATGGTACATCAGTCATTGAAGGTTGGCATGCAGGTGCAGCAGGCGGTTAAGAAAGCAAATGGCATGTTGGCCTTCATAGCAAGGGGATTTGAGTACAGGGGCAGGGAGGTGTTGCTACAGTTGTACAGGGCATTGGTGAGGCCACACCTGGAGTATTGTGTACAGTTTTGGTCTCCTAACCTGAGGAAGGACATTCTTGCTATTGAGGGAGTGCAGCGAAGGTTCACCAGACTGATTCCCGGGATGGCGGGACTGACCTATCAAGAAAGACTGGATCAACTGGGCTTGTATTCACTGGAGTTCAGAAGAATGAGAGGGGACCTCATAGAAACATATAAAATTCTGACGGGGTTAGACAGGTTAGATGCAGGAAGAATGTTCCCAATGTTGGGGAAGTCCAGAACCAGGGGTCACAGTCTAAGGATAAGGGGTAAGCCATTTAGGACCGAGATGCGGAGGAACTTCTTCACCCAGAGAGTGGTGAACCTGTGGAATTCTCTACCACAGAAAGTTGTTGAGGCCAATTCACTAAATATATTCAAAAAGGAGTTAGATGAGGTCCTTACTGCTAGGGGGATCAAGGGGTATGGCGAGAAAGCAGGAATGGGGTACTGAAGTTGAATGTTCAGCCATGAACTCATTGAATGGCGGTGCAGGCTAGAAGGGCCGAATGGCCTACTCCTGCACCTAGTTTCTATGTTTCTATGTTTCTATGTTTGCCCATTAGTGAGCCTGACAATAAGCACCCTGTTACGCTCCTTGGCCGTAACAGTGCCAGTGACCCACTTGGGGCCTTGACCATAATTTAGCACATACACAGGATCATTAATAGAGATGTCGCATGACATGGCAGTGCGATCATGGTACCACTTCTGATGTTGACGTCTGTTTTCGACGTGATCGTTACGATCAGGGTGGACAAGCGAGAGCCTGGTCTTGAGACCTCTCTTCATCAACAGTTCAGCAGGGGGGATCCCGGTAAGCGTGTGGGATCTCGTCCTGTAACTAAGCAGTATGAGTGACAAGCGAGTCTGCAAAGAACCGTGAGTTATGCGTTTCAGGCTCTGCTTGATGGTTTAGACGGCCTGCTCCGCTTGACCATCGGACGCGGGTTTGAATGGTGCTGACCTTATGTGCTTGATACAATTGAGTTTCATAAACTCTTGAAACTCCAAACTCGTGAACCACGATCCGTTGTCGCACACAACGATGTCGGGCAGACCACGAGTGGCGAACATGGCACGAAGGCTCTCAATGGTGGCTGTGGATGTGCTGGACGACATGATTACACATTCTATCCATTTGGAATATGCATCCACCACCACCAAAAACATTGTGCCCAGGAAAGGACCTGCATAGTCAATGTGGATCCTCAACCATGGTTTGGATGGCCATGACCACAGATTTAGCAGAGATTCCACTGGTGCATTGCTTAACTGCATGGAAGTTTTTCACTGATGCACACATGACTCCAAATCAGAATCAATGCCAGGCCACCAAACGTGAGACCTGGCAATGGCCTTCATCATCACAATACCGGGATGGGTACTGTGTAAATCCCGTACAAATCTCTCCCTGCCTTTCTTGAGCACAACAATACGACTACCCTATAGCAAACAATCAGACTGAATGAATAGTTCATCTTTGCGACGGTTATAAGTTTTGGTCTCATCACACGCTTCCCTGGGAATGGCCGACCAATCACCACTAAGGACATTTTACAACCAGTAAGATTGGATCCTGGCTGGTCCAGGTCCTAACTTGTTGAGCAGTGAGAGGCGACCCTTCACTCTCAAAGGCATCCATGACCAACAGTAGGTCTACGGGCTGTGGCATGGGCAATGGTAAACGACTCAATGCATCGGCACAATTCTCGGTGCCAGGTTTATGGCGAATGACATAATCATAGGTAGATAATGTCAGCGCCCACCTCTGGATGCGGGACGAAGCATTGGTATTGATACCTCTATGCTCGGAAAACAAATCAGTTTCAAGCTCGAAACGAAGCCCAAACAGATACTGGTGCATTTTTTTAACCCCATAAACGTAGGTTAAAGCTTCTTTCTCTACCATGCCATAGGCTCTTTCCGCTTTAGACATGCTTCTCGACGCTTACGCAACAGGTTGTAGTTTGCCCAACTCATTGGATTTTTGGAGCACGCAACCAACCCCATGTGATGAAGCGTCACAGACCAATACTAAACGCTTGCACGAGTCATAATGTACCAGCAATTTGTTGGAACAAAGCAGATTTCTAGCCTTCTCGAAGGTCCTTCCTTGAGATACACCCCAAACCCAGTTGTCGCCTTTTCTGAACAGCATTTGCAGTGGCTCTCATAATGTGCTCAATTTAGGTAAGAAATTACCGAAGTAGTTGAGAAAACCAAGGAACGAACGCAGCTCCGTCATATTCTGGGGTCTGGGTGCATTTTTGATGGCCTCTGTTTTCGAGTCCGTAGGCCTGATGCCGCCTGCAGCAATCTTCCTGCCCAGGAATTCGACTTCCATTGCCATAAAGACGCACTTTGAACATTTAAGCCTGAGCCCCACTTTGTCCAGACGACGTAGAACTTCTTCCAGGTTGTTCAGGTGTTCGGCATTGTCACGGCCTGTGACCAGAATGTCGTCTTGGAACACCACGGTTCTAGGGACGGACTTCTGTAAACTCTCCATGTTTCTCTGAAATATGGCTGCAGCCGAGCGAATTCCGAAAGGACACCTGCTGTAAATGAACAGCCCTTTATGCGTATTGATGCATGTAAGTTTCTTCGACGATTAGACAAGCTCCTGTGTCATATAGGCTGACGTCAGATCCAATTTGGTGAACGACTTTCCCCCGGCTAGCGTTGCAAACAGGTCATCAGCCTTTGGTAAGGGGTACTGATCCTGTTTCGAAACTCGGTTGATCGTAACCTTGTAGTCTCCACAAATCCTGACAGTGCCATCACTCTTTAGCACAGGAACAATGGGACTAGTCCATTCGTTAAATTCGACCGGTGAAATTACCCCTTCACGTTGGAGTCTGTCCAGTTCGATTTCAACCTTCTCCCTCATCATATACGGGACCGCCCGGGTTTTGTGATGGACGAGTCTTGCATCCGAGTCCAGGTGGATCTGCACCTTGGCTCCCGTGAAGTTGCCGATGCCCGGTTCAAACAGCGAGGGAAATTTGCTCAGCACTTGAGCACACGAAGCGTCATCCACCGATGATAAAGCTTTAATATCATTCCATTTTTCGAGCCAACTCCTGCCGAACAGCATTAGACCATTGCCTGGAATGATCCACAGTGATAGATCATGAACCGCCCCATCGTACGACACCTTGACTGCTGCACTGCCAATCACTGGTATGAGCTCTTTGGTGTAGGTATGCAATTTTGCAATTACTGGACTCAGCTTGGGTTTTACAGTCTTGGTGTCCCACAGCTTTTCGAAAGTCCTCTGGCTCATAATTGGCTGACTCGCGCCCGTGTCTAATTCCATAGATACCTGCACACCGTTCAATTTTACTTCAATCATTATCGGTTGGCTCTTTGTCAGGAACGAATGTACACTATACACTTCCTCCTCGGGTATCTCGGGTTGCATTGCCGGATCCGCTCCAGATCGGTCATCATCATCCACGTGGTGTGTCACAGCACGCTTGCTGAGCTAGACACATCCGCTGAAGGCGCGCCATTTCCGGACAGCCTCTACAAATATACTGTCTGAAACAGCACTGATGAGGCCGATGATTGCCCCCACTACACCAACAGGGTGAAATCGGATTCGTGCCCAATGGCGGACTTCGAGCAGCTACAGGTTTTGCAAACACAATCGGGTAGGCCGTGTCAGGTGCAGCTCTGCCAACCGACGACACAATCTGGTGCACAGTACTTGCCGTGAAGTTCAGACTCTGCGAGGATATCTGCTTTGTACTCTCGACCTTGGTCAGGCAAGCCTGGGCAATCTTGATGGCCCTGTTCAGATCCAGCAGCCAGCAGCTTCCGCAGGATCACCTCGTGGTTTATGCCTATTACAAAGACGCCGCGCAGCATGTCTTCCAACGTGGTTCCAAACTTACATGGCCCAGCGAGACGTCTCAGGTCGGCAACAAATTCCGCCACATCCTGGCCCTCAGAACGAACGTGCTTGTAAAAGCGCTATCTCGAGATAATGATGCCTTCTTTAGGTTTGAGATGGTCCCGAATCAGAGCACACAATTCCTCATCGGTCTTTTCCGTTGGATGTGCAGGTGAGAGCAGATTCTTTGAGGCCATAGATTTTTGGACCACAAACCGAGAGATAAACTGCCCTGCGCCTAACTGCATTAGCGTCTTCATCCATCTTGTTGGCCACGAAGTACTGGTCGAGGCGATCATAAATCCTTCCAGTCTTCTCCCTCCACGAATCGCTCTAGGATTCCAACGGTGCTCATTTTTTTGTCTTGTGTGTGAAAGTTTGTATTGTGCCTCATTGCCAAATGTTGCGTATGCAATATCTCAATAGGCTTAGTACCGTGAACTCAATCAGCTGCGACCTGACTCTACTTTATTAGCTCTCAAAGTGAAGATTAAACATGGAGGCTTTCTTTACATACAAGGATGCACGTGTGTGTCTGTGGCCCAATGACCTCTGACGGTCGCTCCCCCTGGTGTCAGGTAAACCTAGGCATACATACATCACAGCCGATTAATAAATGTGCTTTGTACCCACAGGATATGGCGGGCAACCTGTTCATGAGACTGTAACAGGTAAAGACAAAGATTCATTTTATACAACATTGGAAAGCCATTCCCAACCAATTAAACCCTCTGTAGCAATGACTAGGAAACACAGCAACCAATCCTCACACAATACAGAGCCAGGATGAACATAATTGGCCAGTCCATTTGCTTTGGGTTGAAGATGAAATAGTGGGTAGGACACTGGGTAGAAAATACCTGTTCTTGTTCAAACACTTCCAATGGGATCTTTTACATCGACCTAACAAGACAGATGGGACCGGGGTTTAATATCTTAACTAAACGATCACATCTCCCACAATTTCCCAGTGCCTCAATATTGCACTGTGGCGATTAATAAATGTGTTTTGTATCCACAGAATACGGCCCACCACCTAGTCATATATCTGCAGGTAAAGAAAAAGATTCAATTTCTACAACATGAAAAGGCCATTCCCAACCAATCAAATCCTCTATTGCAATGTCAAGTAAACTCAACAACCAATTCTCACACAGTAGTGAAACATCCCGAGGCGCTTCACAGGAGTATTACGAATTTGACACTGAGCCACATAAGGAGAAATTAGGGCAGGTGACCCGCTTGGTCAAAGAGGTCGGTTTTAAGGAGCGTCTTGAAGGAGGAAAGAAAGGTAGAGAGGTGGAGAGGTTTAGGCAGGGAGTTCCAGAGCATGGGGCCCAGGCAACAGAAGGCATGGTCACCAATGGTGGAGCGATTATAATCAGGGATGCTCAAGAGGGCAGAATTAGAGGAGCGCAGACATCTCATGGGGTTGTGGGGCTGGAGGAGATTACAGAGATAGGGAGGGGCGAAAGGCCATGGAGGGATTTGAAAACACGATGAGAATTTTGAAATCAAGGCATTGCTTAACCAGGAGCCAATGTAGGTTAGCGAGCACAGGGGTGATGGGTGAGCGGGTCTTGGTGCGAATTAGGGCACGGGCAGCCGAGTTTTGGATCACTTCTAGTTTACACCATAACACTATTCAAAATTCACTTACTTCTGAATGGACCAGTCCTAACTTTTTTTGCCGTCTTTAGTAGGTAACTAGTGAATAAGTACTGCATAAGCACATAAGAAACAGAAGCAGGAGTCATTCGGCCCCTCGAGCCTGCTCCGCCATTTAATACGATCATGGCTGATCCGATCAGGGATTCAGCTCCACTTCCCCGCCCGCTCCCCATAACCCCTTAATCCCTTATTGGTTAAGAAACTGTCTATCTCTGTCTTAAATTTATTCAATGACCCAGCTTCCACAGCTCTCTGAGGCAGCGATTCCACAAAGTTACAACCCTCAGAGAAGAAATTCCTCCTCATCTCAGTTTTAAATGGGCGGCCCCTTATTCTAAGATTATGCCCCCTTGTTTTAGTCTCCCCCATCAGTGGAAACATCCTCTCTGCATCCACCTTGTCAAGCCCCCTCATAATCTTATAAGTTTCAATAAGATCACCTCTCATTCTTCTGAACTCCAATGTGTATCGGTCCAAACTACTCAACCTATCCTCATAAGTCAACCACCTCATCTCCGAAATTAACCGAGTGAACCTTCTCTGAACAGCCTTCAATGCAAGTATATCCCTCCTTAAATACGGAGACCAAAACTGTACGCAGTACTCCAGGTGTGGCATCACCAATATCCTGTATAACTGTAGCAGGACTTCTCTGCTTTTATACTCTATCCCCCTTTGCAATAAAGGCCAACATTCCATTTGCCTTCCTGATTACTTGCTGTACTTGCATACTAACCTTTTGTGTTTCATGCACAAAGGACCCCTAGGTTCCTCGGTAATGCAGCAATTTGTAATTTTTATCCATTTAAATTATAATTTGCTTTTCTATTATTTCTGCCAAAGTGGATAACCTCACTGTTGTGTCTTTAATACTCTTATGAATGACTCCACGAGGTCTAGTATTGTACTTGAGCTGTTGTGACCTTAGTCCCATTTATTGGAACTCCAGAGTGAGGCACAAGCATGGTAGGCAGCATTTTATACTGGGCCCTGTACATCTATGCAGGTGACCCTCAGGTCTCCCACCACAATGCCCTCTGGTGGCACACCTTATGTGACTATATCATTAATATACATGGTCTACATACATGACATCATTTTCCCCCCAAGTCTTTAATGCAAATTGACTCGTACATTGACGGTGACCTGGGCTTTGCTCTTCCTGGTTGACCATTGGAGGGTCGCTTCTAGCTTGGGTGGGTTGGTAGTGAGATTTGTTGCCAGTGGAGGTCCCAGTGGTTTCTGGCTGTGAGTCCATGACTACTCCATTCTCCCCACCCCCCACACAGAGATCATGCTAATGGCCCGTTGCATGCAAGTTGCATTCAAGTTCGTCACATGGGTTTTACATTTACATCTTGGTACATTTGTTGGGTGGATTACAGTTGCGTTTCTTTTTGTGTGGTGCATTTACATGATCAGTACAGGTATATCAGTACAGGTACACAAGGACAGTCTAGTTCTAGCACGGCCAGATAAGATCCGGGTCATCTGGTGGTGGCGCAGCGCCCCATGCTTGTGGGTCTGTGGGCGAGGTGAGCTCATTTTGCTCGAGTTGCCGGAGCTCAGGGCTCTTGCCATTACTCCTAGTGTCGGGCAGGCCCAAAGACAGCTGATGTGTGTCTGTGACCTCCATGTCCTTTTCTTTTGCACAATGTCGCTGCTGCTCCCTGGGAAGCGGTCTGAGCAAGTGAGCGTTTCGTCTAAGCAACGGTGGGGCTGCCTCGTCTTGTTTAGCAACTCGCAAGGGACTGCTGACTCGCTTTCCTTGAGGGTTGTGAGCACTCTCTAGTTTGGGATCCTGGCTGGTCCAGGTCCTGTTCAGAGGAGCCGATGCGGGTGACCCTCCGCTCTTGGGCATTGCCGTGGTAGCAAGTGGGTTTGTGAGCTGCGCCTTTTCCACCCGAGTGGTGGGCGATGGTAGCCGACTGCGAGCATAGGCGTAGTTTACTGTTTCTGGCCCGTGGCAGTTCATGCCATCGGGTACCTGCAATGTTAAACTGATCTGAGGCAGGGTATCGCTACCGGTGCCTCTGCTCTCCGGGGATCATTTACTCTGCAGCTTGTCTATTTCTGTCAGCTGTGGGGACACTTTATGATACATCGTTCTGGTCCCGGGGATGCAGGCTACAGCATTGGGTAGTCCGCTGGATTTGTATACGACCGCTACGTTGGCTGATTGCAATTTGCTTCCGACATCGCTCAACAACATTTTGCTCGTTACACTGGACTTTTACATAGGTTACCAATTTCAAGCAGTTCATTCAAAAATGGCGGAATGCTGGCCTCCTTTAAAATGGCCTTACTACTTTTACCCCAATCATCTTCCTTGCGTGGAACCACGTGTCGTTGATCCATTAGCACTGCACCTCGTGGTATGGATGCCATCTTTTCCCTGTCCATGATGTCGACTGCCACGATCTTCTTTCGCAGTGATTCTGCCACTGAAGCTGGGAAGGCGCCCTCGGATCCAATCTTCCTCCCCAGGAGTCCTGTCACTGAAACCGGGAAGGTGCGTTCGGGTCATCTCGGCCAGATCATCGCCACGCAGTTGTGATGAGCGGTCTGTGCCTCGGGGGCTGCGCAGATCTGCTCACCGGTGCCTGGTCCAACCGAAGGTGGGGGCTTGCTCTGCCTCTGAGCACGGGGGACGTCGATTGCTGGAGGGATGAAGTCTTCCCAGTTCGAATGAATCTTCCCCATCCATCTTCTTCCGAGTAGCGTTGGTCCATCACCTGAAACAATCCACAATGGTAAATTGTGCACCACGCCATCATGGGATACACTTACATCCGCACTACCAACTGATATCAGTTCCTTGGTGTAGGTGCGCAGCTTTGCCTGAACTGGGACCAGCTTGGGTCGTTCAGCTTGATCATTTCATAGCCTCTCAAAGGCTTCCTGGCTCATTACTGACTGATTCGCCCCCTTGTCCATTTCCACGAAGACTGGAACGCCTGGCTCGACTTCCATTATCACTGGAGGACAATCTGTGGTGCAGGTATATACTCCATACACTTCGTCCTGGGACTGAGCTGCCTCTCTAGCCATCTCCTCGTAATTCGCGCTGGATTCACAGCCATCTGCTGACTCCTCTTCCACGTGGTGAGTCACAGCTCTTTGGCACATTCGCTGAAGGTGGCCCTTTGTGCTGCCGCCTTTGCACACATAGTCTCTTAATCGACACTGATGAGCCCTGTGATTACCTCCGCAACGCCAGCATGGTGCTACCCGACTTAAGAGTCCGCCGAGAGGTGCAAATCTGAGTTAAAGGACTCGGGGTCCTGTACACTCTGTCCTGGGCAGATTCACATTCAACAGTTCTGCTTGTGAAAGGCGCCATTCTATTTACAGTACTTGCCAGGTTTGAGTCCTGAGAGTGGAGCTGAAGCTTGAGGTCATGAATGCCTGGCTGATGCTGATGGCCTTCTGCAGAGTGATGGTGGTTTCAGCAGACAGTAGCCTGTGAAGAAGGGCCTGATGACCGATGCCAATTACGAAGACGTCCCGCAATGCATTGGCGAGGGATGCGCCGAATTCACACGGTCCTGCCAGCCTCCTGAGGTCGGCAGCGTACGTCGCAATTTCCTGGCCCTCGGGGCGGCGGTGTGTATAAAATCGATGCCTAACCGTGAGGATGCTCTCCTTCGGTTTGAGTTGGTCCCGAATTAGCACTTTCAGCTCCTCGGATGACTTGGTTGTTGTTTTCTCTGGTGCAAGCAAGTCCCTGACGAGGCCGTAGACCGCGGGCCCACAATTGGTCAACAGGAAAGCTCTGCGCTTATCTGCCAGCGTGGCCGAATCATCGCCTACCAGGTCGTTTGCTACGTAATATTGGTCGAGCCACTCCGTAAAGGCTTCCCAATCTTCACCCTCTGAGAACTTTTCTAATGCACCATTAATCATTGTTGCGTGAAAGTTTGTAATGACTCCACGTGGTCTAGTATTGTACTTGAGTTGTTGTGACCTTAGTCCCATTTATTGTAACTCCAGAGTGAGGCACAAGCATGGTGGGCAGCCTTTTATATTGGGCCCTGCACACCAATGCAGGTGAACCTCAGGTCTCCCACCAGTTCCCTCTGGTGGCACACCTTATGTAACTATATCATTAATACACATGGTCTACATACATGACACTCACATTTTCCCACATTATACTCCAGCTGCCAAATTTTTGCCCACTCACTTAGCCTGTCTATATCCCTTTGCAGATTTTTTGTGTCCTCCTCACAATTTGCTTTCCCACCCAGCTTTGCAAACTTGGCTGCATTACACTCGGTCCCTTCATCCAAGTCATTAATATAGACTGCAAATAGATAAGATATCCACGCTGTTACACTGGAAACTTTGGCCTGGATATCTGACTTAGATATTGATATTTAATTTGTTTTTACCCATTACTACATGATAGAACAAATATTTAATGTTTGTTTTAACCACCCATTTATCTTCGTTAGTTTGGTGCCTCCACTAATAAGAGTAGAGAGAAGTGATTTGTTACAATGTGTGAAGGATTTGCACACTGCTATTCACCCCGCAGAATGTCAAAGCCTTCAAATCGGTAAATAGCAGTGAAGCAAACTGATGTAAGTCACTGGATGCTATTGATTGGATATTCTTATTGCGGGAGTTTTGTGCGTCAGCGATATTAACAGCAAGCTCTGAATATGTTTCACGGGTGATGTTGGGGAGAGGGAATTTTTGAAAGAGTAGACCATTTTTTTATTGCGTGTGCTGGATTTAATGATTTGAGTGGCCTTTTTTCTCTGTGAAAACCCTTAAGCATGTATCATGGTGCCTATTAATACATGCATTTTGTATCCACAGAATACGGCCCGCCATCTCATTTTGAACATGAACCAGGTAAAGAAATACATTCATTTTACACAACATTGGAAGGCCATTCCCAACCAGTCAAATCCTCTGTCGCAATGACAAGTAAACTCAAATATCAATTCTCACACAGCACAGTTCACTGTCCCACAATTTAATATTGATGTTTTCAACACCGGCAGTAGCGTTAACAGAGTGATATTTTATTGCCCGCCCACTCCAAACCCCCACCTAATTTTGGTCTCGATGGATTGGAATGGAATGGAAAATCAGGCACGATGCACAGCAGACAACCATTCCACTACAATCCCTTTCGTACGCCGACTGAAATTAAATGTCACTCCAAAACTGCTACAATACCCTTGGGACTAGATATCCATCTCAGGCGGTGGTGCCTAACGGGCGGTATCCATTGGCCACCCGTTACGTGATATTCACTTGTACTGCAGTCAGTGGAACTGAATGTCAAATGCAGCGTATAACAGGCAGTCCATCCGATACCGCCCATTTAACACCACTGCCCGAGACAAATTTCTCAGTGCTGATCTTACGTTCGCTAGTCCAGTGTCCAACCAAACTGGTTTTAATATTCCAATCCCTAACCAGTACACGACAGCACTCCGAATAGTGCTGGTAATACCACTATAACCCTCAATCAAACTTCCAAACAGGCGAACATCCAGGTCCCTTTGAAGATGTCAATAGGCATCTATCAGCTTCCTTCTCTAATGATCCAAAACTGTGTGATGGGAGAGCTATACCTTAAATAGTGGAGAGAAGTGATTTGTTGTAACGTGTGAAGGATTTGCACACCACTATTTACCCCGCAGAATGTCAAAGCCTTCAAATAGGTAAATAGCAGAGAAGGCAACTGATCTGGGTCATTGGACACTATCCAATGCATATTTTTACTGCAGTATTTTTGAGCTTATAAGAACATAAAAAATAGAAGCAGGAGTAGCCTGCTCCACCAGTGAACAAGATCATGGTTGATCTGATCATGGACCCCGCTCCACTTCCCTGCCCGCTCCCCATCACCCTCTACTCCCTTATTGTTCAAAAATCAGTCTATCTCCACCTTAAATAATATTCCATGAACCAGCCTCCACAGCTCTTTGGGGCAGAGAATTCCACAGATTTACGATTGTCTGAGAGAAGAAATTCCTCCTCATCTCAGTTCTAAATGTCCGACCCCTTATTCTTAAACTATGCCCCCTAGTTCTAGATTCAGAATCTGTGTTGTTGGGGAGAGGGAATTTTTGAAGAGTTGACGATTTTTTTTATTGCGTGTGCTGAATTTAAGAAGTTGAATGGACCATTCTCGCCTTGAAACCCTTACGTGTGTATCATGATACCTATTCATACATGTATTTTGTATCCACAGAATATGGCCCGCCACCTCATTTTGAACATGAACCAGGTAAAGAAATACATTCATTTTACACAACATGGAAGGCCATTCCCAACCAATCAAATCCTCTGTCACAATGACAAGTAAACTCAAATATCAATTCTCACACACCATAGTTCACCTTCCCACAATTTAATATTGATGGTTTCCATTCCGGTGGTGAATTTCCACACCGGCAGTAGCGTTAACAGGGTGATATTTTATTGCCCGCCCACTCCAAACCCCCACCTAATTTTGGTCTCGATGGATTGGAATGGAATGGAAAATCAGGCACGATGTACAGCAGGCAACCATTCCACTATCGTCCCTTTCGTACGTGGGCCGAAATTAAACGTTACTCCCAAACTGTTACAATACCCTTGGGACTAGATATCCATCTCAGGCGGTGGTGCATAACAGGCGGTATCCACTGGCCACCCGTTACGTGATATTCACTTGTACTGCAGTCAGTGGAACTGAATGTCAAGTGCAGCGTATAACGGGCAGACCATCCGATACCGCCCGTTTAACGCCACCACCCAAGATAAATTTTTCAGTGCTGATCTTATGTTCGCTAGTGCAGTGTCCAACCAAACTGGTTTCAATATTCCAATTCCTAACCAACACCACAGCACTCCGAACAGTGCTAGTAATACTCTATAACCCTCAATCAAGCTTCCAGACAGGCATCCATCCAGGCCCCTTTGAAGATGTCAATGGCCATCTATCAACTTCGTTCTCGAATGATCCAAAATAGTTATACATGGTATTGGTGAGGCCACACCTGGAATACTGCGTACACTTTTGGTTTCCATATTTACGAAAGGATATACTTGCTTTGGAGGCAGTTCAGAGAAGGTTCACTCGGTTGATTCCGGAGATGAGCGGGTTGACTTATGAGGAAAGGTTGAGGATGTTGGAATTCAGTCATTGGAATTCAGAAAAATGAGTGGTGATCTTATCGAAACATATAAGATTATGAGGGGGCTCGACAAGGTGGATGCAGAGAGGATGTTCCCACTGATGGGGGAGACTAGAACTAGGGGGCATGGTCTTAGAATAAAGGGCCGCCCATTTAAAGCTGAGATGAGGAGGAATTTCTTCTCTCAGAGGGCTGTAAATCTGTGGAATTCGCTGCCTCAGAGAGCTGTGGAAGCCGGGACATTGAATAAATTTAAGACAGAAATAGTTTCTTAACCGATAAGGGATTAAGGGGTTATGGGAACCGGGCAGGAAAGTGGACCCGAGTCTATGATCAGATCAGCCATGATCGTATTAAATATCGGAGCAGGCTCAAGGGACCGTATGCTGCTCCTATTTCTTATGTGTGATGGGAGAACTGGTGCCGATTGTGGCCTTGTGGAAAACCTCCCTGGGTCTGAAGTTGCATCCTGTGATACCAATGACCAAACAATTCATGGGATCGCAGCAACCACCGATTGAACTTTAATAGTGGAGAGAAGTGATTTGTTGCAATGTGTGAAGGATCTGCACACCGCTATTTACCCCGCAGAATGTCAAAGCCT
The DNA here is from genome assembly GCF_044704955.1 of Pristiophorus japonicus. Lineage (NCBI taxonomy): Eukaryota > Metazoa > Chordata > Chondrichthyes > Pristiophoridae > Pristiophorus > Pristiophorus japonicus. The sequence continues at coordinate 655,773 of NW_027253336.1, forward strand.
TCAAATAGGTAAATAGCAAAAGGAACCTGACGTGGGTCACTGGACACTACTCAGTGGATATTTTTACTGCAGTATTTTTGAGCTTATAAGAACATAAGAAATAGGAGCAAGAGTAGGCCATCTGGCCCCTCGAGCCTGCTCCGTTATTCAACAAGATCATGGCTGATCTGATCATGGACTCAGCTCCACTTCCCCACCCGCTCCCATAAACCTTGCTTATCATTCAAAAATCTGTCTATCTCCACCTTTAATATATTCAATGACCCAGCCTCCACAGCTCCCCGGGGCAGAGAATCCCACAGATTAACGATTGTCTGAGAGAAGAAATTCCTCCTCATCTCAGTTCTAAATGGCCGATCATTTATTCTAAAACTATGCCCCCTAGTTCTAGATTCAGAATATGTGATGTTGGGGACAGGGAATTTTTGAAGATTTTTTTATTGCATGTGCTGGATTTAAGGAGTTGAATGGATCGTTCTCTCCGTGAAACCCATACGCACGAATCGCGATGTCTATTCATACATGCATTTTATATCCACAGAATACGGCCCGCCATCTCAGTTTGAACATGAACCAGGTAAAGAAATACATTTATTTCACACAACGTTGGAAGGCCCATTCCCAACCAATCAAATCCTCTGTCGCATTGACAAGCAAACTCAAATATCAATTCTCACACAGCACAGTTCTCCTTCCCACAATTTAATATTGATGGTTTCCATTCCAGTGGTGAATTTCAACACCGGCAGTAGCGTTAACAGGGTGATATTTTATTGCCCGCCCACTCCAAACCCTCACCTAATTTTGTTCTCGATGGATTGGAATGGAATTGAAAATCAGGCACGATGTACAGCAGGCAACCATTCCACTATCGTCCCTTTCATACGTGGGCCGAAATTAAACATCACTCCCAAACTGTTACAATACCCTTGGGACTAGATATCCATCTCACGCGGTGGTGCATAACGGGCGGTATCCATTATCCACCCGTTACGTGATATTCACTTGTACTGCAGTCAGTTGAACTGAATGTCAAGTGCAGCTTATAACGGGCAGACCATCCAATACCGCCCATTTAACGCCACCACCCGAGATAAATTTCAGTGCTGATCTTATGTTCGCTAGCGCACTGCCCAACCAAACTGGTTTTAATATTCCAATCCCTAACCAGTACACCACAGCACTCCAAATAGTGCTAGTAATACTCTATAACTCTCAATCATACTTCCAAAGTCATACATCCAGGTCTCTTTGAAGATGTCAATAGGCATCTATCAGCTTCCTTCTCTAATGATCCAAAACTGTGTAATGGGAGATTGTGGCCGTTGTTCCACACGGCCACAATCTGGAACAACCTACCTGGGTCTGAAGTTGCATCCTGTGATACCAATGACCAAACAACTCATGGGATCTCAGCAACCACCGATTTACCTTAAATAGTGGAGAGAAGTGATTTGTTGCAAAGTGTGAAGGATTTGCACATGCTATTTACCCCGCAGAATGTCAAAGCCTTCAAATAGGTAAATAGCAGAGAGGGAAACTGATGTGGGTCATTGGACACTATTCAATGGATATTTTTACTGCGGTATTTTTGAGCTTATAAGAACATAAAAAATAGGAGCAGGAGTTGCCTGCTCCGCCATTGAACAAGATCATGGTTGATCTGATCATGGACCCCGCTCCACTTCCCTGCCCACTCCCCATCACCCTTTACTCCCTTATTGTTCAAAAATCAGTCTATCTCCACCTTAAATTTATTCAATGAACCAGACGCCACAGCTCTCTGGGGCAGACAATTCCACAGATTTACGATTGAGAGAAGAAATTTCTCCTCATCTCAGTTCTAAAAGGCCGACCACTTATTCTTAAACTATGCCCCCTAGTTCTAGATTCAGAATCTGTGTTATTGGGGAGAGGGAATTTTTGAAGAGTTGCCGATTTTTTTATTGCGTGTGCTGGATTTAAGGAGTTGAATGAACCTTTCTCTCCGTGAAACCCTTACGTGTGTATCATGATGCCTATTCATACATGTGTTTTGTATCCACAGAATACAGCCCGCCAGCTCATTTTGAACATGAACCAGGTAAAGAAATACATTCATTTTACACGTCATTGGCAGGCCCTTCCCAACCAATCAAATCCTCTGTCGCATTGACAGGTAAACTCAAATGTCAATTCTCACACAGCACAGTTCTCCCTCCCACAATTTAATATTGATGTTTTCCATTACGGTGGTGAATTTCAACACCGGCAGTAGCGTTAACAGGGTGATATTTTATTGCCCGCCCACTCCAAACCCCCACCTAATTTTGATCTCGATGGATTGGAATGGAATACAGCAGGCAACCATTCCACTCTCGTCCCTTTCATACGCCGGCCGAAATTAAACGTACCTCCCAAACTGTTACAATACCCTTGGGACTAGATATCCATCTCAGGCGGTGGTGCTTAACGGGCGGTATCCACTGGGCACCCGTTACGTGATATTCACTTGTACTGCAGTCAGTGGAACTGAATGTCAAGTGCAGCTTATAACGGGCAGATCATCCGATACCGCCCGTTTAACGCCACCACCCGAGATAAATTTCTCAGTGCTGATCTTATGTTCGCTTGCGCACTGCCCAACCAAACTGGTTTTAAATTCCAATCCCTAACCAGTACACGACAGCACTCCAAACAGTGCTAGTAATACTCTATAACCCTCAATCATACTTCCAAACAGGCATACATCCAGGTCCCTTTGAAGGTGTCAATAGGCATCTATCAGCTTCGTTCTCTAATGATCCAAAACTGTGTGATGGAAGAGCTCTTGCAGATTGTGGCCGTGTGGAACAACCTACCTGGGTCTGAAGTTGCATCCTGTGATACCAATGACCAAACAACTCATGGAATCACAGCAACCACCAATTTATCTTAAATAGTGCAGAGAAGTGATTTGTTGCAAAGTGTGAAGGATTTGCACATCGCTATTTACCCCGCAGAATGTCAGAGCCTTCAAATGGGTAAATAGCAGAGAAGGAAACTGAAGTGGGTCATTGGACACTATTCAATGGATATTTTTACTGCGGTATTTTTGAGCTTATAAGAACATAAAAAATAGGAGCAGGAGTAGCCTGCTCCGCCATTGAACAAGATCATGGTTGATCTGATCATGGACCCTGCTCCACTTCCCTGCCCGCTCCCCATCACCCTTTACTCCCTTATTGTTCAAAAATCAGTCTATCTCCACCTTAAATTTATTCAATGAACCAGCCTCCTCAGCTCTCTGGGGCAGACAATTCCACAGATTTACAATTGAGAGAAGAAATTCCTCCTCATCTCAGTTCTAAATAGCCGACCACTTATTCTTAAACTATGCCCCCTAGTTCTAGATTCAGAATCTGTGTTGTTGGGGAGAGGGTATTTTTGAAGAGTTGACGATTTTTTTATTGCGTGTGCTGGATTTAAGGAGTTGAATGGACCTTTCTCTCCGTGAAACCCTTACGTACGAATCATGATGCCTATTCATACATGCATTTTGTATCCACAGAATACAGTCCGCCAGCTCATTTTGAACATGAACCAGGTAAAGAAATACATTCATTTTACACGTCATTGGAAGGCCATTCCCAACCAATCAAATCCTCTCTCGCAATGACAAGTAAACTCAAATATCAATTCTCACACAGCACAGTTCTCCTTCCCACAATTTAATATTGATGTTTTCCATTCCGGTGGTGAATTTCCACACCGGCAGTAGCGTTAACAGGGTGATATTTTATTGCCCGCCCACTCCAAACCCCCATCTAATTTTACTCTCGATGAATTGGAATGGAATGGAAAATCAGGCACGATGCACAGCAGACAACCATTCCACTACAATCCCTTTCGTACGCCGGCTGAAATTAAACATCACTCCCAAACTGTTACAATACCTTTGGGACTAGATATCCATCTCAGGCGGTGGTGCTTAACGGGCAGTATCCATTGGCCACCCGTTACGTGATATTCACTTGTACTGCAGTCAGTGGAACTGAATGTCAAGTGCAGCGTATAACAGGCAGTCCATCCGATACCGCCCATTTAACACCACTGCCCGAGACAAATTTCTCAATGCTGATCTTACGTTCGCTAGTCCAGTGTCCAACCAAACTGGTTTTAATATTCCAATCCCTAACCAGTACACGACAGCACTCCGAATAGTGCTGGTAATACCACTATAACCCTCAATCAAACTTCCAAACAGGCGAACATCCAGGTCCCTTTGAAGATGTCAATAGGCATCTATCAGCTTCCTTCTCTAATGATCCAAAACTGTGTGATGGGAGAGCTATACCTTAAATAGTGGAGAGAAGTGATTTGTTGTAACGTGTGAAGGATTTGCACACCACTATTTACCCCGCAGAATGTCAAAGCCTTCAAATAGGTAAATAGCAGAGAAGGCAACTGATCTGGGTCATTGGACACTATCCAATGCATATTTTTACTGCAGTATTTTTGAGCTTATAAGAACATAAAAAATAGAAGCAGGAGTAGCCTGCTCCACCAGTGAACAAGATCATGGTTGATCTGATCATGGACCCCACTCCACTTCCCTGCCTGCTCCCCATCACCCTTTACTCCCTTATTGTTCAAAAATCAGTCTATCTCCACCTTAAATATATTCCATGAACCAGCCTCCACAGCTCTTTGGGGCAGAGAATTCCACAGATTTACGATTGTCTGAGAGAAGAAATTCCTCCTCATCTCAGTTCTAAATGGCCGACCCCTTATTCTTAAACTATGCCCCCTAGTTCTAGATTCAGAATCTGTGTTGTTGGGGAGAGGGAATTTTTGAAGAGTTGACGATTTTTTTTATTGCGTGTGCTGAATTTAAGAAGTTGAATGGACCATTCTCTCCGTGAAACCCTTACGTGTGTATCATGATGCCTATTCATACATGTATTTTGTATCCACAGAATATGGCCCGCCACCTCATTTTGAACATGAACCAGGTAAAGAAATACATTCATTTTACACAACATGGAAGGCCATTCCCAACCAATCAAATCCTCTGTCACAATGACAAGTAAACTCAAATATCAATTCTCACACACCATAGTTCACCTTCCCACAATTTAATATTGATGGTTTCCATTCCGGTGGTGAATTTCCACACCGGCAGTAGCGTTAACAGGGTGATATTTTATTGCCCGCCCACTCCAAACCCCCACCTAATTTTGGTCTCGATGGATTGGAATGGAATGGAAAATCAGGCACGATGTACAGCAGGCAACCATTCCACTATCGTCCCTTTCGTACGTGGGCCGAAATTAAACGTCACTCCCAAACTGTTACAATACCCTTGGGACCAGATATCCATCTCAGGCGGTGGTGCATAACAGGCGGTATCCACTGGCCACCCGTTACGTGATATTCACTTGTACTGCAGTCGGTGGAACAGAATGTCAAGTGCAGCGTATAACGGGCAGACCATCCGATACCGCCCGTTTAACACCACTGCCCGAGATAAATTTCTCAGTGCTGATCTTATGTTCGCTAGCGCACTGCCCAACCAAACTGGTTTTAATATTCCAATTCCTAACGAATACCACAGCACTCCGAACAGTGCTAGTAATACTCTATAACCCTCAATCATACTTCCAGACAGGCGTCCATCCAGGTCCCTTTGAAGATGTCAATAGCCATCTATCAACTTCGTTCTCTAATGATCCAAAATAGTTATACAGGGTATTGGTGAGGCCACACCTGGAATACTGCGTACACTTTTGGTTTCCATAGTTACGAAAGGATACACTTGCTTTGGAGGAAGTTCAGAAAGGTTCACTCGGTTGATTCCGGAGATGAGCAGGTTGACTTATGAGGAAAGATTGAGGAGGTTGGAATTTAGAAGAATGAGAGGTGATCTTATCGGAACATATAAGATTATGAGGGGGCTCGACAAGGTGGATGCAGAGGGGATGTTTTCACTGATGTGGGAGACTAGAACTAGGGGGCATGATCTTAGAATAAGGAGCCGCCCATTTAAAACTGAGTTGAGGAGGAATTTCTTCTTTCAGAGGGTTGTAAATCTGTGGATTTTGCTGCCTCAGAGAGCTGTGGAAGCCGGGACATTGAATAAATATAAGATAGAAATAGTTTCTTAACCGATAAGGGATTAAGGGGTCATGGGGACCGGGCAGGAAAGTGGACCCGAGTCTATGATCTGATCCGTCATGATCGTAGTAAATGGCGGAGCAGGCTCGAGGGACCGTATGGCCTACTCCTGCTCCTATTTCTATGTTCTTATGTGCTCTCCACTCTCTCTCCTAAGACAGTTGGAACTGGTGCTCTCCACTCTCCCGTCCTTATATATATCAGTAATTAACTTTTAGCATTATTGTTGCCAATTTAAGTGTATCTAAGGGTTAAGTCATGGCAGGAGAGCTCAGACATGTTTTATGCTCCTCCTGTACTATGTGGGAAGTCAGGAACACTTCCGGTGTCCCTGACGACGTGTGCGGGAAGTGTGTCCGCCTCCAGCTCCTGACGGACCGCGTTTCGGAGCTGGAGCTGCGGGTGGATTCACTCTGGAGCATGCACAATGCTGAGAATGACGTGAATAGCACGTTTAGTGAGTTGGTCTTACCACAGGTAAAGGGTCCACAGACAGATAGGGAAAGGAAGACCAACAGGAGGAGCAGTGCAGGGAAGGTAGTGCAGGGATCCCATGCGGTCATCCCTCTGCAAAACAGATACACCGCTTTGGGTACTGTTGAGGGGGATGACTCATCAGGGGAGAGCAGCAGCAGCCAAGTTCATGGCACCGTGGCTGGCTCTGCTGCATAGGAGGGCAGGAAAAAGAGTGGGAGAGCAATAGTGATAGGGGATTCAATTGTAAGGGGAATAGACAGGCGTTTCTGCAGCCGCAACCAAGATTCCAGGATGATATGTTGCCTCCCTGGTGCAAGGGTCAAGGATATCTCGGAGCGGGTGCAGGACATTCTGAAAAGGGAGGGTGAACAGCCAGTTGTCGTGATGTATATAGGTACCAACGATACAGGTAAAAAACGGGATGAGGTCTTACGACACGAATTTAGGGAGCTAGGAGTTAAATTAAAAAGTAGGACCTCAAAACTAGAAATCTCAGGATTGCTACCAGTGCCACGTGCTAGTCAGAGTAGGAATTGCAGGACAGCTCAGATAAATACGTGGCTTGAGAAATGGTGCAGAAGGGAGGGATTCAAATTCCTGGGGCTTTGGAACCGGTTCTGAGGGAGGTGGGACCAATACAAACCGGACGGTCTGCACCTGGGCAGGATCGGAACCAATGTCCTCTGGAGCGTGTTTGCTACTGCTGTTGGGGAGGAGTTAAACTGATATGGCAGGGCGATGGGAACCTATGCAGGGAAACAGAGGGAAATAGAACGGGGCCAGAAGCAAAAGATAGAAAGGAGAATAGTAAAAGTGGAGGGCAGAGAAACCCAAGGCAAAAAGCAAAAAGGCCACATTACAGCAAGATTCAAAAGGGGCAAAGCCTGAAGGTTCTGTGCCTGAATGCGAGGAGTATTCAGAATAAGGTGGATGAATTAACTGCACAGATAGCAGTTAACGGATACGATGTGATTGGCATCACGGAGACATGGCTCCAGGGTGACCAAGGCTGGGAACTCAACATCCAAGGGTATTCAGCATTTAGGAAGGATAGACAGAAAGGAAAAGGAGGCGGGGTGGCGTTGCTGGTTAAAGAGGAAATCAATGCAATTGTAAGGAAGGACATTAGCCTGGATGATGTGGAATCGGTATGGGTGGAGCAGCGGAATTCCAAAGGGCAGAAAACGCTAGTGGGAGTTGTGTATAGACTACCAAATAGTAGTAGTGAGGTTGGGGACAGCATCAAACAAGAAATAAGGGATGTGTGCAATAAAGGTACAGCAGTAATCATGGGCGACTTTAATCTACATATAGATTGGGCTAACCTAACTGGTAGCAATGTGGTGGAGGAGGATTTCCTGGAGTGTATTAGAGATGGTTTTCTAGACCAATATGTCGAGAAACCAACCAGAGAGCTGGTCATCCTAGACTGGGTGATGTGTAATGAGAAGGGACTAATTAGCAATCTTGTTGTGCGAGGAGGCCCTTTGGGGAAAAGTGACCATAATATGGTAGAATTCCTTATTAAGATGGAGAGCGACAAAGTTAATTCAGAAACTATTATATATATATATATATATATATATAATTAAGGAAAGGTAACTTCGACGGTATGAGGTGTGAATTGGCTAGAATAGACTGGCAGAGGATACTTAAAGGGTTGACGGTGTATAAGCAATGGCAAATATTTAAAGATCACATGGATGAACTTCAGCAATTGTACATCCCTGTCTGGAGTAAAAATAAAACTGGGAAGGTGGCTCAACCATGGCTAACAAGGGAAATTAAAGATAATATTAAAGCCAAGGAAGAGGCATATAAATTGGCTAGAAAAAGCAACAAACCTGAGGACTGGGAGAAATTTAGAATTCAACAGAGGAGGACGAAGGGTTTAATTAAGAAGGGGAAAATAGAGTACGAGAGGAAGCTTGCAGGGAACATAAAAACTGACTGCAAAAGCTTCTATAAATATGTGAAGAGAAAAAGATTAGTAAAGACAAACGTAGGTCCCTTGCAGTCGGATTCAGGTGAATTTATAATGGGGAACAAAGAAATGGTAGACCAACTGAACCAATACTTCGGTTCTGTCTTCACAAAGGAAGATACAAATAACCTTCCGAATGTACGAGGGGACAGTGGGTCTAGTGAGAATGAGGAACTGAAAGATATCCTTATTAGGCAGGAAATTGTGTTAGGGAAATTGATGGGATTAAAGGCCAATAAATCCCCGGGACCTGATGGTCTGCATCCCAGAGTACTTAAGGAAGTGGCCCTAGAAATAGTGGATGCATTGGTGATCATTTTCCAACAATCTATCAACTCTGGATCAGTTCCTATGGACTGGAGGGTAGCTATTGTAACGCCACTTATTAAAAAAGGAGGGAGAGAGAAAACGGTTTGCCTGATATCAGTAGTGGGGAAAATGTTGGAATCAATCATTAAGGATGAAATAGCAGCCCATTTGGAAAGCAGTGACAGGATCGGACTGAGTCAGCATGGATTTATGAAAGGGAAATCATGCTTGACGAATCTTCTCGAATTTTTTGAGGATGTAACTAGTAGAGTGGACAAGGGAGAACCAGTGGATGTGGTGTATTTGGACTTTTAAAAGGCTTTTGACAAGGTCCCACACAAGAGATTGGTGTACAAAATCAAAGCGCATGGTTGGGGGTAATGTACTGACATGGATAGGTTGGCAGACAGGAAGCAGAGAGTCGGGATAAACGGGTCCTTTTCAGAATGGCAGGCAGTTACTAGTGGGGTGCCACAGGGCTCAGTGCTGGGACCCCAGCTCTTTACAATATATATTAACGATTTGGATGAAGGAACAGAGTGTAATATCTCCAAGTTTGCAGATGACACTAAACTGGATGGCGGAATGAGCTGTGAGCAGGATGCTAAGAGGCTGCAGGGTGACTTGGACAGATTAGGTGAGTGGGCAAATACATGGCAGATGCAGTATAATGTGGATAAATGTGTGGTTATCCATTTTGGGATAAACACAAAGGCAGAATATTATCTGAATGGCGTCAGACTAGAAAAAGGGGCGGTGCAACGAGACCTGGGTGTCATGGTTCATCAATCATTGAAAGTTGGCAGGTAGATACAGCAGGCGGTGAAGAAGACAAATGGCATGTTGGCCTTCATAGCTAGGGGATTTGAGTATAGGAGCAGGGAGGGAGGTCTTACAGTTTTACAGGGCCTTAGTGAGGCCTCACCTGGAATATTGTGTTCAGTTTTGGTCTCCTAGTCTGAGGAAGGACATTCTTGCTATTGAGGGAGTGCAGCGAAGGTTCACCAGACTGATTCCAGGGATGGCTGGGCTGTCATATGAGGAGAGACTGGATCAACTGGGCCTTCTCACTGGCGTTTAGAAGGATGAGAGGGGATCTCATAGAAACATATAAAATTCTGACGGGACTGGACAGGTTAGATGCGGGAAGAATGTTCTCGATGTTGGGGAAGTCCAGAACCAGGAGACATAGTCTTAGGATAAGGGGTAGCCATTTAGGACTGAGATGAGGAGAAACTTCTTCACTCAGAGAGTTGTTGACCTGTGGAATTCCCTGCCGCAGAGTTGTTGATGCCAGTTTATTGGATATATTCAAGCGGGAGTTAGCTATGGCCCTTACGGTTAAGGGGATCAAGGGGTATGGAGAGAAAGCAGGAAAGGGGTACTGAAGGAATGATCAGCCATGATCTTATTGAATGGCGTTGCAGGCTCGAAGGGCTAACTGGCCTACTCCTGCACCTATTTTCTATGTTTCTATGTGATGGGAGAACTGTTGCTGATTGTGGCCGTGTGGAACAACCTCCCTGGGTCTGAAGTTGCATCCTGTGACACCAATGACCAAACAATTCATGGGATCGCAGCAACCACCGATTGAACTTTAATAGTGGAGAGAAGTGATTTGTTGCAATGTGTGAAGGATCTGCACACCGCTATTTATCCCGCAGAATGTCAAAGCCTTCAAATAGGTAAATAGCAAAAGGAACCTGACGTAGGTCATTGGACACTACTCAGTGGATATTTTTACTGCAGTATTTTTGAGCTTATAAGAACATAAGAAATAGGAGCAAGAGTAGGCCAAATGGCCCCCACGAGCCTGCTCCGTCATTCAACAAGATCATGGCTGATCTGATCATGGACTCAGCTCCACTTCCCCGCCCGTTCCCATAACTTTTCCTTATCGTTCAAAAATCTGTCTATCTCCACCTTTAATATATTCAATGAACCAGCCTCCACAGCTCCCCGGGGCAGAGAATCCCACAGTTTTACGATTGTCTGAGAGAAGAAATTCCTCCTCATCTCAGTTCTAAATGGCCGACCATTTATTCTAAAACTATGCCCCCTAGTTCTAGATTCAGAATATGTGATGTTGGGGACAGGGAATTTTTGATGATTTTTTTATTGCGTGTGCTGGATTTAAGGAGTTAAATGGATCTTTCTCTCCGTGAAACCCTTACGCACGAATCATGATGCCTATTCATACATGCATTTTATATCCACAGAATACGGCCCGCCACCTCAGTTTGAACATGAACCAGGTAAAGAAATACATTCATTTTACACGTGATTGGAAGGCCATTCCCAACCAATCAAATCCTCTGTCGCATTGACAAGTAAACTCAAATATCAATTCTCACACAGCACAGTTCTCCTTCCCACAATTTAATATTGATGTTTTCCATTACGGTGGTGAATTTCAACACCGGCAGTAGCGTTAACAGGGTGATATTTTATTGCCCACCCACTCCAAACCCCCACCTAATTTTGTTCTCGATGGATTGGAATGGAATGGAAAATCAGGCACGATGTACAGCAGGCAACCATTGCACTATCGTCCCTTTCGTACGTGGGCTGAAATTAAATGTCACTCCCAAACCGTTACAATACCCTTGCGACTCGATATCCATCTCAGGCGGTGGTGCATAATGGGCGGTATCCATTGGCCACCCGTTACATGATATTAACTTGTACTGCAGTCAGTGGAACTGAATGTCAAGTGCAGCGTATAATGGGCAGACCATCCGATACCGCCCGTTTATGGCCACTGCCCGAGACAAATTTCTCAGTGCTGATCTTATGTTCGCTACCCCAGTGCCCAACCAAACTGGCTTTAACATTCCAATTCCTAACCAGTACACTATAGCACTCCGAACAGTGCTAGTAATACTTTATAAACCTCAATCATACTTCCAGACCAGCGTACATCCATGTCCCTTTAAAGATATCAATAGGCATCTATCAGCTTCCTTCTCTAATGATCCAAAACTGTGTGATGGGAGAGCTGTTGCTGATTGTGGCCATGTGGAACATGGGTCTGAAGTTGCACCCTGTGATACCAATGACTAAACAAGTCATGGGATCGCAGCAACCACCGATTTACCTTAAATAGTAGAGAGAAGTGATTTGTTGCAATGTGTAAAGGATTTGAACACCGCTATTTACCCCGCAGAATGTCAAAGCCTTCAAATAGGTAAAAAGTAGTGAAGGAACATGCTATGGGTCATTGAACACTATTCAATGGATATTTTTATTGCAGTATTTTTGAGCTTATAAGAACATAATAGGAGCAGGAGTGGGCCATCATCCCCCCGAACCTGCTCCGCCATTTAATAAGATCATGGCTGTTCAGATCATGGTCTCAGCTCCACTTCCCTGCCCGCTCCCCATAACCCTTCCTTATTGTTCAAAAATCAGTCTATCTCCACTTTAAATATATTCGATGACCCAGCCTCCACAGCTCTCCGGGGCAGAGAATTCCACAGATTTACGATTGTCTGAGAAAAGAAATTCCTCCTCATCTCAGTTCTAAATGGCCGGCCCCTTATTCTTAAACTTTGCCCCCTCGTTCGAGATTCAAAATATGTGATGTTGGGAGAGGGAATTTTTGAAGAGTAGGTGATTTTATTATTGCGTGTGCTAGATTTAAGGAGTTGAATGGACCTTTCTCTCCGTGAAATCCTTACGCGCCTATTCATACATGCATTTTGTGTCCACAGAATACGGCCCGCTGCCTCATTTTGAACATGAACCAGGTAAAGAAATACATTCATTTTCTACAATATTAGAGGCCCATTCCCAACCAATCAAATCCCCGTTACTATGACAAGTAAACTCAAATACCAATTCTCACACAGCAGTGTCAAGACCAATACAATTGACCAGTCCATCTGTTTTTTCATGGTTTTGGTTGAACACCAAATGGTGGGCAGGACACTGGGGAGAAAATGCCTGGTCTTGATCAAACAGTTCCAATGGGACCTTTTACACCTACCTAACAAGGCAGATGAGACCTGGATTTAAGATCTTAACAGACATAAGAACATAATAAATAGGAGCAGGAGTCGGCCATATGGCCCCTCAACCCTGCTCCGCCATTTAATACGATCATGGCTGATCTGATCATGGACTCAGCTCCACTTCCCGACATGCTCCCCACAACCCCCTATTCCCTTATCAGTTATTAAACTGTCTATCCCTGTCTTAAATTTATTCCATGTCCCAGCTTTCACAGCTCTCTGAGGCAGTGAATTCCACAGATTTACAACCCGCTGAGAAGAAATTCCTCCTCATCTCAGTTTTAAATGGATGGCCCCTTATTCTAAGATCATGCCTCCTAGTTCTAGTCTCTCCAATCAGTGGAAACATCCTCTCTGCATCCACCTCGTTAAGCCCCCTCATAACTTTAAACGTTTCGATAAGATCACCTCTCATTCTTCTGAAATCCAATCAGCAGAGGCCCAACCTACTCAACCTTTCCTCATAAGTCAACCCCCTCATCTCCAGAATCAACCTAGTGAACCTTCTCTGAATTGCCTCCAAAGCAAGTATATCCTTTCGTAAATATGTAAACCAAATTTCTGTATGCAGTATTCCAGGTGTGGCCTCACCAATACCCTGTATAACTGTAGCAAGACTTCCCTGCTTTTATACTCCATCCCCTTTGCAATAAAGGCCAAGATTTCATTGGCCTTCCTGAACACTTGCTGTACCTGCATACTTACCTTTTGTACCCCCAGGTCCCACTGTACTGCAGCACTTTGCAATCTTTCTCCATTTAAATAATAACTCGCCCTTTGATTTTTTCTGCCAAAGTGCATGACTTCGCACTTTCCAACATGGCTGAAAGCTCATTTCAGGGTCAAATATGACACTCAGGTTGTGAACAATGTGGTTCAGACAGGCGGACATCCAGGTCCCTTTGAAGATGTAAATAGGCATCTATCAGCTTCTTTCTCTAATGATCCAAAACGGATCAGGCTCGAGGGGCTAGATGGTCTACTCCTGTTCCTAATTCTTATGTTCTAAAACTGTGTGAAGGGAGAGCTGTTGCTGATTGTGGTCGTGTGGAACAACCTCCCTGGGTCTAAAGTTGCACCCTGTGGACCAAACAATTCATGGGATCGCCTCAGCCACCGAATTACCTCAATTAGGGGAGAGAAGTGATTTGTTGCAATGTGTGAAGGATTTACACACCGCTATTTACCCCGTAGAATGTCAAAGCCTTCAAATAGGTAAAAGGCAGTGAAGGAACCTGACGTGGGTCATTGAACGCTGTTCAATGGATATTTTTACTACAGTTTTTGGAGCTTATAAGAAATAGGAGCAGGAGTAGGCCAGCTGGCCCCTCGAGCCTGCTCCGCTATTCAAAAAGATCATGTCTGATCTGATCATGGTCTCAGCTCCACTTCCCTGCCCGCTCCCCATAACTCTTCCTTATCGTTCAAAAATCTGTCTATCTCCACCTTAAATATATTCAATGACCCAGTCTCCACAGCTCTCTGGGGCAGAGAATTCCACAGATTTACAACCCTCAGAGAAGAAATTCCTCCTCATCTCAGTTCTAAATGGCTGACCCCTTATTCTTAAACTATGCCCCCTAGTTCTAGATTCAGAATGTGTGTTGTTGGGGAGAGGGAATTTTTGAAGAGTTGACAATTTTTTTATTGCATGTGCTAGATTTAAGGAGTTGAATGGACCTTTCTCAGTGAAACCCTTGCGCGCGAATCATGATGCCTATTAATGCATGCATTTTGTATCCACAGAATACGGCCCTCCACCTCATTTTGAACATGAACCAGGTAAAGAAATACATTCATTTTCTGTAATATTGGAAGCCCATTCCCAACCAATCAAATCCTCTGTTGCAAGGTCAAGTAAACTCAAATACTAATTCTCACACAGAACAGTGTCAGGACCAATACAATTGGCCAGTCCATCTGTTTTTTCATGGTATTGGTTGAAGACCAAATAGTGGATAGGACACTGGGGAGAAAATGCTTGTTCTTGTTCAAACACTTCCAATGGGACCTTTTACGCCTACCTAACAAGGCAGATGAGACCTCGGTTTAAGATCTTATTATACGTAAGAACATAAGAAATAGGAGCAGGACTATAAGAACAAAAGAAATAGGAACAGAAGTAGGCCATCTGGTCCCTCGAGCCTGCTCCGCCATTCAATCAGATCATGGCTGATCTGATCATGGGCTCAGCTCCACCTCCCTGCCCGCTCCCCATAACCTCTTATCTTTTAATAAACTGTCTATTTCGGTCTTAAATTTATTCAATGACCCAGCTTCCACAGCTCTCTGAGGCAGCGAATTCCACAGATTTACAAACCTCAAAGAAGAAATTCCTCCTCATCTCAGTTTTAAATGGACAGCCCCTTTTTCTAAGATTATGCCCTCTAGTTCTTGACTTACCCATCAGTGGAAACATCCTCTCTGCATCCACCTTGTCAAGCCCCCTCATAATCTTATATGTTTCGATAAGATCACCTCTCATTCTTCTGAACTCCAATGAGTAGAGGCCCAAGCTACTCAACCTTTCCTCATGTCAACCCCCTCATCTCCAGAATCAACCTAATGAACCTTCTCTTAACTGCCTCCAAAGCAAGTATATCCTTTTGTAAATATGGAAACCAAATTTCTGCATGCAGTATTCTAGGTGTGGCCTCACCAATACCCTGTATAGCTGCAGCAAGACTTCCCTGCTTTTATACTCCATCCCCTTTGCAATAGAGGCCAAGATTTCATTGGCCTTCCTGAACACTTGCTGTACCTGCATACTAACCTTTTGTGTTTCATGCACAAGTACCTCCAGGTCCCGCTGTACTGCAGCACTTTGCAATCTTTCTCCATTTAAATAATAAATTGCTCTTTGATTTTTTTCTGCCAAAGTGCATGACCTCGCACTTTCCAACATTATATTCCATCTGTCAAATTTTTGTCCATTCCTCCAAACATGAACGATGGCTCCTCCCACAATTTATCAATTCCTCAGTTTTGCACTAGAGTGTTAACCTACATTATATGATCAAGTCCCAGAGTCGGGTTTGAACACAACCTTCTAACACAGCTACGAGTGTGCTGTCAACCGAGGCAAGCTGCCTCTCACCATCAAGATCTCAATTGGAGGGAATCTTGTTTCTGGGATTCGTGAAGGCTGAACTCCAAGATAAGGCCTATTCCCGTCAACAACAACAACTTGTATTTCTATAGCACCTTTAACATAGTGAAATGTCCCAAGGCACTTCACAGGAGTATTATGGGACAAAAAATTCAACACCGAGCTACATAAGGAGAAATTAGCGCAGGTGAGCAAAAGCTTGGTCAAAGAGCTGGTTTTAAGGAGCATCTTGATGGAGGAAAGAGAGGGGAGAGGTTTAGGGGAGAGGGGAGTTCCAGAGCTTGAAGCCCAGATAACAGAAGGCACGACCACCAATAGTTGAGCGATTATAAACAGGGATGTTCAAGAGAGCAGAATTAGAGGAGCGCAGACGACTCGGGAGAATGTGGGTCTGATGGGGCTTACAGAGATAGGGAGGGCCAAGGCCCATGGAGGGATTTGAAAACAAGAATGAGAATTTTGAAATCGAGGCGTTGCTTAACCCAGAGCCAATGTAGGTCAGTGAGCACAGGGGTGATGGGTGAGCGGGACTTGGTGCGAGTTAGGACACGGGCCAAGTTTTGGGTCATCTCTAGTTTACATATGGTAGAATGTGGGAGGCCAGCTAGGAATAGTCAAGTCTAGAGGTAACAAAGGCATGGATGAGGGCTTCAGCAGCGGATGAGCTGAGAAAGGGGCAGTGACGGGCGATGTTACGGAGGTGGAAAAAGGCGGTCTTAGTTATGCTGCAGAGATATGGTCGAAAGCTCATTTCAGGGTCAAATATGACACCCAGGTTGCGAACAATGTGGTTCAGACAGGCGTACATCCAGGTCCCTTTGAAGATATCAATAGACATCTATCAGCTTCCTTCTCGAATGATCCAAAACTGTGTGAAGGGAGAGCTGTTGCTGATTGTGGCCGTGTGGAACAACCTCCCTGGATCTGAAGTTGCACCCTGTGATACCAATGACCAAACAAGCCTCAGCCACCGATTTACCTTAAATAATGGAGAGAAGTGATTTGTTGCACTGTGTAAAGGATTTGCACACCGCTATTTATCCCACAGAATGTCAAAGCCTTCAAATAGGTAAATAGCAGAGAAGAAAACTGATCTGGGTTATTAGCCACTATTGATTGGATATTTTTACTGCAGTATTTTTGAGCTTATAAGAACATAAGAAATAGAAGGAGTAGGCCATCTGGTGCCTCGAGCCTGCTCCGCCTTTTAATAAGATCATGGACTCAGCTCCACTTCCCTGGCCGCTCCCATAACCCTTCCTTATTGTTCAAAAATCAGTCTATCTCCACCTTAAATATATTCAATGACCCAGCCTCCACAGCTCTCTGGGGCAGATAATTCCACAGATTTACAACCCTCTGAGAGAAAAAATTCTTCCTCATCTCAGTTCTAAATGGCCGACCCCTTATTCTGAAATTATGACCCCTCCTTCTAGATTCAGAATGTGTGTTGTTGGGGAGAGGGAATTTTTTAAGAGTTGAAGATTTTTTTATTGCATGCGCTGGATTTAAGGAGTTGAATGGACCTTTCTCTCCGTGAAAACCCTTACGTGCGTATCATGCCTATTCATACATGCATTTTGTATCCACAGAATACGGTCCGCCACCTTATTTTGACCATGAAGCAGGTAAAGAAATACATTCATTTTCTACAATATTGGAAGCCTATTCCCAACCAATCAAATCCTCTGTTGAAATGCCAAGTAAACTCAAATGCCAATTCTCACACAGAACAGTGTCAGGACCAATACAATTGGCCAGTCCATCTGTTTTTTCATGGTATTGGTTTGAAGACCAAATAGTGGGCAGGACACTGGGGAGAAAATGTCTTTCTTTTTCAGATACTTCCAATGAAATCTTTTACGTCTACCTGACAAGGCAGATGGGACCGTGTTTTATCATTATTATTATGGAATCTTGGCCTTTATTGCAAAGGGGATATAGTATAAAAGCAGTGAAGTCTTGCTATAGTTATACAGGGTACTGGTGAGGCCTTACCTGGAATACTGCGTGCAATTTTGGTTTCCATATTTACGAAAGAATATGCTTGCTTTGGAAGCAGTTCGGAGAAGGTTCCATCGGTTGATTCCGGAGATGAGGGGGTTGATTTATGAGGAAAGGTTGAGGAGGTTGGGCCTCTACTCATTGGAATTCAGAAGAATGAGAGGTGATCTTACCGAAACATATAAGATTCTGAGGGGGCTTGACAAGGTGGATGCAGAGAGGATGTTTCCACTGATGGGGGAGACTAGAACTAGGGGGCATGGTCTTAGAATAAGGGGCCGCCCATTTAAAACTGAGATGAGGAGGAATTTCTTCTCTCAGAGTGTTGTAAATCTGTGGAATTCACTGCCTCAGAGATCTGTGGAAGCTGGGACATTTAAATAAATTTAATACAGGGATAGACAGTTGTTACATACGTAATAACTCGATAGACTGAATACTGTAAAGTCACTCAGGTGCAAACCTGGCTCAACATTCTTCGGGCTCAAAAGTGCCCACATTACATTGGTTTGCTTTACATACCTGGCCCGCACACAGGTGCGTACAGCCCAATGACCTCCGACATTGGCACCCTCTGGTGGCTAGTAACACCAAGCATACATACAGTGAATTTATAATGGGGAACAAAGAATTGAAAAAATACTTTGGTTCTGTCTTCACAAAGGGAGACACATATAACCTTCCGGAAATACTAGGGGACCGAGGGTCTCGCGAGAAGGAGGAACTGAAAGAAATTCTTATTAGTCAGGAAATTGTGTTAGGAAAATTGATGGGATTGAAGGCTGATAAATCCCCAGGGCCTGATAGGCTGCATCCCAGAGTACTTAAGGAAGTGGCCCTAGAAATAGTGGATGCATTGGTGGTCATTTTCCAACTGTCTATCGACTCTGGATCGGTTCCTATGGACTGGAGATGTAACACCACTTTTTAAAAAAGGAGGGAGAGAGAAAACACGGAATTATAGACCAGTTAGCCTGACATCATTTGTGGGGAAAATGTTGGAATCAATTATTAAAGATGAAATAGCAGCGCATTTGGAAAGCAGTGACAGGATCGGTCCAAGTCAGCATGGATTTATGAAAGGGAAATCATGCTTGATGAATGAATCTTCTGAAATTTTTTGAGGATGTAACTAGGACAGTGGACAAGGGAGAACCAGTGGATGTGTTGTATTTGGACATTCAAAAGGCTTTTGACAAGGTCTCACACATGAGATTAGCGTGCAAAATTAAAGCACATGGTATTGGGGGTAATGTACTGACGTGGATAGAGAACTGGTTGGCAGACAGGAAGCAAAGAGTAGGGATAAACGGGTCCTTTTCAGAATGGCAGGCAATGACTAGTGGGATGCCATAGGGCTCAGTGCTGGGACCCCAGCTATTTACAATATACATCAATGATTTAGATGAAGGAATTGAGTGTAATATCGCCAAGTTTGCAGATCACACTAAGCTGGGTGGCGGTGTGAGCTGTGAGGAGGATGCGAAGAGGCTGCAGGGTGACTTGGACAGGTTAGGTGAGTGGGAAAATGTATGGCAGATGTGGATAAATGTGAGGTTATCCACTTTGGTGGCAAAAACATGAAGGCTGAATATTATCTGAATGGCAGCAGATTAGGAAAAGGGGAGGTGCAACGAGACCTGGCTGTCACGGTACATCAGTCATTGAAAGTTGGCATGCAGGTACAGCAGGCCTTGAAGGCGGCAAATGACATGTTGGCCTTCATAGCTAGGGGTTTTGAGTATAGGAGCAGGGAGGTCTTACTGCAGTTGTACAGGGCCTTGGTGAGGCCTCACCAAGAATATTATGTTCCATTTTGGTCTCCTAATCTGAAGGAGGACATTCCTGCTATTGAGGGAGTGGAGCGAAGGTTCACCAGACTGACTCCCGGGATGGCAGGACTGACATATGAGGAGAGACTGGATCGACTGGGCCTGTATTCACTGGAGTTTAGAAGAATGAGAGGGGATCTCATAGAAACAGATAAAATTCTGAAGGGACTGGACAGGTTAGATGCAGGAAAAATGCTCCCGATGTTGAGGAAGTTCAGAACCAGGGGTCACAGTCTAAGGATAAGGGGTAAGCCGTTTAGAAACATAGGAAATCGGTGCAGGAGTAGGCCATTCGACCCTTCTAGCCTGCACCGTCATTCAATGAGTTCATGGCTGAACATGCAACTTCAGTACCCCATTCCTGCTTTCTCGCCATACCCCTTGATCCCCCTAGTAGTAAGGATTTCATCGAACTCCTTTTTGAATATATTTAGTGAATTGGCCTCAACAACTTTCTGTGGTAGAGAATTCCACAGGTTCACTACTCTCTGGGTGAAGAAGTTTCTCCTCATCTCGGTCCTAAATGGCTTACCCCTTATCCTTAGACTGTGTCCCCTGGTTCTGGACTTCCCCAACATTGGGAACATTCTTCCTGCATCTAAACTGTCTAACCCCGTCAGAATTTTAAAAGTTTCTATGAGGTCCCCTCTCATTCTTCTGAACTCCAGTGAATACAAGCCCAGTTGATCCAGTCTTTCTTGATAGGTCAGTCCCACCATCCCGCGGATCAGTATGGTGAACCTTCGCTGCACTCCCTCAATAGCAAGAATGTCCTTCCTCAGGTTGGGAGACCAAAACTGTGCACAATACTCCAGGTGTGGCCTCACTAAGGCCCTGTACAACTATAGCAACACCTCCCTGCCCCTGTACTCAAATCCCCTCGCTATGAAGGCCAACATGCCATTTGCTTTCTTAACCGCCTGTTGTACCTGCATGCCAACCTTCAATGACTGATGTACCATGACACCCAGGTCTCGTTGCACCTCCCCTTTTCCTGATCTGTCACCATTCAGATAAAAGTCTGTCTCTCTGTTTTTACCACCAAAGTGGATAACCCCACATTTATCCACATTATACTTCATCTGCCATTCATTTGCCCACTCACCTAACCTATCCAAGTCACTCTGCAGCCTCATAGCATCCTCCTCGCAGCTCACACTGCCACCCAACTTAGTGTCATCCGCAAATTTTGAGATACTACATTTAATCCCCTCATCTAAATCATTAATGTACAATGTAAACAGCTGGGGCCCCAGCACAGAATCTTGCGGTACCCCACTAGTCACTGCCTGCAATTCTGAAAAATCCCCAATTACTCCTACTCTTTGCTTCCTGTCTGACAACCAGTTCTCAATCCATGTCAGCACACTACCCCCAATCCCATGTGCTTTAACTTTGCACATTAATCTCTTGTGTGGGACCTTGTCGAAAGTCTTCTGAAAGTCCAAATATACCACATCAACTGGTTCTCCTTTGTCCACTCTACTGGAAACATCCTCAAAAAATTCCAGAAGATTTGTCAAGCATGATTTCCCTTTCACAAATCCATGCTGACTTGGACCTATCATGTCACCTCTTTCCAAATGCACTGCTATGACATCCTTAATAATTGATTCCATCATTTTACCCACTACGGTCTGATCAGTCTACGGTGTCATCAGGCTGACCGGTCTATAATTCCCTGTTTTCTCTCTCCCTCCTTTTTTAAAAAGTGGGATTACATTGGCTACCCTCCACTCCATAGGAACTGATCCAGAGTCAATGGAATGTTGGAAAATGACTGTCAATGCATCCACGATTTCCAAGGCCACCTCCTTAAGTACTCTGGGATGCAGTCCATCAGGCCCTGGGGATTTATCGGTCTTCAATCCCATCAATTTCCCCAACACAATTTCCCGACTAATAAGGATTTCCCTTAGTTCTTCCTCCTTACTAGACCCTCTGACCCCTTTTATATCCGGAAGGTTGTTTGTGTCCTCCTCAGTGAATACCGAACCAAAGTACTTGTTCAATTGGTCTGCCATTTCTTTGTTCCCAGTTATGACTTCCCCTGATTCTGACTGCAGGGGACCTACGTTTGTCTTTACTAACTTTTTTCTCTTTACATATCGATAGAAACTTTTGCAATCCGTCTTAATGTTCCCTGCAAGCTTCTTTTCGTACTCCATTTTCCCTGCCCTAATCAAACCCTTTAGGACCGAGGTGAGAAGAAACTTCTTCACTCAGAGTTGTTAACCTGTGGAATTCTTTACCGCAGAGAGTTGTTGATGTCAGTTCGTTCGATATATTCAAGAGGGAGTTAGATATGGCCCTGACGGCTAAAGGGATCAAGGAGTTTGGAGAGAAAGCAGGAAAGGGGTACTGAGGTGAATGATCAGCCATGATCTTATTGAATGGTGGTGCAGGCTCGAAAGGCCGAATGGCCTACTCCTGAATCTATTTTCTATGTTTTTATGTTTCTATGACAACATCCCCCTTCAAGATCTTAGTATCTGTCTTTTTACAAGTTTAGACGGTTCGGGGCTTTCCGCTCACGAATTGATCGTCTTCAGTTCAACTCCAGTTCTGGGCGAGCATTCTGAGTCAGTTATAACTGGTTGGCGATCTCATTGTAGTGGCAATGACCATGTCAGAGATTGAAAGTCCAGATTCATTGATGACGACGGAGTCCTCTGATGAATGAATATAGGTTGGTTGGTCACAGATCGTATCTTCCTCAACTTGTTCCAGTTCATCCATGTGCGGCAGTTTTATCTGATCAACATGTTTCCTGCATGTTTGCCCATTCTTGAGCATGACAATAAACACTCTGTTAACCGCCTTGGCCGTAACAATACTGGCAACCCACTTGTGACCTTGACCATAATTTAGCACATACACAGGGTCGTTAACAGAGATGTCGCGTGACACAGCAGCACGATCATGATACCACTGCTGATTTTGACGTCTGTTTTCAACACGATTGTTCAAGTCAGGATGGACGAGAGAGAGCTTGGTCTTGAGACCTCTCTTCATCAATAGTTCAGCAGGGGAGACCCCAGTAAGCATGTGGGGTCATGTCCTGTAACTAAGCAATATGCATGACAACCGAGTCTGCAGTGAACCCTGAATTACACGTTTTATACTCTGCTTGATAGTTTGGACAGCACGCTCTGCTTGACCATTAGAAGCAGATTTGAATGATGCTGACCTCACATGTTTAATACCATTGAGTTTCATAAACTCTTGAAACTCCAGACTTGTGAAGCAAGATCCGTTGTCGCTCACAACGATGTCAGCAGTCCGTGAGTAGCAAATATAGAAACATAGAAACATAGAAAATAGGTGCAGGAGTAGGCCATTCGGCCCTTCTAGCCTGCACCGCCATTCAATGAGTTCATGGCTGAACATGCAACTTCAGTACCCCATTCCTGCTTTCTCACGATACCCCTTGATTCCACTAGGAGTAAGGGCTTCATCTAACTCCTTTTTGAATATATTTAGTGAATTGGCCTCAACAACTTTCTGTGGTAGAGAATTCCACAGGTTCACCACTCTCTGGGTGAAGAAATTCCTCCTCATCTCGGTCCTAAATGGCTTCCTCCTTATCCTTAGACTGTGTCCCCTGGTTCTGGACTTCCCCAACATTGGGAACATTCTTCCTGCATCTAACCTGTCTAACCCCGTCAGAATTTTAAACGTTTCTATGAGGTCCCCTCTCATTCTTCTGAACTCCAGTGCATACAAGCCCAGTTGATCCAGTCTTTCTTGATAGGTCAGTCCCACCATCCCGGGAATCAGTCTGGTGAACCTTCGCTGCACTCCCTCAATAGCAAGAATGTCCTTCCTCAGGTTAAGAGACCAAAACTGTACACAATACTCCAGGTGTGGCCTCACCAAGGCCCTGTACAATTGCAGCAACACCTCCCTGCCCCTGTGCTCAAATCCCCTCGCTATGAAGGCCAACATGCCATTTGTTTTCCTAACCGCCTGCTGTACCTGCATGCCAACCTTCAATGACTGATGTACCATGACACCCAGGTCTCTTTGCACCTCCCCTTTTCCTAATCTGTCACCATTCAGATAATAGTCTGTCTCTCTGTTTTTACCACCAAAGTGGATAACGTTACATTTATCCACATTATACTTCATCTGCCATGCATTTTCCCACTCACCTAACCTATCCAAGTCGCTCTGCAGCCTCATAGCATCCTCCTCGCAGCTCACACTGCCACCCAACTTAGTGTCATCCGCAAATTTGGAGATACTACGTTTAATCCCCTCGTCCAAATCATTAATGTACAGTGTAAACAGCTGGGGCCCCAGCACAGAACCCTGCGGTACCCCACTAGTCACTGCCTGCCATTCTGAAAAGTCCCCATTTACTCCTACTCTTTGCTTCCTGTCTGACAACCAGTTCTCAATCCATGTCAGTACACTACCCCCAATCCCATGTGCTTTAACTTTGCACATCAATCTCTTGTGTGGGACCTTGTCGAAAGCCTTCTGAAAGTCCAAATATACCACATCAACTGGTTCTCCCTTGTCCACTCTACTGGAAACATCCTCAAAAAATTCCAGAAGATTTGTCAAGCATGATTTCCCTTTCACAAATCCATGCTGACTTGGACCTATCATATTACCTCTTTCCAAATGCACTGCTATGACATCCTTAATAATTGATTCCATCATTTTACCCACTACCGATGTCAGGCTGACCGGTCTATAATTCCCTGTTTTCTCTCTCCCTCCTTTTTTAAAAAGTGGGGTTACATTGGCTACCCTCCACTCCATAGGAACTGATCCAGAGTCAATGGAATGTTGGAAAATGACTGTCAATGCATCCACTATTTCCAAGGCAACCTCCTTAAGTACTCTGTGATGCAGTCCATCAGGCCCTGGGGATTTATCGGCCTTCAATCCCATCAATTTCCCCAACACAATTTCCCGACTAATAAGGATTTCCCTCAGTTCCTCCTCCTTACTAGACCCTCCGACCCCTTTTATATCCGGAAGGTTGTTTGTGTCCTCCTTAGTGAATACCGAACCAAAGTACTTGTTCAATTGGTCCGCCATTTCTTTGTTCCCCGTTATGACTTCCCCTGATTCTGACTGCAGGGGACCTACATTTGTCTTTACTAATCTTTTATCTTTACATATCTATAGAAACTTTTGCAATCCGTCTTAATATTCCCTGCAAGCTTCTTCTCGTACTCCATTTTCCCTGCCCTAATCAAACCCTTTGTCCTCCTCTGCTGAGTTCTAAATTTCTCCCAGTCCCCGGGTTCGCTGCTATTTCTGGCCAATTTGTATGCCACTTCCTTGGCTTTAATGCTATCCCTGATTTCCCTTGATAGCCACGGTTGAGCCACTTTCCCTTTTTTATTTTTACGCCAGACAGGAATGTACAATTGTTGTAGTTCATCCATGCGGTCTCTAAATGTCTGCCATTGCCCATCCACAGTCAACCCCTCCAGTATCATTCGCCAATCTATCCTAGCCAATTCACGCCTCATACCTTCAAAGTTACCCTTCTTTAAGTTCTGGACCATGGTCTCTGAATTAACTGTTTCATTCTCCATCCTAATGCAGAATTCCACCATATTATGGTCACTCTTCCCCAAGGGGCCTCGCACAACGAGATTGCTAATTAATCCTCTCTCATTACACAACACCCAGTCTAAGATGGCCTCCCCCCGAGTTGGTTCCTCGACATATTGGTCTAAGAAACCATCCCTTATGCACTCCAGGAAATCCTCCTCCACCGTATTGCTTCCAGTTTGGTTAACCCAATCTATGTGCATATTGAAGTCACCCATTATAACTGCTGCACCTTTATTGCACGCACCCCTAATTTCATGTTTGATGCCCTCCCCAACATCGCTACTACTGTTTGAGGTCTGTACACAACTCCCACTAACGTTTTTTGCCCTTTGGTATTCTGCAGCTCTACCCATATAGATTCCACATCATCCAAGCTAATGTCCTTCCGAACTATTGCCTTAATTTGCTCCTTAACTAGCAATGCTACCCCACCTCCTTTTCATTTTATTCTATCTTTCCTGAATGTTGAATACCCCTGGATGTTGAGTTCCCAGCCCTGATCATCCTGGAGCCACGTCTCCGTAATCCCAATCACATCATATTTGTTAACATCTATTTGCACAGTTAATTCATCCACCTTATTGCGGATACTCCTTGCATTAAGACACAAAGCCTTCAGGCTTGTTTTTTTAACATCCTTTGTCCTTTTAGAATTTTGCTGTACAGTGGTCCTTTTTGTTCTTTGCCTTGGGTTTCTCTGCCCT
Organism: Pristiophorus japonicus; assembly: GCF_044704955.1. Taxonomy (NCBI): domain Eukaryota; kingdom Metazoa; phylum Chordata; class Chondrichthyes; family Pristiophoridae; genus Pristiophorus; species Pristiophorus japonicus. Next base: position 681,923 of record NW_027253336.1, read on the forward strand.
CCACTTTTCCTCATCTCCTTTCTGTCTTTTGCTTTTGCCTCCTTTTTGTTTCCCTCTGTCTCCCTGCATTGGTTCCCATCCCCCTGCCATATTAGTTTAACTCCTCCCCAACAGCACTAGCAAACACTCCCCCTAGGACATTGGTTCCGGTCCTGCCCAGGTGCAGACCGCCCGGTTTGTACTGGTCCCACCTCCCCCAGAACCGGTTCCAATGCCCCAGGAATTTGAATCTCTCCCTGCTACACCACTGCTCAAGTCACGTATTCATCTGCGCTATCCTGCGATTCCTACTCTGACTATCACGTGGCACTGGTAGCAATCCCGAGATTACTACTTTTGAGGTCCTACTTTTTAATTTAGCTCCTAGCTCCTTAAATACGTTTCGTAGGACCTCATCCCTTTTTTTACCTATGTCGTTGGTACCAATGTGCACCACGACAACTGGCTGTTCTCCCTCCCTTTTTAGAATGTCCTGCACCCGCTCCGAGACATCCTTGACCCTTGCACCAGGGAGGCAACATACCATCCTGGAGTCTCGGTTGCGGCCGCAGAAACGCCTATCTATTCCCCTCACCATTGAATCCCCAATCACTATTGCTCTCCCACTCTTTTTCCTGCCCTTCTGTGCAGCAGAGCCAGCCATGGTGCCATGAACTTGGCTGCTGCTGCCCTCCCCTGATGAGTCATCCCCCTCAACAGTACCCAAAGCAGTGTATCTGTTTTGCAGGGGGATGACCACATGGGACTCCTGCACTACCTTCCTTGCATTGCTCTTCCTGTTGGTCTTCCATTCCCTATCTGGCTGTGGACCCTTTCCCTGCGGTACGACCAACTCGCTACACGTGATACTCACGTCATTCTCAGCATCGTGGATGCTCCAGAGTGAATCCACCCTCAGCTCCAACTCCGCAACGCGGACCGTCAGGAGCTTGAGGTGGATACACTTCCTGCAGATATAGTCGTCAGGGACACTGGTGTCGTCCCTGAGTTCCCACATGGTACAGGAGGAGCATAACACCCGACCGAGCTCTCCTGCCATGACTTAACCCTTAGATACACTTAAATTGGCAACAACAATGTTAAAAGTTACTCACTGATATAGAAGAGAAAAAAGAAAAACTACTCACCAATCACCAGCCAATCACTTACTCTCTTGGCTGTGACGTCACCTTTTGATTTCTTTCTGCTTCTTTTTGCCTTCTCCCTGTAGCTGCACAAGTACGCCTTTTATAGGCCTCTCCACGCACCTCCTCGACGCTGCTCCCGACTGCCGCCGAAGCTGGGCCCCGGACTCCCTGCTGTGCCTTTTATAGGCCTCTCCATGAAGCATGCAGCCAACCCCACATGACACGAAGGCTCTCAATGGTAGCTGTGGATGTACTGGATGACTTGATTATACACTCTATCCACTTGGAATATGTATCCACCACAACAAAAAACATCTTACCCTAGAAAGGACCCACAAAGTCGATGGTTTGACCATGGTTTGATCCTCGACCATGGTTTGGATGGCCACGACCACAGACTCAGCGGAGATTCTGCTGGTACTTTGTTTAGCTGCATGCAAGTGTTACACTGATGCGATTCCAGATCAGAGTCAATTCCAGGCCACCATACGTGAGACCTGGCGATGGCTTTCATCATGACAATACCGGTATGAGTGCTGTGTAGATCATGTACAAATTTCTCTTTGCCTTTCTTAGGCATAACAACACGATTACCCCACAGTAAACAATCTGACTGAATGGATAGTTCGTTTTTGCGACAGTTGTAAGATTTGGTCTCATCACACATTTCCATAGGTATAGCAGACCACTAAGGACACAATGTTTTACAACCGATAAAATCGGGTCCTGTCTGGTCCAGATCCTAACTTGTTGAGCAGTGACAGAGGTTCCATCACTCTCAAAAGCTTCCATAACTAACAGTAGATCTGCAGGTTGTGGCGGCTCCACCTTCGGTATGGGCAAAGGCAGACAGCTCAGTGCGTCAGCACAACTCTCGGTGCCAGGTCTATGGCGAATGACATAATCATAGGCAGATAATGTCAGCGCTCACCTCTGGATGCGGGACGATGCATTGGTATTGATACCTTTGTTTTCCGAAAACAATGAAATGAGTGGCTTGTGATCCATTTCAAGTTCAAAAGGAAGACCAAACAGGCACTGATGCATCTTTTTAACCCCATACACACAGGCTAAAGCTTTTTTTTCTACCTTGCTGTAGGCTCTTTCTGCCTTTGACAAACTTTTCAAAGCATACGCAATAGGTTGTTGTTTACCAGACTCATTAGCTTGTTGAAGCACGCAGCCAACCCCATATGATGAAGCATCACAGGCCAATACTAGACGCTTACACGGATCATAACGTACCAGCAACTTGTTAGAGCAAAGCAGATTTGTAACTTTCTCGAAAACTCTATCTTGAGACACACCCCAAACCCAGTTGTCGCCTTTTCTGAGCAGCATGTGCAGTGGCTCTAATAAAGTGCTCAATCAAGGTAAAAAATTACCGAAGTAGTTGAGTAGACCAAGGAACGAACGCAGCTCCGTCACATTCTGAGGCCTGGGTGCATTTTTGATGGTTTTCGAGTCCGTAGGCCTGATGCCATCAGCAGCAATCTTCCTCCCCAGAAATTTGACTTCTGGTGCCATGAAGATGCACTTCAAACGTTTCAGCCTGAGTCCCCCTTTGTCTAGACGATGTAGAACCTCTTCAAGGTTGTTCAGGTGTTCGGCAGTGTCACGACCTGACCAGAATGTCATCTTGAAACACGATAGTTCTAGGGACGGACTTCAATAGACTCTCCATGTTCCTCTGAGATATGGCTGCAGCCGAGCGAATTCTAAAAGGACACCTGTTGTAGATAAACAGTCCTTTATGAGTGTTGATGCATGCAAGTTTCTTCGACGTGTCGACAAGCTCCTGTGTCATATAGGCCAACGTCAGATCCAGTTTAGTGAACGACTTCCCACCGGCTAGCGTTGCAAACAGGTCATCCGCCTTTGGTAACGGGTACTGATCCTGTTTTGAAAATCGGTTGATCGTAACCTTGTAGTCTACACAAATCCTGACAGTGCCATCACTCTTTAGCACAGGAACAATGGGACTAGTCCATTCGTTAAATTCGACCGGTGAAATTACCCCTTCACGTTGGAGTCTGTCCAGTTCGATTTCGACCTTCTCCCTCATCATGTACGGAACAGCCCGAGCTTTGTGATGAACAGGTCTTGCACACGAGTCCAGGTGAATCTGCACCTTGGCTCCTGTGAAATTGTCGATGCCCAGTTCAAACAGCGAGGGAAACTTGCTCAGTACTTGAGCACACGAAGTGTCATCCACCGATGAGAACGCTTTGTTATCTTTCCAATTCCATTTGATTTTTTCAAGAAAATTCCTGCCGAGCAGCGTTGGACCATTTCCTGGAACGATCCATAACGGTAGATCATGAACCACACCATCATACGACACCTTGACTACTACACTGCCAATCAATGATATGAGTTCTTTGGTATAAGTACGCAACTTGGCATTGACTGGACTCAGCTTAGGTTAGGCTTCACAGCCTTAGTGTCCGACAGCTTGTCGAATGTCCTTTGGCTCATTATTGACTGACTCGCACCCGTGCCCAATTCCATCGATACCGGCACGCCATTTAGTTTCACATTAACCATTATCGGTTGGCTCTTTGTCAGAAACGAATACAGTCCATACACTTCCTCCTCGGGCTGAATATCCAGGTCCGCGCTGGACTGGTCGTCATCATCCACATGGTGAGTCGCAGCACGCTTGCTCAGTTGTGGACACATTCGCTGAAGGTGCCCCACTTTCGAACAGCCTTTACAGATGTATTGTTTAAAACGACACTGATGATGCCGATGATTATCCCCACAACGCCAACAGGGTGAAATCGGATTCGTACCCGTTGGCGGACTTTGAGCAGCTACAGGTTTCGCATACGCAGTCGAGTAGGCCCTATCATAAGCAGCTATCATACGACGACACAATCTTGTTGACAGTACTTGCCATGGAGCTCCGACTCTTCGATGATATCTGCCTTAAATTATCATCCGTCGTCATGCATGCCTGGGCAAGCGCGATGGCCTTGCTCAAATCCAGCGCCTCCGCAGCCAATAACTTCCGGAGGATCACCTCGTGGTTCATTCCTATTACGAAGAAATCTCGCAGCATGTCTCCCAATGCATCTTCAAACTTACATGGCCCAGCAAGATGTCTTAGGTCGGCGACGAATTCCAACACATCCTGGCCCTCAGAACGAACATGCTTGTAGAATCGATAGCATGAGATGATGATGCTTTCTTTTGGTTTGAGATGGTCACGTACCAGAACACAAAATTCCTCATAGTCCTTGTCCTTTGGACATGCAGGCGAGAGGAGATGCTTTATGAGGCCATAGATTTTCGGACCGCAGGAAAACCGCCCTGCGCCTAACTGCGTCAGTAGTTTCCTCCATTTTGTTGGCCACGAAGTACTGGTCCAGGCGATCAATAAAATCCGACCAGTCCTCTCCCTCCACGAATCTCTCCAGAATTCCAATGGTGCTCATTTTGAATGCGAAGGTTCTTGAGTTACCTCATCGCCAAATGTTATGTATGTAATAACTCGATAGACTGAATAATGTAAACTCACGCAGGTGCAAACCTGGCTCAACTTTATTCAGGCCCAGAAGTGCCTACACGACATGGTGGCTTGCTTTATATACCTGGCCCGCGCACACGTGCGTACAGCCCAATGACCTGACAGTGGCGCCCCCTGGTGGCTAGTAACCCCATACATACATGACAACAGTTTCTTAACCGATAAGGGAATAAGGGTCATGGGGAGCGGGCAGGGAAGTGGACCCGAGTCCATGATCGGATCAGCCGTGATCGTATTAAATGGCGGAGCAGGCTCGAGGGGCTATATCGCCGACTCCTGTTTCTGTTTCTTATGTTCTTATTATCTCAAATTAACAATAGCACATCCCACATTTTATCAATTCCTCAGTATTGTAATGTAGGTTAACACTCCCGTGCATGATCAAGTCGCAGGGTCGGGTTTGACACACATCCTTCTAACACAGCTATGATTGTGCTATCAACCGACGCAAGCTGCCACTCACCATCAATTGGGGGTATACTGCTTTAAATAGATCTTGTTTCACTCTCAGCTGTGAGTCGATGGACAAACCACAGGGGCGAAATTCAATCCAATTGAGCCTCCCGTTAAGACTAACAGGTCTGAATATGTTTCGCAGGTGATGTTGGGGAAAAGGAATTTTTGAAGAGTTAAGAATTTTTTTATTGCATGTGCTGGATTTAAGGAGTTGAATGGACCTTTCTCTCCGTGAAACCCTGACACGCATATCATGTTACCTATTAATACATGCATTTTATATTCACAGAATACGGCCCGCCACCTCATTTTGCACATGAACCAGGTAAAGAAATACATTCATTTTTTACAATATTGGAAGCCCATTCCCAACCAATCAAATCCTCTGTTGCAATGACAAGTAAACTCAAATACCAATTCTCACACAGAACAGTGTCAGGACCAATACAATTGGCCAGTCTGTCTGTTTTTTCATGGTATTGGTTTGAAGACCAAATAGTGGGCAGGACACTGGGGAGAAAATGCCTGTTCTTGTTCAAACACTTCCAATGGGATCATTTGCATCTACCTAACAAGGCAGATGAGGCCTCGATTTAAGATCTTAACATACATAAGAACATAAGAAATAGAAGCAGGACTAGGCCATTGGGCCCCTTCAGCCTGCTCCGCCATTCAATACGATCATGGCTTATCTGATCATGGACTCAGCTCCACTTCCCCGCTCGCTCTCTATAACCCCTTATTCCCTGATCGGTTAAGAAACTGTCTATCCATGCCTTAAATTTATTCAATGTCCCAGCTTCCACAGCTCTCTGAGGCAGCGAATTCCACAGATTTACAACCCTCCGAGAGAAGAAATTCCTCCACATCTCTGTTTTAAATGGGCGGCCCCTTATTCTAAGATTATGCCCCCTAGTTCTAGTCTCCCCCATCAGTGGAAACATCCTCTCTGCATCCACCTTGTCAAGCCCCCTCAATCTTATACGTTTCTATAAGATCACCTTTCATTCTTCTTAATTCCAATGAGTAGAGGCCCAGCCTACTCAACCTTTCCTCACAAGTCAACCCTCTCATCTCCGGAATCAACCGAGTGAACCTTCTCTGAACTGCCTCCAAAGCAAGTATATTCTTTCTATTGTCTATTAATACATGCATTTTGTATTCACAGAATACATCTTTCCACCTCATTTTGAACCTGCAGAAGGTAAAGAAATATTCATTTTCTACATTAGAAGCCCATTCCCAACCAATCAAATCCTCTGCAATGGCAAGTAAACTCAAATACCAATTCTCACACAGAACAGTGTCAGGACCAATACAATTGGCCAGTATATTTTTTCCCCCCGCAGAGAAGTTGTTTCAAGATGAGTTGAATGGATAGTTCTACTGTGGGAAGTTTGTGCTTTCCAGATATGAACAGCATTCTCTGAATGTTTCCCAGGTGATGTTTCCACAGGGAATTTTTGCAAGTGTTGACACTGTGGTGGATTTAAAGAGTTGAATATGCTTTTCCTCTCTTTGAAAACCCTTATAATCGTATCACTGTGCCGATTAATAAATGTGTTTTGTTATCCACAGAATTCGACGTTTACTGAGCTAAAACAGGTAAGGGGATTATTAATCCAGGCTTCTGGATCAAACATCCAGTGACATAACCACTACACAGGTGCAATGTCCCGAATCCGGAACTCCCAAAACCGGAATTGTCCGAAAACATTTTGCGCATCGCTGACAGAATCGTCCGAAACCTGGAATCATTGTCCGAATACCGAACATTTTTGAGGCTAAACTCATTTGGTCGAGGATTCCGGATTTCAGACTATCGATTTTCTTGTCTGAAATCCGGCAAAAAACAAAAGCCTGGAACGGATTTGGTCCCGAGAATTCTGGATTTCAGATGTTGTACCTGTACTACCATAGCCGATATATTTTCAAATCAGGATGGTGCGTGACTCGGAGGGGAACGTGGAGGTGATGGTGTTCCCATGCGCCTGCTGCGCTTGTCCTTCGAGACGGTAGAGGTCACGGGTTTGGGAGGTGCTGCCGAAGAAGCCTTGGCGAGTTGCTGCAGTGCATCCTATAGACGGTGCACACTGAAGCCACGGTGCGCCGATGGAGAGAGCAAGTGTTGAAGGCGGTGGGTAGCGTGCCGATCAAGTGGGCTGCTTTGTCCTGGATGTTGTCGAGCTTCTCGAGTGTTGTTGGAGCTGCACTCATCCAGGCAAGTGGAGAATATTCCTTCTTGTGCCTTGTAGATGATGGAAAGGCTTTGGGGAGTTAGGTGGTGTGACACTCGCCGCAGAATACCCAGCCTCTGACCCGCTCTTGTAGCCACAGTATTTATGTGGCTGGTCCAGTTAAGTTTCTGGTCAATGGTGACCCCCAGGACGTTGATGGTGGGGGATTCGGCGATGGTAATGCTGAATGGAAAGGGGAGGTGGTTAAAACTTTCTCTTGTTGGAAATAGTCATTGCCTGGCACTTGTGTGTTGGAAAATGTGAGGTTATGCAGTTTGGCACAAAAAAATCAAAGAGCAAGTTATTATTTAAATGGAGAAAAATTGCAAAGTGCTGCAGTGCAGCGGGACCTTGGGGTCCTGGTGCATGAAACACAAAAGGTTAGTATGCAGATACAGCAAGTAATCAGGAAGGCCAATGGAATCTTGGCCTTTACTGCAAAGGGGATGGAGTATAAAAGCAGAAAAGTCTTGCTGCAGTTATACGAAGATGAGGAGAAATTTGTAAATCTATGGAATTCTCTGCCCTAGAAAGCTGTGGAGGCTGGGTCATAGAAACATAGAAAATAGGTGCAGTAGCAGGTCATTCAGCCCTTCTAGCCTGCACCGCCATTCAATGAGTTCATGGCTGAACATGAAACTTCAGTACCCCCTTCCTGCTTTCTCGCCGTACCCCTTGATCCCTCGAGTAGTAAGGACTTCATCGAACTCCCTTTTTGAATATATTTAGTGAATTGGCCTCAACAACTTTCTGTGGTAGAGAATTCCACAGGTTCACCACTCTCTGGGTGAAGAAGTTCCTCCTCATCTCGGTCCTAAATGGCTTACCCGTTATCCTTAGACTGTGTCCCCTGGTTCTGGACTTCCCCAACATTGGGAACATTCTTCCTGCATCTAAACTGTCTAACCCCGTCAGAATTTTAAACGTTTCTATGAGGTCCCCTCTCATTCTTCTGAACTCCAGTGAATTCAAGCCCAGTTGATCCAGTCTTTCTTGATAGGTCAGTCCCACCATCCCGGGAATCAGTCTGGTGAATCTTCACTGCACTCCCTCAATAGCAAGAATGTCCTTCCTCAAGTTAGGAGAACAAAACTGTACACAATACTCCAGGTGTGGCCTCACCAAGGCCCTGTACAACTGTAGCAACACCTCTCTGCCACTGTACTCAAATCCCCTCGCTATGAAGGCCAACATGCCATTTGCTTTCTTAACCGCCTGCTGTACCTGCATGCCAACCTTCAATGACTGATGTACCATGACACCCAGGTCTCGTTGCACCTTCCCTTTTCCTAATCTGTCACCATTCAGATAATAGTCTGTCTCTCTGTTTTTACCACCAAAGTGGATAACCCCACATTTATCCACATTATACTTCATCTGCCATTCATTTGCCCACTCACCTAACCTATCCAAGTCACTCTGCAGCCTCATAGCATCCTCCTCGCAGCTCACACTGCCACCCAACTTAGTGTCATCCGCAAATTTGGAGATACTACATTTAATCCCCTCGTCTAAATCATTAATGTACAGTGTAAACAGCTGGGGCCCCAGCACAGAACCTTACGGTACCCCACTAGTCACTGCCTGCCATTCTGAAAAGTACCCATTTACTCCTACTCTTTGCTTCCTGTCTGACAACCAGTTCTCAATCCATGTCAGTACACTACCCCCAATCCCATGTGCTTTAACTTTGCACATTAATCTCCTGTGTGGGACCTTGTCGAAAGCCTTCTGAAAGTCCAAATACACCACATCAACTGGTTTTCCTTTGTCCACTTTACTGGAAACATTCTCAAAAAATTCCAGGAGATTTGTCAAGCATGATTTCCCTTTCACAAATCCATGCTGACTTGAACCTATCATGTCACCATTTTCCAAATGCGCTGCTATGACATCCTTAATAATTGATTCCATCATTTTACCCACTACTGAGGTCAGGCTGACCGGTCTATAATTCCCTGTTTTCTCTCTCCCTCCTTTTTTAAAAAGTGGGGTTACATTGGCTACCCTCCACTCCATAGGAACTGATCCAGAGTCAATGGAATGTTGGAAAATGACTGTCAATGCATCCGCTATTTCCAAGGCCACCTCCTTAAATACTCTGGGATGCAGTCAATCAGGCCCTGGGGATTTATCGGCCTTCAATCCCATCAATTTCCCCAACACAATTTCCCGACTAATAAAGATTTCCCTCAATTCCTCCTCCTTACTAGACCCTCTGACCCCTTTTATATCTGGAAGGTCGTTTGTGTCCTCCTTAGTGAATACCGAACCAAAGTACTTGTTCAATTGGTCTGCCATTTCTTTGTTCCCCGTTATGACTTCCCCTGATTCTGACTGCAGGGGACCTACGTTTGTCTTTACTAACCTTTTTCTCTTTACATACCTGTAGAAACTTTTGCAATCCGTCTTAATGTTCCCTGCAAGCTTCTTCTCGTACTCCATTTTCCCTGCCCAGTCAAACCCTTTGTCCTCCTCTGCTGAGTTCTAAATTTCTCCCAGTCCCCAGGTTCGCTGCTATTTCTGGCCAATTTGTATGCCACTTCCTTGGCTTTAATACTATCCCTGATTTCCCTAAGATAGCCACGGTTGAGCCACCTTCCCTTTTTTATTTTTACGCCAGACAGGAATGTGCAATTGTTGTAGTTCATCCATACGGTCTCTAAATGTCTGCCATTGCCCATCCACAGTCAACCCCTTAAGTATCATTCGCCAATCTATCCTAGCCAAGTCACGCCTCATACCTTCAAAGTTACCCTTCTTTAAGTTCTGGACCATGGTCTCTGAATTAACTGTTTCATTCTCCATCCTAATGCAGAATTCCATCATATTATGGTCACTCTTCCGCAAGGGGCCTCGCACAATGAGATTGCTAATTAATCCTCTCTCATTACACAACACCCAGTCTAAGATGGCCTCCCCCCGAGTTGGTTCCTCGACATATTGGTCGAGAAAACCATCCCTTATGCACTCCAGGAAATCCTCCTCCACCGTATTGCTTCCAGTTTGGCTAGCCCAATCTATGTGCATATTAAAGTCACCCATTATAACTGCTGCACCTTTATTGCATGCACTCCTAATTTCCTGTTTGATGCCCTCCCCAACATCACTACTACTGTTTGGAGGTCTGTACACAACTCCCACTAACGTTTTTTGCCCTTTGGTGTTCTGCAGCTCTACCCATATAGATTCCACATCATCCAAGCTAATGTCTTTCCTAACTATTGTATTAATCTCCTCTTTAACCAGCAATGCTACCCCACCTCCTTTTCCTTTTATTCTATCTTTCCTGAATGTTGAATACCCCTGGATATTGAGTTCCCAGCCCTGATCATCCAAGAGCCACGTCTCCGTAATCCCAATCACATCATATTTGTTAACATCTATTTGCACAGTTAATTCATCCACCTTATTGCGGATACTCCTTGCATTAAGACACAAAGCCTTCAGGCTTGTTTTTTTAACACCCTTTGTCCTTTTAGAATTTTGCTGTACAGTGGCCCTTTTTGTTCTTTGCCTTGGGTTTCTCTGCCCTCCACTTTTCCTCATCTCCTTTCTGTCTTTTGCTTTTGCCTCCTTTTTGTCTCCCTCTGTCTGCCTGCATTGGTTCCCATCCCCCTGCCATATTAGTTTAACTCTTCCCCAACAGCACTAGCAAACACTCCCCCTAGGACATTGGTTCCGGTCCTGCCCAGGTGCAGACTGTCCGGTTTGTACTGGTCCCACCTCCCCCAGAACCGGTTCCAATGCCCCAGGAATTTGAATCTCTCCCTGCTGCACCACTGCTCAAGCCACGTATTCATCTGTGCTATCCTGTGATTCCTACTCTGACTAGCACGTGGCACTGGTAGCAATCCCGAGATTACTACTTTTGAGGTCCTACTTTTTAATTTAGCTCCTAGCTCCTTAAATTTGTTTCGTAGGACCTCATCCCCTCAAGCCTGCTTCGCTATTTAATAGGATCATGGCTGATCCAATCATGGACTCAGGTTCACTTCCCTGCCCACTCCCCATAACCCCTTATTCCCTTATCTGTTAAGAATTGATTCAATGACCCAGCTTCCACAGCTCTCTGATGAAGTAAATTCCACAGATTTATAAACCTCAGAGAAGAAATTCCTCCTCATCTCAGTTTTAAATGGGCAGCCCCTTATTCTAAGATTATGCCCCCTAGTTCTAGTCTCCCCCATCAGTGGAAGCATCCTCTCTGCATCCACCTTGTCAAGCCCCCTCATAATCTTATGTTTCGATAAGATCACCTCTCATTCTTCTGAATTCCAATCAGTAGGGGCCCAACCTCCTCAACCTTTCCTCGTAAGTCAACCCCCTCATCTCCGGAATCAACCGAGTGAACCTTCTCTGAATTGCCTCCAAAGCAAGTATATCCTTTCATAAATATGGAAACCAAAAGTGTACGCAGTATTCCAGGTGTGGCCTCACCAATACCCTGCTTTTATACTCCATCCCCTTTGCAATAAAGGCCAAGATTCCATTGGCCTTCCTGATCACTTGCTGTACCTGCATACTAACCTTTTGTTTCATGCACAAGTACCCCCAGGTCCCGTTGTACTGCAGCACTTTGCAATTTTTCTCCATTTAAATAATAACTTGCTCTTTGATTTTTTTGTGCCAAACTGCATAACCTCACATTTCCCACATTATACTCCATCTGCCAAATTTGTGCCCACTCACTTTGCCTGTCTATGTCCTTTTGCAGATTTTTTTTGTGTCCTCCTCACACATTGCTTTTCCTCCCATCTATGTATCATCAGCAAACTTGGCTACATTACACTCACTCCCTTCATCCAAGTCGTTAATATAGATTGTAAATAGTTGGGGTCCCAGCACCGATCCCTGCGGCACCCCACTATTGCCAAACCGAGAATGAACCATTCATCCCGACTCTCCGTTTTCTGTTAGTTAGCCAATCCTCTATCCATGCTAATATATTACCCCCAACCCCATGAACTTTTATTGCAGTCCGTGTGGTGAAGGTGCTCCCACATAGAAACATAGAAATTTACAGTGCAGAAGGAGGCCATTTCGGCCCATCGTGTCCACGCCAGCCGACAAAGAGCCGCACGCCCTCGGTCAGCAGCCCTGAAGGTTATAGATAAACCTATGAACAATGAACAATGGCGGAAAGGTAAAGAACACCCAGCCCAACCAGTCCGCCCCACACAACTGCGACACCCCTTACACTGAAACATTCTACACTCCACCCCAACCGGAGCCATGTGATCTCCTGGAAGAGGCAAAAACCAGATAAAAACTTAGGCCAATTTAGGGAGAAAAAAATCTGGGAAAATTCCTCTCCGACCCATCCAGGCAATCGAAACTAGTCCAGGAGATCACCCTGGCCGTATTTGATTCCCTGCAGTACTTATCATTATATCTGCGCTGGCCAACAAGAGGTTATCCAGTCTAATTCCAATTACCAGCTCTAGGTCCGTAACCCTACAGGTTGCTGCACTTTAAGTGCTCATCCAACCATCTCTTAAAAGTGGTGAGGGTTTCTGCATCCACCACTCTTCCAGGCAGCGAGTTCCAGATCCCCACAACCCTCTGCATGAAGAAGCCCCCCCCCCCAACTCTCAAATCCCCTCTAAACCTTCCACCAACCACCTTAAAACTATTCCCCCTCGTAATAGACCCCTCCACCAATGGAAATAGACCTTCCTATCCACTATGTCCAGGCCCCTCAATATTTGGTACATCCCAATCAGGTCTCCTCTCTACCTCCTATGTTCCAATGAGAACAAACAAAGCAGTGAGCGCTCCACAAATGTGATTCAGTGACTGCGAAACATACTTTCACGGCCTGTGGGTGCTGTATAAATTCAACGTCGTTCCTCTTGCAATCAAACGAAAACATTTCCATAAGCATCGATTCAAAGAGAGAAATGCTCCTGGTGCTGTTGGTTGTGACACTGTCCAAACACACACACAAAGAACTTTACTGCACAACCAAGCAATCGCCGGCATCAATTAAATCTTGCACTAGCAATGGTCAATGCCTTCAGGAGAGGAAGGGAAACAATTAGAGTGTGGAAGACACACTTAGCTGAGCAAATTGGAATCAAAGCTCGTTGATTTATCATGTTTGTTTAATGATTTTCAGAAAACTCCACAGGATAAATGACTCATGGGAGCCAACTTCAGGAATGAACATTCTTTCTGAATGGGATTGGTGACGAAATAGCTACTTCTGCTCTTCTCTTTTCGAATTTACTTCAAAGGAAAATCGCAATTCTTCTTCTTTCTCATGATTAATACCGACACGGAGACTGGGGGTGGCGGTGGCTTGACTGCTTCAGTGATTGTCTCAGTATCAAATCAATAATTGCTTGAAAGGCACAGCTATTCATCATTGGTGGCAATGGGATAATAACACTGGAATACAACTCAATGATGAAAGACCCTTTGTTTTAATTGGAACCATCAGAACGTCCCCCAAATCACACCAATCCTTTGGGGAAACTGATGGTCATTGCTTATGAGTCACTGGAGTTCTTTTAAAAAAAAGCTAATCAAAAAATAATTGTGTAGAATTATATGAAAAGTACTGCCAAGATAATACTAATGCTTCCAACCTGTGATTGTTGAGATGTTGCAGGAACTAAAGTGACTTATTGTACATAAGAACATAAGAAATAGGAGCAGGAGTCGGCCATACGACCCCTCGAGCCTGCTCAGCTATTTAATACGATCATGGCTGATCTGATCATGGACGCAAGTCCACTTCCCCGCCCGTTCCCCATAACCCCTTATTCCCTTATCTGTTAAGAAACTGTCTATCTCTGTCTTAAATTTATTCAATGTCCCAGATTGCACAGCTCTCTGAAGCAGCGAATTCCACAGATTTACAATCCTCGGAGAAGAAATTCCTCCACATCTCAGTTTTAAATGGGCGGCCCCTTATTCTAAGATTGTGCCCCTTTGTTCTAGTCTCCCCCATCAGTGGAAACATCCTCTCTGCATCCACCTCGTCAAGCCCCCTCATAATCTTATACGTTTCGATACGATCACCTCTCATTCTTCTGAATTCCAATGTGTAGAGGCCCAACCTCCTCAACCTTTCCTCATGTCAACCCCCTCATCTCCGGAATCAACCGAGTGAACCTTCTCTGAACTGCCTCCAAAGCAAGTATATCCTTTCGCAAACATGGAAACCAAAACTGCACGCAGTATAATACCCTGTATAAACTGTAGCAAGATTTCCCTGCTTTTATACTCCATCCCCTTTGTAATAAAGGCCAAGATTCCATTGGCCTTCCTGATCACTTGCTATACCTGCATACTAACCTTTTGTTTCATACACAAGTACCCCCAGGTCCCGCTGTACTGCAGCACTTTGCAATTTTTCTCCATTTAAATAATAACTTGCTCTTGGATTTTTTTTCTGCCAAAGTGCATGTACAAATGAAAGTACACTTTCCATTTGTACTTAGAATTAGTTTAAAATCATGTCCTCACCCTATGAGAACTCCTCTCGTCAAGATATGTGGTGACCCCATGATGTGTGGTGATCCCATACATATCTGAGGGAGGCCTTGTTCTGTTGGGTATTTGGAGTTCAATTGTAACCATATTCTGAAGAGAATGTGTAAACATATTCAAAAGAGATCTTCATCAATACACTTAGTATGTCTACCCACAGTGACCAAGGGGAATAAGAACATAAGAATTAGAAGCAGGAGTAGGCCATTCGGCCCCTCGAGCGTGCTCCGCCATTCAATAAGCTCATGGCTGATCTTCTACCTCAACTCTACCACAACACCTGCACTATCCCCGTATTCCTTGATTCCCTTAATATCCAAAAATCTATCAATCTCGGTCTTGAACATATTCAATGGCTGAGCCTCCACAGCCCTCTGGGGCAGAGAATTCCAAAGATTCACCACCCTCTGAGCGAAGAAATTTCTCGTCATCTCAGTCCTAAATCCCTTATCCTGAGATTGTGACCCCTGGTTCTAGACTCTCCAGCCCGGGGGAAACATCCTCCCTGCATCCACCCGGTTGTAAAGTGCCTAACCGAAAGATGAGGTGCTGTTCCTCGAGCTACCATTGAGCTTCATTAGAACAGTGTCGGAGGCCGAGGACGGAGAAGGCAGAGTGTGAGTGGGGCGGAGAATTAATGTGGAAGCTCGGGGTCACACTTGCAGACTGAACGGAGGTGTTCAGCAAAGCGAGCACCCGATCTGTGTTTGGTCTCCCCAATGTAGAGGAGACCCCATCGTGAGCAGTGAATACAGTATACTAAATTGAAAGTAGTACAGATTTGGCCTTTCTGCCAAAATCCCACTTCTGGCAGGGTAGATAATGAGAAATTCTTTCCTCAGGTGGGGGAGTCCAGAACACGGAGCCACAAGCTGTTAAGAGCTCTATATCCGCGATAGGAGTACATTGTATAAAATGTCAGAATGACCAAGGCAAGGTGGTATAGCTTTAGGAAATCTGTAAAGGCAGTTAAAGACTCCCGGTCTGGAAGGATAAAAGGAAGGAAATTAATTCAGGGAATTGAGGGGGGTTGGAGAGAGAAGGAATCTTCTCCTTGGCTGTGAAGAGAGTGTCAGAATGGTTTCTGCAAAAAGAACGGCGATCTGATCACCTCTAGTGCGCATTCAATGTGTCTGTAACCCTGGGTTTTAAGCCGCAAAACAAATATAGGAAGTAACCAAGAGGTTTGAAGACTGAACTGGGAATTCTTCTCTTGCTAAACACCCTGGTAGAAAGCTTGAGAAGCTCACATTTACCCGGGGGATGCTGCTGCCACAATCACATTTGTTCTTCTTACTCCACATGAAGATTTGCGGTTGAAGACACGATTAATGCAACTGAGGATGTTAAGTATAGGGTTTATGAGATAGCTGTGACCTCAATTTACCCATGGAAACAATCTCCTTACCTGGACCATTCACATATCAGAAGGAACCTGGGTTACAATCAGTTCCAGTCGAGTTGGGGTTAATACGGTTCCAGTGGAGCTGGGTTTAATTCGGTTCCAGTAGAGTTGGGGTTAATTCGGTTCCAGTGGAGCTGGGTTTAATTCGATTCCAGTAGAGTTGGGGTTAATTCGGTTCCAGTTGAGTTGGGTTTAATTTGGTTCCAGTGGAGCTGGGTTTAATTCGGTTCCAGTTGAGTTGGATTACAATCAGTTCCAGTTGAGTTGGGTTTAATTTGGTTCCAGTGGAGCTGGGTTTAATTCGGTTCCAGTTGAGTTGGATTACAATCGGTTCCAGTTGAGTTGGGTTACATTCGGTTCCAGTTGAGTTGGGTTGAATTCAGTTCCAGTTGAGTTGGGTTAATTCGGTTCCAGTTGAGTTGGGTTATATTCGGTTCCAGTTGAGTTGGGTTACATTCGGTTCCAGTTGAGTTGGGTTGAATTCGGTTGCAGTCGAGTTGGGTTACAATCGGTTCCAGTTGCATGGGGTTAATTCGGTTTCAGTTGGGTCAGGTTACAATCGGTTCCAGTTGTGTTGGGTTACATATGGCTTCAGTTGGTTTGGGTTACATTTGGTTGATTTGATGGGCAGTTCCCTTTCGATGATGCTTCAAAGTGATTGCCCAATCTGTACGTGAGATCGATTGAAGTTGTGTTGTGTGTTGTCACTGACTTGTAATGTAATTGTGTCATTAATTGGATAATAAAAATGGATTAGAACTCAAAGCAATCGTCTCCTCCTTTTAGTTCCTTGGGGCATTACCGCTCATAGATCCTCATTTCCATCCCATCACAAGGGAATACTTTTGTTTCACTTTCAAAAGCCATGTCAGATACAATACAAATCAAAGGGCCAGCAGGTGACTCTTTAAAACCCACAGAGAGCTACTCTCAGTTTATTGCAAGGGGGATGGAGTATAAAAGCAGAGAAGTCTTGCTACAACTGTACAGGATATTGGTGAGATCACATCTGGAGTACTGTGTACAGTTTTGGTTTCCATATTTACAAAAGGACATACTTGCTTTGGAGGTAGTTCAGAGAAGGTTCACTCGGTTGATTCCGGAGATGAGGGGGTTGATTTATGAGGAAAGGTTGAGTAGCTTGGGCCTCTACTCATTGCAATTCAGAAGAATGAGAGGTGATCTTATTGAAACTTGTAAGATAATGATGGAGCTCGACAAGGTGGATGCAGAGAGGATGTTTCCACTGATGGGGGAGACTAGAACGAGGGTGCATAATCTTAGAATAAGGGGCCGCCCATTTAAAACTGAGATGAGGAGGAATTTCTTCTCTCAGAGGGTTGTATATCTGTGGAATTCGCTGCCTCAGAGAGCTGTGGAAGCCGGGACATTGAATAAATTTAAGGCAGAGATAGACAAATTTTTGAGCGATAAGGGCAGGGAAGTGGAGTTGAGTCCATGATCAGATCAGCCATGATCTTATTGAATGGCGGAGCAGGCTCGAGGGGCCGAATGGCTGACTCCTGCTCAGTATTTCTTATGTTAGTTCCCTCGAGGTGACACTTCATACAGTCATTCCGAAATCTGTTGACAACATGTTCTCGTTTAGATATTTCATGGCAATGTTGGAAGGTGTGTTCATCGTCGCATAAGAAGAGGACACAGAGACCTTCATCAACATCATAAATCCCTCAGCCGTTCCAACCTTTGTCAATTCCCCCGAACTCCACCCCCCCAGCTATTGCACCCCACAGTTTCCCTGTTACTGATCATCCCTGGGACCAGAAGTTCAAAGCACTTTTTTTTTCTGTTCCGATATTTGAATTGAAGTAGAATGTAGACTTTAACTCACTTTGTTTCCTCACATGTAAACATAGAAACATATAAAATAAGTGCAGGAGTAGGCCATTTGGCCCTTCGAGCCTGCACCACCATTCAATAAGATCATGGCTGATCATTCACCTCAGTACCCCTTTCCTGCTTTCTTTCCATACTCCTTGCTCCCTTTAGCCGTAAGGGCCATATCTAACTCCCTCTTGAATATATCCAATGAATTGGCATCAACAACTCTCTGCGGTAGGGAATTCCACAGGTTAACAACTCTCTGAGTGAAGAAGTTCTCCTCATCTCAGTCCTAAATGGCTTACCCTTTATCCTTAGACTATGCCCCCTGGCTCTGGACTTCCCCAACATCGGGAACATTCTTCCTGCACCTAACCTGTCCAGTCGCGTCAGAATTTGATATGTTTCTATGAGATCCCCTCTCATCCTTCTAAACTCCAGTGAATACAGGCCCAGTCGATCCAGTCTCTCCTCATATGTCAGTCCTGCCATCCCGGGAATTAGTCTAGTGAACCTTCGCTGCATTACCTCAATAGCAAGAACATCCTTCCTCAGATTAGGAGACCAAAACCGAACACAATATTCCAGGTGAGGCCTTACTAAGGCCCTGTACAACTGCAGTAAGACTTCCCTGTTCCTATGCTCAAATCACCCAGCTATGAAGGCCTTCTTCACCACTTGCTGTACCTGCATGCCAACTTTCAATGACTGATGTACCATGACACCCAGGTCTCGTTGCACCTCCCCTTTTCCTAATCTGCCACCATTCAGATAATATTCTGCCTTTGTGTTTTTGCCACCAAAGTGGATAACCTCACATTTATCCAAATTATACTGCATCTGCCATGCATTTGCCCACTCACGTCCTCCTCACAGCTCACACCGCCACCCAGCTTAGTGTCATCTACAAACCTGGAGATATTACACTCAATTCCATCATCCAATTCAATAATGTATATTGTAAATAGCTGGGGTCCCAGCACTGAGCCCTGCGGCACCCCACTAGTCACTGCCTACCATTCTGAAAAGGACCCGTTTATCCTGACTCTCTGCTTCCTGTCTGCCAACCAGTTCTCTATCCACGTCAGTCCATTACCCCCAATACCATGTGCTTTAATTTTGCACACCAATCTCTTGTGTGGGACCTTGTCAAAAACCTTTTGAAAGTCTAAATATACATCCACTGGTTCTCCCTTGTCCACTCTACTAGTTACATCCTCAAAAAATTCTAGAAGATTTGTCAAGCAGTATTTCCCTTTTATAAATCCATGCTGACTTGGACCGATCCCGGCACTGCTTTCAAAATGTGCTGCTATTTCATCTTTAATAATTGATTCCAACATTTTCCCCACGACTGATGTCAGGCTAACCCGTCTATAATTACCCGTTTTCTCTCTCCCTCCTTTCTTAAAAAGTGGTGTTACATTAGCTGCCCTCCAGTCCATAGGAACCGATCCAGAGTCGATGGACTGTTGGAAAATGATCATCAATGCATCCACTATTTCTAGGGCTACTTCCTTAAGTACTCTGGGATGCAGACTATCAGGCCCCGGGGATTTACAGGGATGTGAGTCGGGAAAAGTTGTACGACATGGGAGTGTACGATAACGTTGGTCCGGGGAAGCAGAGGTGAGGGGTGCTCAATAATGTCGCTACACATTTAGTGCAAGCACATCTCTCGTCAATAGTATGGACGACGTGCAGCTGCAGATGCAGGTTAGCTGTTTAAATTTGATTTTATGTTTTAAAGTTTAATTTGTTTTTTAATTGCCGGTGCTTTTAGTGTCCCCTTCCCTTTTATAGGGGGCACTGGGGAAAAATTGTGATTTTAGTGCCCAAAAAAAAACCAAAAAAAAAAGAAAAACACAAAAAAAAAACAACAAAAAAAAAAGGAAAAAAAAGGGACTTGTAAATGTCTGGTGTGTCACCCAGATCGGGTGGCACCGTTTAATGTTTTATGTTTTACAGATAAATAAAAAAAATTAAAAAAATTAAAGGACCAGTTGCGGAAGATCCTGGGGTAAGGGAACGAAGTGGTAGGGTCGGAGCTAAAGGAGGACCAGGCGATGACTATTCGCTTAAAAGAGGTCATCGCGGAGCTGGAGACACATGCTAAAATGGTTAATGAATTGATACAGGAGGATAGGAATGTCCCGGCACAGGCAGCCATGAATGGAGTTTGCATGTTGTACAGTGCCTAGACGAGGGACGCAGTAATTTGGAGGACATCCAGCAAGGTCACTTTTTAACATGTGCCCACTCCTCTCCTTGTGCGTCTCACAAATTATGCACTAACTGCTAATTATTATATAAAATCTAAGTTTTAAATACTAAAGATTTGCATTTATCCCAACTTTCACAACCACCTGACATCTCAAAGCGCTTTACAGCCAATGAAGTACTTTTGGAGTGTAGTCGCTGTTGTCATGTGGGAAATGCGGCAGCCAATTTGCGCACAGCAAGCTCCCACAAACAGCAATGCGACAATGACCCAGATAATCTGTTTTTGTTATGTTGATTGAGGGATAAATATTGGTCCCAGGACACCGGGGAGAAGTCCCCTGCTCTTCCTCGAAATAGTGCCATGGAATCTTTAACCTATACCCGAGAGCAGACGGGGCCTCGGTTTAACGACTCATCTGAAAAATGGCATCTCTGACAGTGCAGTGCCCCCTCAGTACTGCCCCTCCGACAGTGCTGTGCTCCCTCAGTACTGCCCCTCCGACCGTACGGCGCTCCCTCAGTACCGCCCCTCCGACAGTGCAGCACTCCCTCAGTACTGCCCCTCCGACAGTGCGGCGCTCCCTCAGTACTACCCCTCCGACCGTGCGGCGCTCCTTTAGTACTGCACCTCCGACAGTGCAGCGCTCCCTCAGTACTGCCCCTCCAACAGTGCGGCGCTCCCTCAGTACTGTCTCTCTGACAGTGCGGCGCTCCCTCAGTACAGCCCCTCCAACAGCGCAGTATGGCGCTCCCTCAGCACTGCACTGGAGTGTCAGCCTAGATTTATGTGCTCAAATCCCTGGAGTGGGACTCGAACCCACAACCTTCTGACTCAGAGGCGAGTGTGCTACCCCCTGAGAACATAAGAACATAAGCCTGCTCCGCCATTCAACAAGATCATGGCTGATCTGACCGTGGACTCAGCTCCACTTACCCGCCCGCTCCCCATAACCCTTAATTCCCTTATTGGTTAAAAATCTATCTATCTGTGACTTGAATATATTCAATGAGCTAGCCTCAACTGCTTCCTTGGGCAGAGAATTCCACAGATTCACAACCCTCTGGGAGAAGAAATTCCTTCTCAACTCGGTTTTAAATTGGCTCCTCCGTATTTTGAGGCTGTGCCCCCTAGTTCTAGTCTCCCCGACCAGTGCAAACAACCTCTCTGCCTCTATCCCTTTCATTATTTTAAATGTTTCTATAAGATCACCCCTCATCCTTCTGAACTCCAACGAGTAAAGACCCAGTCTACTCAATCTATCATCATAAGGTAACTCCCTCATCTCCGGAATCAGCCTAGTGAATCGTCTCTGTACTCCCTCCAAAGCTAGTATATCCTTCCTTAAGTAAGGTGACCAAAACTGCACGCAGTCCTCCAGGTGCGGCCTCACCAATACCCTGTACAGTTGCAGCAGGACCTCCCTGCTTTTGTACTCCATCCCTCTCGCAATGAAGGCCAACATTCCATTCGCCTTCCTGATTACCTGCTGCACCTGCAAACTAACTTTTTGGGATTCATGCACAGTGTCTGATTAAGGTTAACGGGTCCTTGACGGCGCCCCTTCGCTTTGGGAGAGGGTTGCGCCAGGGATGCCCCATGTCCGGCCAGTTATACGCCGTTTGCGTGGAGCCTTTCCTGCGCCTCCTGCGGACGAGGTTGACGGGACTGGCTCTGCAAGGGCCGGGCGTGGAGGTCGTCCTCTCGGCTTACGCCGATGACGTGCTCCTCGCGGTAGAGGATCCCGCTGACCTGCGGAGGATGCACGAGTGCCAGGAGATTTACTCGGCCGCGTCCTCCGCCAGAATCAACTGGGAAAAATGTTCCGGACTCCTGGTGGATCAGTGGCGGGTGGGCTCTCTGCCGGAGGAGCTCAGGCCTTTTGCCTGGAGCACGACCCATCTCCTCTATCTGGGAGTCTACCTTAGCCCCGACGAGGAAGCCTGGCCGGCGAACTGGCAGGAGCTGGAGGCCAAGGTCGCCGCTCGCCTCGGGCGCTGGACAGGACTGCTCCGAGTGCTGTCCTACAGGGGTCGAGCGCTCGTCATAAACCAGCTGGTGGCCGCCATGTTGTGGTACCGGCTGGTCACTTTGACCCCTCCCCCTGCGTTTGTCGCCAAGATACAGAAGAAGCTGGTGGACTTCTTCTGGAACAACAGGAAGCACTGGATCTCTGCGGCGGTCTTGAGACTCCCACTTGGGGAGGGCGGTCAGTCGTTGGTGTGCGTCAGCGCCCAGCTCGCGACTTTCCGTCTTCAGACCCTGCAGAGATACCTTTACGTCGAGCCCCCTCCTAGGTGGCGTGCTCTGGCGACGTATTTCTTCCGCCAGCAGCACGGCCTCAATTACGACACGCAGCTCCTGTTTGTGAGCTTGGGGGGGCGTCAGGACCGCCCTCCGGGAGCTGCCTGTCATTTACAAGGAACTCATCAGGGTCTGGAACAAAGTCTCCACCAAGCGCAGCTCTCCCCCGGCTGGAGTGGCGGCCGTCCTGCAGGAGCCGCTGCTCGGGAATCCGTACCTCCACGACCAAGGTTTTAAGTGGCGGTCGGACGAGAGGGCTGTGGTTGGTGAGGTGACCAGGGTCAGGGACCTGCTCGATGGCGGAGGAGCGGGCTGGATGGCGCCAGACCCGCTGGCCAGGCGCCTAAATTCTGCCAACGTCCGCCACGCGGCCGATGCCATCGAGTCGCTAAAAAGAGCTCTGGGCCCCGACTCCGTTAGGTGCATCGAGGAGGCTCAAGCACGTGGGGAGATCCCGTCCAAACTGACCCCCGTCCGGACGGAATTCCTCATCGGCGCCAAACCCCGGAACCTCCCTCGGGGGCCGGCGCCTCACAACTTGAGCCGCCTCGAGGAAATCCCCTCCGTGCCTTTCAGTTCTGCGCGGAGGGGTTTCCTGTACAGGCTGCTCCTGCACACTCTCAACTTTGCCATTCTCGCCTGCCGTCCGAACACGCCATGGCGTACCATCTTGCCGTCCGGAGGAGGCGAGGGTCCCCGATGGAGGGCACTCTCCGCGGGAGTCCTCCCAGTATTTATCGGGGACTTGGCCTGGAGGGTGGTGCACGGAGCAGTCCCATGCAATAAATTTTTAAGCCGGTTCACGGGCTCCCAGGCCGCCTGCAATTTCTGCGGTCTGGAAGAGTCCGTGTTCCATGTTTTTATTGAGTGCACGAGGTTGCAGCCCCTGTTTTGTTATTTAAAGGGGCTGCTCCTGAAATTCTGGCTGCACTTCAGTCCCACACTCCTGATCTTCGGGCACCCTGTGCGGAGGGGAGCGGGTAGGTCCGAGGGCCTCCTCGTAGGACTGCTCCTGGGCACGGCCAAGGGTGCCATCAGCCGGTCCAGGCAGCGGGCGGTCAAGGGGGTCGTTCAGCCAGACTGCCTGCCTCTCTTCCGCGCATACATCCGGTCCAGGGTGTCCTTGGAGATGGAGCACGCGGTGTCCACCGGTACGCTCGCGGCCTTCCGCGAGAGGTGGGCACCGGAGGGACTGGAGTGCATCATCACGCCCGGCAACCAAATTTTAATTTGACTTTATGTTTTTAAGTTAATTTGTCTTAATTGCCGGTGCTTTTAGTGTCCCCCTCCCCTTTTGTGGGGGGCACTTGGAGAAAAAATATGTTTTTGTGGCCAAAAAAAACCCCCCAAAAAAACCACAAAAAAACATAAAAGGGCCTGTAAATGTTTGGTGATTCCCCCAGATCGGGGGGGCACGGTTTAATGTTTTTTGTTTACTCCCAAAAAGAGTTTCATGCACAAGGACCCCCAGGTCCCTCTGCACCACGACTCACAATGACACGACCAATTAGGAGAGAGCCCAGATTTAAATGGGTGCCCAATTTCCTCTGCTTGCCCTGGTTCAATTGACCCCTGCTCTTCAGTTCTGAACACGACAGTTGGTTTTGACCCCCACGGGGGATTGAGGAATGTTGCTGTAATTATTCGTGTTAGCTTTCTCCTCAATATCAAAATGCTCAACTTAATACGGACTCTTTCAACACCATCGCTGCTCCTTATGTGGCCATCCATCGCCACATGCCCTGAGGAATTGAAAACAAGTGCTTCTCAAAACTCATCATAGGCAGTCCCTCGAAATCAAGGAAGACTTGTGTTATGTATGTAAACACTACCAAAGTGTAAGACTTGCCACCAGGGGGCACATCTGTGGGAGACCCAAGGATCACGTGCACACTCTGGGCAAGCTGGTATAAAAGGCAGACTACCATGCTGCCTCCTCACTCTGGAGTCACAAGTTTGAGCTTAAGATATACAGTCTTGTGGAGTTATTCTAAACATAACAATTAGCGACGAGCAACAGATCACGAACCTTCATGCAGTTATGGCTGCCATTGGTATTCTTGAGAGATTTGTTGAGGGTGATGATTGGGAAGCCTTCATTGAGTGTCTTGACCAGTACTTCGTGGCCAACGAGCTGGAAAAGGAAGAAACCGCGATCAAGCGCAGGGCGATTCTCCTCACCGTTTGCAGGTCCACGATATATGGCCTCATCAAAAATCTGCTGGCACTGACAAAACCAACGGAGAACACATATGAAGAGCTATGAACGCTGGTTCGGGAACACCTCAAGCAGGAGAGCATCTTGATGGCCAGGTATCGCTTTTATATGCACCACCGCTCCGAGGGCCAGGACGTGGCGAGCTGTGTCGCCGATGGGACCATGCGTATTTGCTGCATTTTGGGGGAAGTGTTGCGGGACTTTTTCATGCTTGGAATCGGCCACAAACTGCTGTCTGCCGAACCCCTAGATCTGAGCAAGGCCATCACGATAGCCCAGGCTTTTAGGTCCACGAGCATTAACACCAAACAGATATCATTGCAGCATCGAAACTCACCGGCAAGTACTGTGCATAAAATAACGCCTTCAGCAGGCAGAACTGTACATGGCAGGGCCTACACGCCCGCAGAGGCCAGACCTAGGATGACTCAAGAGTCCGCCGTGGGGCGTGAATGCGAATCCATTAACACCATGTTGGCGCTGCGGGGGTAATCATCGAGCCCATCAATGTCGATTCAAGCACTACATGTGCAAGGGCTGTGGAACAATGGGGCACCTCCAGCGAAAATGCGACTCACCACGTGGCAGATTTGGCAGAAGATGACCGATCCGGCGCGGATCACGCTGAACGAGTAAGAGAAGCAACTCAACCCAAGGCTGAAGAGGAAGTGTATGGGGTACACACCTTCACCACCAAAAGCCCTCCGATAATGTTAAAAGACAAATTGAACGGCATTCCAGTTTCCATGGAACTGGACACAGGGGCGAGTCAGTCAGAAGACTTTTGAGAAACTGTGGGGCAACAAGGCACAAAGACCAAAACTAAATCTGATCCACACTAAACTGCGCACTTACACCAAAGAGTTCATACCAGTCATTGGCAGTGCGGCAGTGAAGGTATCGTACGATGGAGCTGTGCATGATTTATCACTATGGATTGTACCAGGCGATGGCCCAATGCTGTTCGGCAGAAGCTGGCTAGGAAAGATCCAATGGAACTGGGACGACATCAAAGCACTGTCTTCGGGGGATGACACCTCGTGCGCCCAAGTGCTAAACAAATTCCCGTCATTATTCGAGCCAGGCATCGGCAACTTCACAGGCACCGAAGTGCAGACCCATCTAGTCCCTGATGCCGAACGGTTCCATACATGCTGCGAAAGAAAGTCGAAATCGAGCTGGACAGACTTCAACGAGAGGGGATCATATCGTCAGTCAAGTTCAAAGAGTGGGCCAGTCCAATTGTGCCGGTGTTGAAGAGCGATGGAACGGTCAGAATCTGCGGGGACTACAAGGTAACGATCAAAAGAGTCTTGTTACAGGACCAATACCCACTACCCAAAGCAGATGACCTGTTTGCAACACTGGTAGGGGGGAAGTTGTTCACCAAGCTGGATCTAACGTCTGCTTACATGACACAGGAGCTGGCTGAATCGTCGAAAAAATTGACGTGCATCAACACGCACATAGGACTGTTCATATACCACAGATGCCCCTTTGGGATTCGCTCGGCGGCAGCCATCTTCCAGAGAAACATGGAGTCTCTGCTGAAATCGGTTCCATGCACCGTGGTGTTCCAAGACGAATCTTGATCACTGGCCCCAACACCACCGAACACTTGCACAACCTTGAAGACGTTCTCAAGCGACTGCACAGAGTGGGACTCAGGCTGAAACGCTCCAAGTGTGTTTTCCTGGCGCCAGAAGTCGAATTTCTGGGGAGAAAGATTGCGGCAGATGGCATCAGACCCACGGACTCCAAGATGGAGGCCATCAAGAATGCACCCAAACCACAGAATGTGACGGAGCTGCGTTCGTTCCTGGGACTCAACTATTTTGCGAACTTTCTACCAGAGTTGAGCACTTTGCTGGAACCATTGCATTTATTGCTACGCAAGGGTGACAACTGGGTTTGGGATAAATCTCAAGAGACAGCTTTTAATAAGGCCAGAAACCTGCTATGTTCTAACATATGTTGCTTGTATTGTATGACCCATGCAAGCATTTAGTACTAGCTTGTGATGCATCTTCGTACGGGAGCAGTTGTGTGTTACTGCAAGCCAATGTGTCAGGCAAACTGCAACCGGTTGCATATGCGTCTAGAAGTTTATCCAGTATGGTTGAGAAAGAGTTGTAAATAGTTGGGGTCCCAGCATTGATCCCTGCGGCACCCCACTAGTTACTGATTGCCAACCAGAGAATGAACCATTTATCCCGACTCTCTGTTTTCTGTTAGTTAGCCAATCCTCTATCCATGCTAATATATTACGCCCAACCCCATGAACCTTTATCTTGTGCAGTAACCTTTTATGTGGCACCTTGTCAAATGCCTTCTGGAAGTCCAAATACACCACATCCACTAGTTCCCCTTTATCCACCCTGTTCGTTACATCCTCAAAGAGCTCCAGCAAATTTGTCAAACATGACTTCCCCTTCATAAATCCATACTGACTCTGCCTGATTGAATTATGCTTTTCCAAATGTCCTGCTACTGCTTCTTTAACAATGGACTCCCAACATTTTCCCAACCACAGATGTTAGGCTAACTGGTCTATAGTTTTGGAAGCTTAAGTACATGGCATCAGAGGACTTACCAAAGACGTCAAGAGTGGGTGGCTGGAATATGCTCGCCGAAAGCTGTATTGGTTGCTGGTTATGGGGTTGTTGTTCTGCAGATATTCAGCTTACCTCCGGATTGATTCTGTCACATTGCATGAAACGGATGTAAGGCCATTGAAACTGCAATTTCCGAAATCAACACCCCTCTCCCCCGCCGGTTTACAATTACCGGGACCTCCCTGCCACCTCCACACAGTCCACTCCCTCTCTCATGGATCTCCTCCCTCCCTCAACTCAAGAGAAATATCAGCCCACCCAGCTGCCTGGTCTAATGCTGTTGGATACATTCAAACTCACCTCGAGCAACTGGTGCTGTGACATTTGGATTGTTCTGGGGGGAGGGGAGGGTGGGGAGGGGGTGCGGGGAGAGGCGGAGGGAGTGGAGGAGGGAATGGGGGAGGATGTGGGGGAGGGGAGGCTGCAGATGCCGGGATTGACGACGCGACCCCCTGCTGGATGGGGGAGGGTGGAGGGGAGGGGCAGAGGAGAGGAGAGATGTAGGGAGGGGCAGGAGGCGGGTAGGGAGGGGCGGGGTAGGGGGGATGGGGAGGGGGAAGGTGGAAGTGGAGGGGGGATGGGAAAGGTGGAGGTGGCGGTGGAGGGGGAAGGGAGGGGAGGAGGAGGGGGAAGGGAGGGGAGGGGAGGAGAGGAGAAGGGGGAGGGGAGGAGAAGGGGGAGGTGAGGAGAAGCGGGAGGGGAGGTGAGAAGGGGAGGGGAGGGGAGAAAGGGGGGGGAGGTGAGAAGGGGGAGGGGAGGGGAGAAGGGGGAGGGGAGAAGGAGGAGGGGAGGGGAGAAGGGGGAGGGGAGGGGAGAAGGGGGAGGGGAGGGAGAAGGGGGAGGGGAGGGGAGAAGGGGGAGGGGAGGGGAGAAGGGGGAGGGGAGGGGAGAAGGGGGAGGGGAGGGGAGAAGGGGGACGGGAGGAGAAGGGGGAGGGGAGGGAGAAGGGGGAGGGGAGGAGAAGGGGGCGGGGAGGGGAAGGGGGAGGGGAGGGGAAGGGGGAGGGGAAGGGGAAGGGGAGGGGGAGGGGAAGGGAAGGCGAGGGGGGAGGGGGAGGGGGGGGAGGGGATGAGAAGGGGGAGGGGAGGGGATGAGAAGGGGGAGGGGAGAGGATGAGAAGGAGGAGGGGAGAGGATGAGAAGGGGGAGGGGAGGGGAAGAGGATGAGAAGGGGGAGGGGAGGGGGGAAGGGAGGGGAAGGGGGAGGGGAGGGGAGAAGGGGGAGGGGAGGGGAGAAGGGGGAGGGGAGGGGAGAAGGGGGAGGGGAGGGGAGAAGGGGAGGGGAGAAGGGGGAGGGGAGAAGGGGGAGGGGAGGAGAAGGGGGAGGGGAGGAGAAGGGGGAGGGGAGGAGAAGGGGGAGGGGAGGAGAAGGGGGAAGGGAAGGAGGAAGGGAGGGGAAGGGGTAAGGGAGGGGAGGGGTGAAGGGAGGGGAGGGGGGAAGGGAAGGGAGGGGAGGGGGGAAGGGAAGGGAGGGGAGGGGGGAAGGGAAGGGAGGGGAGGGGTGGAAGGGAGGGGGGGGAAGGGAAGGAGGG
This sequence comes from Pristiophorus japonicus, assembly GCF_044704955.1. Classification (NCBI taxonomy): domain Eukaryota; kingdom Metazoa; phylum Chordata; class Chondrichthyes; family Pristiophoridae; genus Pristiophorus; species Pristiophorus japonicus. The sequence continues at coordinate 710,911 of NW_027253336.1, forward strand.
GGGAAGGAAGGGAGGGATGGGGGATGGAAGGGAGAGGGCAAGGGGAGGGTAGGATGGAGTGGAGGGGCAGAGGGGATGGTGGAGAGGAGGAAGGGGAGAGTGGAGGGGAGGGGAGAGTGGAGAAGGGGGAGGGGAGGGGAGAAGGGGAGGGGAGGGGAGAAGGGGGAGGGGAGGGGAGAAGGGGGAGGGGAGGGGAGAAGGGGGAGGGGAGGGGAGAGGGGGAGGGGGAGGGGAGGGGAGGGGAGGGGAGAAGGGGGAGGGGAGGGGAGAAGGGGAGGGGAGGAGAAGGGGGAGGGGAGGAGAAGGGGGAGGGGAGGAGAAGGGGGAAGGGAGGGGGAAGGGGGAAGGGAGGGGAAGGGGAAGGGAGGGGAGGGGTGAAGGGAGGGGAGGGGGGAAGGGAAGGGAGGGGAGGGGGGAAGGGAAGGGAGGGGAGGGGGGAAGGGAAGGGAGGGGAGGGGTAAGGGAAGGGAGGGGGGAAGGGAAGGAGGGGGGGAAGGAAGGGGAGGGGAAGGGAGAGGGCAAGGGGAGGGTAGGATGGAGTGGAGGGGCAGAGGGGAGGGTGGAGAGGAGGAAGGGGGAGAGTGGAGCGGAGGGGAGAGTGGAGGGGAGGGGAGAGTGGAGGGGAGGGGGGAGTGGAGGGGAGGGGGGAGTGGAGGGGAGGGGAGAGTGGAGGAGAGGGTGGGGTGGAGGAGAGGGTGGGGTGGAGGAGAGGGTGGGGTGGAGGAGAGGGTGGGGTGGAGGAGAGGGTGGGGTGGAGGAGAGGGTGGAGGGGAGAAGAAGGTGGAGGGGAGGAGAGAGGGGAGGGTGGAGGGAGAGTGGAGAAGGCGAGTCAAGGAGAGAGCGGGGCGTGAGTCGAGGGGAGAGCGGGGCGGGAGTGAGGGGAGAGCGGGGCGGGAGTTGAGGGGAGAGCGGAGCGGGAGTTGTGGGGAGAGCGGGGTGGGAGTTGAGGGGAGAGCGGGGCGGGAGTTGAGGGGAGAGCGGGGCGGGAGTTGAGGGGAGAGCGAGGCGGGAGTGAGGGGAGAGCGGGGCGGGAGTGAGGGGATGAGGGGGGCGGGGTGTGAGGGGAAAGGGGGGGCGGGGGAAGAGTAGAGTGGGAGGGAGTGTGTGCGGGGAGAGAGTGTGCGGGGAGAGAGTGGGCGGGGAATGAGAGTGGAGGGGGAGAAGAGTGGGGGGGGAGAAGAGTGGGGGGGGAGAAGACTGGGGGGAAAGACTGGGGGGAAAGACTGGGGGAAAGACTGGGGGGAAAGACTGGGGGGAAAGACTGGGGGAAAGACTGGGGGGAAAGACTGGGGGGAAAGACTGGGGGGAAAGACTGGGGGGGAAAGACTGGGGGGGAAAGACTGGGGGGGAAAGACTGGGGGGGAAAGACTGGTGGCGGGAAGACGGGTTGGGGGGGAAGACTGGGGGGGGGGAAAGACTGGGGGGAGAAGAGTGGGGGGGGAGAAGAGTGGGGGGGGAAAGACTGGGGGGAAAGACTGGGGGGAAAGACTGGGGGGAAAGACTGGGGGGAAAGACTGGGGGGAAAGACTGGGGGGGAAAGACTGGGGGGGAAAGACTGGGGGGGAAAGACTGGTGGCGGGAAGACTGGGGGGGGGAAGACTGGGGGGGGGGAAGACTGGGGGGGGGAAGACTGGGGGGGGGAAGACTGGGGGGGGGAAAGACTGGGGGGGGGGAAAAGACTGGGGGGGGGAAAGACTGGGGGGGGAAAGACTGGTGGCGGGAAGACTGGGGGGGGGAAGACTGGGGGGGGGAAGACTGGGGGGGGAAAGACTGGGGGGGGGAAAGACTGGGGGGGGAAAGACTGGGGGGGAAAGACTGGGGGGGAAAGACTGGGGGGGAAAGACTGGGGGGGAAAGACTGGGGGGGAAAGACTGGGGGGGAAAGACTGGGGGGGGTAGACTGGGGGGGAACTGGGGGTAGACTGGGGGGGGTAGACTGGGGGGGGTAGACTGGGGGGGGTAGACTGGGGGGGGAAGACTGGGGGGGAAGACTGGGGGGGGAAGACTGGGGGGGGAAGACTGGGGGGGGAAGACTGGGGGGGGGGAAGACTGGGGGGGGGAAGACTGGGGGGGGGAAGACTGGGGGGGGGGAAGACTGGGGGGGAAGACTGGGGGGGAAGACGGGGGGGGAGACTGGGGGGGGGGGAGACTGGGGGGGGAAGACTGGGGGGGGAGACTGTGGGGGGGAAGACTGGGGGGGGAAGACTGGGGGGGAAAGACTGGGGGGGGAAGACTGGGGGGGAAAGACTGGGGGGGAAAGACTGGGGGGAAAGACTGGGGGGGAAAGACTGGGGGGGAAAGACTGGGGGGGAAAGACTGGGGGGGGAGACTGGGGGGGGGAAAACTGGGGGGGAAAGACTGGGGGGGAAAGACTGGGGGGAAAGACTGGGGGGGAAGACTGGGGGGGAAAGACTGGTGGCGGGAAGACTGGGGGGGGGAGACTGGGGGGAAAGACTGGGGGGAAAGACTGGAGGGGGAAAGACTGGGGGGGGAAAGACTGGGGGGAAAGACTGGGGGGAAAGACTGGGGGGAAAGACTGGGGGGAAAGACTGGGGGGGAAAGACTGGGGGGGAAAGACTGGGGGGGAAAGACTGGGGGGGAAAGACTGGGGGGGAAAGACTGGGGGGGAAAGACTGGGGGGGAAAGACTGGGGGGGAAAGACTGGGGGGGGAAAGACTGGGGGGGGAAAGACTGGGGGGGGGAAAGACAGGGGGGGGAAGACTGGGGGGGGGGGAGAGTGGGGGGGGAAGAGTGGGGGGGGAAGAGTGGGGGGGGAAGAGTGGGGGGGAAGAGTGGGGGGGGGAGAGTGGGGGGGGGGAGAGTGGGGGGGGGGGGGGAGAGTGGGGGGGGAAGAGTGGGGGGGGGGAAAGAGTGGGGGGGGGGAGACTGGGGGGGGAAGAGTGGGGAAGAGTGGGGGGGGAAGAGTGGCGGGGAAAGAGTGGGGGGGGAAAGAGTGTGGGGGGGGAGAGTGGGGGGGGGGAGAGTGGGGGGGGGAAGAGTGGGGGGGGGAAGAGTGGGGGGGGGAAGAATGGGGGGGGAAGAATGGGGGGGGAAGAATGGGGGGGGGGGGAAGAGTGGGGGGGGAAGAGTGGGGGGGGGAGAGTGGGGGGGGGAAGAGTGGGGGGGGAAGAGTGGGGGGGAAGAGTGGGGGGGGAAGAGTGGGGGGGGAGATTGGGGGGGGAGATTGGGGGGGGAAGAGTGGGGGGGAAGAGTGGGGGGGAAGAGTGGGGGGGGAAGAGTGGGGGGGGAGAGTGGGAGGGGAGAGTGGGAGGGGAGAGTGGGAGGGGAGAGTGGGAGGGGAGAGAGTGGGGGGGGAGTGGGGGGGGGAAGAGTGAGGGGGGAGAGTGAGGGGGGGCGAGAGTGGAGGGGGGAGAGTGGAGGGGGGAGAGTGGAGGGGGGAAGAGTGGAGGGGGGAAGAGTGGGGGGGTGGGGGTGGGGGGGGGGGAGAGTGGGGGGGGGGAAGAGTGGGGGGGGGGGAAGAGTGGGGGGGGGAAGAGTGGGGGGGGGGAAGAGAGTGCCTGGGGGCGGGGGAGTGTGGGGGGGAGAGAGTGCCGGGGGGGGGCAGAGTGGGGGGGGGAGAGTGGGGGGGTGGGAGAGTGGGGGGGGGGGGGACAGTGGGGGGGGGGAAGAGTGGGGGGGGGAGAAGAGTGGGGGGGGGGGAGAAGAGTGGGGGGGGAGAAGAGTGGGGGGGAGAAGAGTGGGGGGGGAGAAGAGTGGGGGGGGAGAAGAGTGGGGGGGGGGAAGAGTGCGGGGGGGGAAGAGTGGGGGGGGAGAAGAGTGGGGGGGGGAGAAGAGTGGGGGGGGAGAAGAGTGGGGGGGGGGAGAAGAGTGGGGGGGGAGAAGAGTGGGGGGGGAGAAGAGTGGGGGGGAAGAGTGGGGGGGAAGAGTGGGGGGGAAGAGTGGGGGGGAAGAGTGGGGGGAAGAGTGGGGGGGAGAAGAGTGGGGGGGGGAAGAGTGGGGGGGGGAAGAGTGGGGGGGGGGGGAAGAGTGGGGGGGGGGAGAGTGGGGGGGAGAAGAGTGGGGGGGGGAGAAGAGTGGGGGGGGAGAAGAGTGGGGGGGGAGAAGAGTGGGGGGGGAGAAGAGTGGGGGGGAGAAGAGTGGGGGGGGAGAAGAGTGGGGGGGGAGAAGATTGGGGGGGGGAAGAGTGGGGGGGAAGAGTGGGGGGGAAGAGTGGGGGGGGAAGAGTGGGGGGGGGAAGAGTGGGGGGGGAGAGTGGGGGGGAAGAGTGGGGGGGAAGAGTGGGGGGGGGGAGACTGGGGGGGGGGGGAGAGTGGGGGGGGGGGGGGAGAGTGGGGGGGGGGGGAGAGTGGGGGGGAAGAGTGGGGGGGAAGAGTGGGGGGGACGGAGAGGGGGGGGGGGAGATTGGGGGGGGAAGAGTGGGGGGGCAGAGTGGGGGGGGGAAGAGTGGGGGGGGGAGAGTGGGGGGGGGAGAGTGGGGGGGGGAGAGTGGGGGGGGGAGAGTGGGGGGGGGAAGAGTGGAGGGTAGAGAGTGGGGGGGAGAGAGTGGGGGTTGAGAGAGGAGTGGGAGAGAGTGGGGGGGAGTGAGTGGTGGGGGAGAGAGTGGGGGGGAGAGAGTGAGTGGGGAGAGTGAGGGGGGGGGAGAGTGAGGGGGGGGAGAGTGAGGGGGGGGAGAGTGAGGGGGGGGAAAGTGAGGGGGGGGAAAGTGAGGGGGGGGAAAGTGAGGGGGGGAAAGTGAGGGGGGGAAAGTGAGGGGGGGAAAGTGAGGGGGGGGAGAGTGAGGGGGGGAGAGTGAGTGGGGGAGAGTGAGGGGGGGAGATTGAGTGGTGAGAGTGAGGGGTGAGAGTGAGTGGTGAGAGTGAGGTGGAGAGAGTGGGGGGGAGAGAGTGGGGGGGAGAGAGTGGGGGGAGAGAGTGGGGGGGGAGAGAGTGGGGGGGAGAGAGTGGGGGGGAGTGAGTGGTGGGGGAGAGAGTGGGGGGGAGAGAGTGGGGGGAGAGAGTGGGGGGAGAGAGTGGGGGGGGAAGAGTTGGGGGGGGAAGAGTGGGGGGGGAAGAGAGTGGGGGAGGAGAGTGGGGGGGGGAAGAGTGGGGGGGAAGAGTGGGGGGGGAGAGTGGGGGGGGAAGAGTGGGGGGGGAAGAGTGGGGGGGGAGAGTGGGGGGGGGAGAGTGGGGGGGGGGAAGAGTGGGGGGGAAGTAGTGGGGGGGGAAGTAGTGGGGGGGGGAAAGAGTGAGAGGGGAAAGAATGGGGGGGGAAGAGTGGGGTGGGGAGAAGAGTGGGGGGGAGAAGAGTGGGGGGGAGAAGAGTGGGGGGGAGAAGAGTGGGGGGGAGAAGAGTGGGGGGAGAAGAGTGGGGGAGGAAGAGTGGGGGGGGGGAAGAGTGGGGGGGGGAAGAGTGGGGGGGGAGAGTGGGGGGGGAAGAGTGGGGGGAAGAGTGCGGGGGGAAGAGTGCGGGGGGAAGAGTGCGGGGGGAAGAGTGGGGGGGAGAGTGGGGGGGGAGAGTGGGGGGGGAGAGTGGGGGGGGGGAGAGTAGTGGAGGAGGAGAGTAGTGGAGGGGGAGAGTGGGGGGGGAGAGTGGGGGGCGGGGGGGGAGTGAGGGGGAAGAGTGGGGGGGGAGTGGGGGGTGGCGAGCGTGGGGGGGAAGAGTGGGGGGGAAGAGTGGGGGAGAAGAGTGGGGGGGAGAAGAGTGGGGGGAGAAGAGTGGGGGGAGAAGAGTGGGGGGGAGAAGAGTGGGGGGAGAAGAGTGGGGGAGGAAGAGTGGGGGGGGGAAGAGTGGGGGGGGGAAGAGTGGGGGGGGAGAGTGGGGGGGGAAGAGTGGGGGGGAAGAGTGCGGGGGGAAGAGTGCGGGGGGAAGAGTGCGGGGGGAAGAGTGGGGGGGAAGAGTGGGGGGGGAAGAGTGGGGGGGGGAGAGTGGGGGGGGAGAGTGGGGGGGGGGAGAGTAGTGGAGGAGGAGAGTAGTGGAGGGGGAGAGTGGGGAGGGGAGAGTGGGGGGGCGGGGGGAGTGAGGGGGAAGAGTGGGGGGGGAGAGTGGGGGGTGGCGAGCGTGGGGGGGAAGAGTGGGGGGGAAGAGTGGGGGGGAAGAGTGGGGGGGAAGAGTGGGGGGGAAGAGTGGGGGGGGAAGAGTGGGGGGGGAAGAGTGGGGGGGACGAGTGGGGGGGAAGAGTGGGGGGGAAGAGTGGGGGGGAAGAGTGGGGGGGGAAGAGTGGGGGGACGAGTGGGGGGGACGAGTGGGGGGGAAGAGTGGGGGGGAAGATTGGGGGGTGGAAGAGTGGGGGGGGGAAGAGTTGGGGGGGGAGAGTGGGGGGGAAGAGTGCGGGGGAAGAGTGCGGGGGGAAGAGTGGGGGGAAGAGTGGGGGGGGAAGAGTGGGGGGGGAAGAGTGGGGGGGGAAGAGTGGGGGGGGAAGAGTGGGGGGGGAAGAGTGGGGGGGGAAGAGTGGGGGGGGAGAGTGGGGGGGGAGAGTGGGGGGGGGGAGTGGGGGGGGGGAAGAGTAGTGGGAGGGGGAGAGTGGGGGGGAGAGTGGGGGGGCGGGGGGAGTGAGGGGGAAGAGTGGGGGGGAAGAGTGGGGGGGAGAGTGGGGGGGAGAGTGGGGGGGGAGAGTGGGGGGTGGCGAGAGTGGGGGGGAAGAGTGGGGGGAAAGACTGGGGGGGGAAGACTGGGGGAAAGACTCGGGGGGAAAGACTGGGGGGGAAAGACTGGGGGGAAAGACTGGGGGGGAAGACTGGGGGGAAGACTGGGGGGAAGACTGGGGGGGAAAGACTGGTGGCGGGAAGACTGGGGGGGGAGACTGGGGGGAAAGACTGGGGGAAAGACTGGGGGAAAGACTGGGGGGAAAGACTGGAGGGGAAAGACTGGGGGGGAAAGACTGGGGGGGAAAGACTGGGGGGGAAAGACTGGGGGGGGGAAAGACTGGGGGGGGAAAGACTGGGGGGGGAAAGACTGGGGGGGGAAAGACTGGGGGGGAAGACTGGGGGGGGAAGACTGGGGGGGGAAGACTGGGGGGGGAAGACTGGGGGGGGAAAGACTGGGGGGGGAAGACTGGGGGGGGGAAGAGTGGGGTGGGGAGAAGAGTGGGGGGGAGAAGAGTGGGGGGGAGAAGAGTGGGGGGGAGAAGAGTGGGGGGGAGAAGAGTGGGGGGGAGAAGAGTGGGGGGAGAAGAGTGGGGGGAGAAGAGTGGGGGGAGAAGAGTGGGGGGAGAAGAGTGGGGGGAGAAGAGTGGGGGAGGAAGAGTGGGGGAGGAAGAGTGGGGGAGGAAGAGTGGGGGAGGAAGAGTGGGGGGGGGGGAAGAGTGGGGGGGAGAGTGGGGGGGGGGGGAAAGAGTGGGGGGGAAGAGTGCGGGGGGAAGAGTGCGGGGGGGGAAGAGTGGGGGGGGGGAGAGTGGGGGGGGAGAGTGGGGGGGGGGAGAGTAGTGGAGGAGGAGAGTAGTGGAGGGGGAGAGTGGGGGGGGAGAGTGGGGGGGCGGGGGGAGTGAGGGGGAAGAGTGGGGGGGGAGAGTGGTGGGTGGCGAGCGTGGGGGGGAAGAGTGGGGGGGAAGAGTGGGGGGGGAAGAGTGGGGGGGACAAGTGGGGGGGAAGAGTGGGGAGTGGAAGAGTGTGGGGGGAAGAG